>NC_135373.1:98579999-98883030 GCF_049243985.1 Paroedura picta
ATGAATTTAGGATTTCTTCATCAGCATTTTTTGCGGATAACATTTTGCCCATCTCAAGAGTAATGTAGTTATAACCACTCAACATTGAAAACTTTCTGGCATTTGCATTTTAGTTTACATACTGTAGATTAATTGCAGGCTAAATCAATGTAGCATTAACCTGTACTATATAATGTGGACATTGCAGTATATGGAGCTAAACTATATGCATGTTAGGACAATCATGCACATTTGTGTGTTGTGCTTCTGTTTTTTGTTGATAGCTGTTGAGGAAAGGGGGTTCCATGTAGAGATGTAAGGGGGGGGATGAGTACCCAGCTTTTGGTTGAATTAATCACTTCCCATTGTGTAACTGGCCTCTGATAGGTGTGCTGAGAGGCTTACTGGTTTTGAGGAACATTATATGCAAGCTGTTATAGTCCTTTTGAATGAAAGGTGATTGTTCTGCATTATTGATTTGCTGTCTCTTATTTATTCTCTTCCCTGTGTTTGGACTTTCTTTGGGCTACAGGGGAGAATCTTACAATCTTTTTGACCATAACTGCAATACGTTCAGCAATGAAGTGGCACAGTTTTTAACTGGGAGAAAGATCCCTTCCTACATCACTGACCTTCCATCTGAAGTGCTTGCAACGTGAGTACCTTGATAAATGTCATGCTGCACTCTTTAGAACTGGGGTAGGCAGCCCTCAGCAACATACTAGAGCCTGAGTCATCTTAAAATATTTAAGAGGCTGCCATATAGAGGATGGAGCAGAGTTGTTCTCTCTTGCCTCAGAGGGACAGACCAGAACCAATGGGATTAAATTACTTCAAAAGAAATTCCATTTAAACATCTGGAAGAAGTTCCTGACAGTTCGAGCGGTTTCTCAGTGGAACAGGCTTCTTCGGGAGGTGGTGGGTTCTCCAACTTTGGAAATTTTTAAGCAGAGGCTGGATAGCCATCTGACAGAGAATCTGATTCTGTGAAAGCTTAAGGGGGTGGCAGGTTACAGTGGGTGAGCGATAGGGTTGTGAGTGTCCTGCATAGTGCAGGGGGTTGGACTAGATGACCCATGAGGTCCCTTCCAACTCTATGATTCTATGAGTCAACAGCAACACACCACATCACTTTGTTTGGCATGATCACTACCCAAGCAACTGAGGCACTTCTGAGATTAGCAGTGCAGGAGAAAGCAGTAGGCATTGTTTATGCCTGTCATTGCCTCCCAGATCTGCGCAGATGTCAGCCAAGTCAAAGGCAAATTCCAGAGTTGCCAGTAGCCTCACTGGTGGCTCACTTGCTCCAAGTGTGTCTGACCAAGTACAATTCTTCGCACCTTCCACCCCCCATTTTTGTTGGAACACCAACCTCTTCACTGTATTTAGGCACAAAAGGTTGTTTCCCCAGTCTTAGAATGTGAGTTTTAGCTTCATAAATAAATATAAGGTTAGTAGCTGTGGCATCTTAGGAATTCTTTGGTGATGGCACTGGTTTTATTAGTGTAAAATACACACCCTTCAGACTGGCTTCAAGCAAGAGATCTGAACAAGGCACAGTTGTTTCTTAATCCTTGTCTACAAAATCCATAATTTCAGCATTTTAGCTATATTGTGAAAACTAGCATTCTAGTGGGGAGGGGGAATCCTAAAAGTGCCAGTATGTAAGTGACTGGGAGTGTTTCTACTATTCAGGGATTTTGTGAAAACAAAATTAGTGACTGAGAAGTCTCAATCATTTCATGGACAAAACACATACAAGAAACTCTTCCTTCAACTTTATGTCAGGGATATGGTCAGTCTGCATACCTGTCCGCTAAGGGCCAGCTGAATTGCTCGGGCATTCCAAGCAGATGCCTGGAGAAACATTCCTAGGGAGGCAGAGCACTCTCTCTGGGTCATCTTCCACCTTATTATATCTGCCTCAGCACAGTGGCTGAGGGAAGGAGATGCAGTGTCCAGCCTGAAGAGCACTCCCCAGGACCCCTTGCAACATTAGCACAGGCCAGAGCACGTAACTATTTGTTTCATTTAACACTTATATAATCACTCAACATGTCTTTAAAATTATGACGGTTGCTAACAGCCAATGATATGTAGTACTTCTAACAATAAATACAAAAGATCACCAGCAGTATCCACAAAACCAAATAAATAACAAAGTCAGCAAAAGCCACAGAAGAAAACAGTGGACAATAAATTGTGTTAAGCTAGCCATGTGGAAAAGCCCAGACAAGTAAAAATGTCTACTTGGGGCCAGAAAGACTTTAGTTTCAGTACTAGGCAGAAGGTTACAGGCAGGGCATTTCATAACAGGATGCCGCAACAGAGAAATCCCCTCTCCTATAGTGGCCATCCAGCTGGCCTCTGAGGCGGGAGGCACAGAGTGGGCCCCTTGGAATTAGTAGCTCAGGAGCTGAACCTACAGCACTCTATACTCTTTGCAGGGTTCTGGGGAAGCCAGGGCAGAACTTTTGTCTCCTGGACAACTGCAACAGCAGCCAGCTGCCTCCTGCCAAGGGGTGCTTCAGCAGCCAACTGCAAGCAGCCCTGAAGCTCCTCTCATTTATCACGTTCTGTATATGGACAGGATGGTCAACTGTCTTACAGGCAGAACCACCCAAAGAATTATGACTTGCAAAGAAGTATGGCTTATGTCACCAGGAAAAGGTGGGAAAATGTGGGAAAGAATTCTTCCTGGCCCTATGCTCTTGGTTTGTATCAAGGGTCAGGGCTGTTCTGGCACCTTTTCTACTATGCAGATTGATTTCAGCGATTAGCTGCACTGAAGCGGTACATGTCAGGTTGGATCCAGCCAGGGTTTCCACTAAAAACTGGCTGGGCTGGGCATCAGGGGACCTGCATGGACAACAGCTATGTGGATCAAAGTCTGTAGTAAAGAGGGCAATTAGGTGAGACTGAATGAAAAAGCTCTCTAGAGCCTATTCTGTACACATTGGATAATGCACTTTCAAAGTGCTTTTGCAGCTGGATTTTCCTGTTCCAAACATGATAATCTACATACTTCTAAAGTGCATTGTCCAATGTGTACAGAATGGGCCTAGCTATACCCTTATATCCCTCACTTTGGGTACATGGTTAGATTTTTTTCTTCATTTTTATCCAGAAGAACCTCTGTTAAAATTTTGATTGGGAAATTATTTGCTTAAATCTACTTTTCTTTTTCTCTTTCCCTTTTCTTACTGCTTCAGACCCTTTGGACAAGCTTTAAGGCCTCTGCTCGATTCCATCCAGATCCAGCCACCTGGAGGAAACACTTTCAGCAGACATAATGGACAGAGCTAGCAAATATTGTGGAAAGTGCCTCCGTTCACCAGGGCTTTCCTTTTTTCAACCCAAATGTACCAGATTCCTATTTTATGATTTCATGCCAGAATTAACAGCAAGGGGGTGCTCCAGACCGTCCAGCAAGAATAGTGACTGGATTGCATGTGATATGATGCTGCAGGGGTAGGGGGGGCTATAAAGTCAAAAAGCATTGTATCTACTTGCTAAAGGTGTGGGGGGATGTTTTTGTTTGTTAGGGACGTGGTTGTCTTGGTTCACTTCTGATGCTTTTAGAATACTCCCTGCTAAGAAATTGGAGAGTAGAAACCTTGTGGCACAACTCAATGAGATGGGTGGCACCAAGTCACCCTAACCATCCCTTGGCAGATTGGTTTATTTTGCTTAATCCTTGTTATTGTCTATTTATGGCAGATGTAGCCCCCAAAGTGTTAGTCTTGCAATATTTACATTCTAGTTAACACTAACACAGTATTAAACTTGAATATTATTTTGTGCTACCCGAAGGAAGGTGGGGGGGGGGAGTTAAAAGCATTCACTGTGAAGTACTGTTATAAAAATTGTGTCTTAAATTAACAATGTAATTTTTCAGTGGCTGAAACTTTCATGACAAATGATTGGATGGCTTTCTAATCCTGATTGGCAGTATTTCCGCGGGACTAGGAACAGCATGCTTGGAGAGTCCCATTTTGGAGATAATTATCTCTGTCTGGAGATAATTATCTGTCATTCATCCATAGCCATATGTGAAGCCCTCTTTGATTCTGGTGATTTTTAAATGGAAATCTTTATCACTCTAAGCAGCCTTTCTTCCATGTGATAAAAGAAAATGTGGCAGCTATGTACAGCTACGTAACCTAACACATGCCTTCTATGATACCACAGTCTTTACATGTGAAAGTAAGGTAGCTGTTTCAGGAAGTCTAAGTTTTGAAGTGGTTCATGGGCTGTTCAAGCAGGCTGCTAACTACTCTGGAAATCAAAATTAGCATTGTTATTTATTTGGGAAAGAAGGAGTCTGCATAAAACTTTCTTCTACATTGTATTTAAATGATATGCTATGTGCAGTTCTCATAGGAAAGGTGTTGGCATGCCATCTTCCTCCAAGTATGGTCAGAAAATTTGGGTCAGCTGTGCAGGACAAGGAACAAATGATAATGATGATAATACACTGTCTTTCCCTGGAAATTATTTTTCCACTTTACCTTATCCCTCATGGCCACGTTCAGGGAAACATGTACAGGGGCAAAGGCAATTACCCTTTGTGAAGCCTCATAGAGACATGATCACTTAATCCCAAACACAACCTGGTCCCTTGTCTTGCTTATTAATGTAGTTAATTTGGAACTCTTAGGCCCTGCTAATGCTCCCAAAGTAACAAAAGCTATTGTTTGCGCTGTTGACAGCTGACCAGAAGGGAACATGATTTTGTTTCTGCTCAGAGATGATAATCCGTTTTGTTGTATGACAGTGGGATTGCTCTGTGACGTTTGGGGATAAAAGGCAACCTTAGCAAGGGAGCCAAATAGTCTGTGAATGCCTTCATGCCATCTGTTCACTGAAAGTTTCTACGGTGACAGGGGAAAATGCAACCTTTCCCTACCACAGGCTCTTCTCTAGTCCTCTTCCCTTTCTTGTAGTGGGATAAAACTGGACTCTTGTTTGCTGGAGCAGGCTGGAGGGGATGGTGTGTGAAGAGACTGGCATAGGAATAAAAGGAGAGAGAGATCATCTCTTGCCACCTCAGCTCTTGATAGGATCTCCACGTGGCCATTTGAAAATCTACTGCCTTTCTATTCTGGTAGCATTCTATACCAGTTTTGGTATAGCTGTGGCTATATAGGAATGAATAACATGAAATCTGTTCCTGAATATCCTTAATAGCATGTTCTTTTACTTGCTTATAAAGATCTTTGTCTGTCTGTCTTTCCATGACACACAAGAGGAACAGCAGGTGTCAGATCTTTGAAAAATAGATCCTGTTGAAGTTTATAGAAGCACTGAGTTACTTTCTCTTCAGAATTCTTTTCCTTTGCTTTGTCGAAGCTGAGTCCAAAATACACGTATTTCCAAGAAAGCTCCACTGAGGACCAAACTGCACATTTGAGTTTTTAAAGAATTGTATCCTGGTTCTTCACAACCACACAGCAGCTGTGGGGGAATGGCTTTTAAAAAACTAAAGGAGAGCCTGAATGCCATCGCAGGAGGGTATGCTTGTGCCTTCCCCCCAACTTGTTCTCATGTGCTGAATCAGTGCTGGAGAAGTTTTAGCTGCTCTGTGTGATGTGTTCTGTGCACATGGAGCAGCAAAAATGGGGAAAGAAGTCCCTGTCCGGTGCTGTTTCAGGAGGGGAAAACTGCTGGGGAAAGCTTTAGCCTGAAGATGGGCATTGCAAAGCAGGAACTCTTCCCAGGCCCCTCAGTGGCCTTCTGAGTCCATTCGGACTCTCCATTCCCCACCACAGCAGCTTGGAACCTCCACTCAGCTCCTTAAAAACCTGACAATGCAGTTCAGCCCTAGGTTGTTCTTCCAAGTAACTGTGTCTAAGATTGGGGCCTTAGAAGTGCCAAACTTCCGCCCCCCCCTTTAAACTTGTTTCTTTCATTTTAGCCATTCCTTCTATTTGTGTGTATGCCTTCCCCAGCTGACTAGTCCGTCTGGCCAAGTAAAGAAATGGAATGTCCTGGAATTTACTTGATCACCCTTAGCATTTCGTTCCCGCTGCTCCAGGATTGCACATCCTGCTCCTTTGTATGTCTACTTGGAAGCAGGAGTTTTAACTTTCCAGAAAATGTAAGACTGCAAAATGAGACCTCCCCCCCCCCCCCAAGGATTGAAAAGTTGAGGATGAGATTATGAAACCTAATATCTGTCCTCTCTAATGTTTCTGCTAAAGAGATGAGGCTTTTGCTGTTCTATAATAAAGGTTGGCTCTATATTAACATGTGTGCACTATCAATTTGAGCCTTTGAACCATGGGACTCCTAGAAGGGGCTGTGCTTCAAGCCTAGCTCTCTATTCTAGGATAGAAGATAATTGTATGTGTCCCCTTCCAGCTAACATGGTTGAGTGTGGGTGCTTAGCATCCAAGGCTGACCATACTCAACATTCTACTTAGTCACATGTATTTATAAGTATATAAAAGTATGAGATGTGTATATGTATGTAAATTGACTCACTTCCCACCTGAAAAGGCTGGCAATGGGCGGGGGGAGGGGAAACCTAAGCTCTCATGAGAGAGCAAAGACTTGGCCCAAATTATGGGTCTGTCATATTTCTGGGGATTTCTTTTTGCCATTTTATAATTAAGATAAATAAATAATAAAGCCTTTTGGCAGAAACTTGTTTGTTGGGCTGTTTTTTGTTTGGTTGGTTTTGTAGGGTTATTTTTGTTTTGGCTGGGTTTTATAGTCAGCTATTTCAACAACATTGCTCTGTTCTTCACACTATCCATTGGATTTATGTTCGCCCAACCTCCTTATATTATGTGTAGTAACGAATTGCCATTTTCATTTATACTAGGAAAGAATCACCTTTTTGGTCCCTTTTAGACTATTTTGTCCCTGTTAGTAGCTGTCAGTGGCTCAACTGCTGATCAAAGACAGAGAAATTACTGATCAAAACCATACCTTAACACATGTTAACTAATGATAGTCAGCTTTGAGATCTTACATAACCATTTTTGCTTCCTCATAATTTAGGGAGAATAAGTACACTGCTGCAAGGTGTCAAGTACTACCATCAGTGGAGTCTACACTAGTGCCTAGTACAATTGAGAATACATTATGGGCAACATAAGCAAATACCGTGCAAATGTACATTTACTCAAGCTCAGAATTTTTTGTGTGCATGCAACGAAAGAAAGAGGAAGCTTTGCAGCTGCCGTGTAACTTTTAAAATGGACTTTCTACCCATGTGGGAATTAACTTCCAAAATTTTGGAGTATGTTCTAGCTAGTAGCCAAGCAAAGTCAGTTATATTACTTTTAAACCTAATAAAAGTACATAAATAAAACTTTATAAAGGAAGTAAATCAGAAAGATTAATAGAGTAATACTCTCTATTGATTGTCCCACTTAATTTATTACACTGACTTATCACCACTAGGTGGAAATACAGCATGCTGTATATGGTTCATTCTGCAGCTTGAGACTTTGTCATCAGTTACACACCAACATGTTTAAAATCTGACAGCTGCTTTTAAAAACACAAACTAGTTTGAAATGGAATTCATTTTCAGTGAATAAGTTGAGTGGGTGTTTAACTCTTTCCTCCACCCACCTGTCTTCCACCCACCTGTTTAGTTCTATGGAGTTACAAATGCACGTTTATCCTAGTATTGCTACCCTGCATGTAGCCAAGAGACATGGGTGGTTAGAGCTCATAAAAATAAAGTCTTACTGACCGTTTATAATTCATTTAGTGAAGTATTCCAGAATACAGTTCTTCTATGGAAACTGGTGCAAACGAACTTCAAACTGCTTTGCCATAAAATGACTTTCCCTTGCCTACAGAAAGAAGACAATATCTTTGAAGAATCTATATTGTATAGTTCTAATTGCCAAGAAAGGCTGTGCAGTACAGTTGCTTCGAGCTTCAGACTAGAGCAGGGTGGTTCAACTCTCCACTCAGCCCTGACCCACACCAGGGGACTTTGAAGCAGCCGTTATCTTTCCACTTATTTTTCCTTATGGAGGGGGAAATTAAAGTTAGATACCAAGAACGAGCTTAGAGGAAAGTGGGACAAAATATAAGATCAGTTTGGGATTTCCTACTTTCATTGAAAAATCAAAAGGATGGGGGACCATGTAGGAGAATTTAAATTTAGGGTAGATAGTTTTAACCACATGATAATTACTAAGGATTTTCTGAAATCAATTTGAGGTGGATCTGGAAGAAATATCAGATTATTTCAGATATTTCCGAGGTTATGTGACTCACCCTCGATTAAAGTGCCTATATGACTGAAGATAAGATGACTGGTGATCCCAAACTGCTTGTGTTTATCCATATTTTCCAGAGCTCTTCAGTTTTAAGAAAAATCTGTATTCATATTATAGGGTTAACCAGGAATATGATTGGCTACTTGACAATACTGTTAGAATGGTTTAAGGGAATGGTTCCTAAAGATATAGAATGAATTTTGAGTTTGCCAACTCTCTTGAAACTTGCCTGATTCTTCTAACTTACAAGCAGCAGGTGAAATCATTTCATCGAGGCTTTTAGCTAATTTCCCACCCATTTGATATTTCTGCCAGAATGGGTCCATAAAAAGAAACCATCTTAAACTATTACAGAATGCAGTATAACAAAACTGTACCGAGTGTCATTCAACTTTACCATTTGGATTTTACAACTGATTTCTCCAATGTAAACAGATGTCCCCAAGTAAGACAAAATGCTGACAAATTATCTATAGGGCAAAGGAGACCAGGCAATTTCCATGCGACTTTATTGTTGAAGTTCCAAATCCCATTTTCATCATTATCACACAGACTTTTGTCCCTGCCCAAAGCTGGCTTACACCATTCTCCCAATAAATTTTATCTGTGTCCTAATCCCTGGTCATACACAAATAGGCATATCAAATACGTAGACCAAAACTCACCTTTGAAATTCTGTCTTCTCTTGCACATCCGAGAACAATAGATGCAATCTGCAGCGTGACAACATGAAATAAAACACCTGCTCATCTATCCTGTAAAGTCTGATCCTCTGCATAAAGGTAGAAAATGGTGCTTGTGCTTCTTTCTCCTAGGTTACCGAGAAGCAGAGGGACCCGGATTCTCTCATGAAGCTGCTGTACGAGGTTCATTAGTAGATGCAAACAGAATCACCAGGGAGGGTTTGGTGGTTCTCTGCCAGAACACAACTTCATTAAGGAGCAATCTTTGAGGCCTGGGACAAAGATGGTCAAGGGAAAATCTTATTTTCTATTCCAGTGGTGAAAGTTCCTATGACAAGAAACTGACAGGGTGTCCCTAGCTGTGTATCCTTCAGGCAAAATAGCAGGACAGTCATTATGTTCTTGTGAGCTTTCTAGTGCAGAGTGGAAAGAAAAGGAGCCCCAGGAACATAAGGCCAGGGAGACTGAACAGCTGCTGCGTGTTTGAATACCTGACCTGGCCATACATTTATTACAGATCATGTTGCTTTAATGCCCTTACCCAAAGGAACAAGCGGGGGAGGGGGGAAACTTTTCATGCTGCATGTATTTGCATAAGATTTCCCATTCATCTATTTATATTTTTTTTTCTGTATGATTTTAATACACTTACTTGATTGATTCATTAACTTTAATAGCATGTTGCACTTGCCTTGGAAGCATTCAAATGGGCAGCCGTGTTGGTCTGAAGTAGCACAATAAAATCAGAGGTCTGACGAAGAGTGCTTGCACTTGAAAGCTCACACCCTGAATAAATCTTTGTTGGTCTTAAAGGTGCTACTGGACTCTGATTTTATTGTTGCCTTGGAAGCTTCTCTTTTGCTGGGCCATGGATTTACTGGATAACAGGTGGGGATGATAGGTATTAAGAAATAATTCTTGAAATCAACCCAATGTATTTTGGATAGAAGCCCTTCTTCGAAGCAACTCTCCTTATAAAAATATTGTACAGAAATATTCTTGGGCTACATAGACTTGTATAGAGAATGTGCTGCTCTTCCCAGCGATGATGGTTGAAAGTGCCGTCAAGTCATACCTGGCTTATAGAGACCCAGTATGCTTTTCAAGACAAGAGACATTCAGAGGTGGTTTGCCATTGCATGCCTCTGCATTACAGCCCCAGTATTTCTGGAAGGCCTCCCATTCAAATGCTGGCCAGGGCCAACCCTGCTTGGCTTCCAGGATCTTATGAGATCAGGCTAGCAGAGGGTGCCATGAGGCCACAACTCCCAAAATTTCAACCCAATTTTATGAAGTGATTAAAGTTCCTGGAATCTACACAATACTGTCTTCTCCAAAGAGAAACTCCACTGCTACTGATTTTTGTCTTGCCTTAGGAGGAGAGAGCCCTGTAGCCTCATAGGACTTTTAAAATCTTTGCTTTATTTACAAATACAGGAGCTTAAATGGGACCAAACAGATGTTTTTTAATACAGCAAATCTGCCTCAATAGATCCCTGGAGAGAGAAAAAGAGACTGCGCTCCAAAGTGTTTCATCTCCAACCAGCTCACTGGCCTCACTGCCCATTTTGTAAATCACCTTCAAGACAGGCCACAACATTTTGCTGTTTTGAAAAAGGCAGCCACACTTTTGTCAATGCAATGTCTGAGCAAAGGTAGAATTTGTCAAAAATGTTCTATTTGATCCACAATATTTACACCCAAAGGTGCTTGTTGACTGCCAGCTTATCTCAGCACTCAGAACAGAGACTGATGCTATCTTGTCATGCAGTTTGTAGACACAGACCAATTATATCATTATTTGATAAAATGATCTGTCATATCTACCTTACGATATCTACCAAGTTAGTCAGCATGAACTGATTATTTTCCCACATTATCCCCAGCTCTAGATTAATTACTGAAGGGTGGCACTTTGTGCATCTAATTTCTGCAGAATCTGTCCCCATTCTGACAGGGGTCTGACAGGGTCAAGATGGAAATCCCCTGTTTAGCTCACTATTTTCTACCAACGGTTCCTAGTCATTCTGACTGTCCTGTAAATTCATGTAAGATGAATTGGGAAGGAGGCCAGGATAAAGTTTCTAAAAAGACATGTATTGCTTAATGTACAGTTGTATGACTTGCTAAAAATCTGGCTCATAGAATCCACACAGTCCTCTTGGTGCAGAAGAAGGAAAGAAAGGAAGGGAAAAGAAAGACCCTACATACATAAGTGCCATCAAGTTGCTATTAATTTAACACAATTCCTGGCTTTCAAGGTCAAGTGAAAAGCAGAGGTGATTTGAGTGCCTTCCTCTGCAGAGTCTTCTTTATGTGTCTCCGACCCTGCTTACCTTCCAAGCTCTGACAAAATCACACTCAGCTATGCTGTATCCCCTCCTAAGAAAGACTTTAACCATTAACTATTTCCTGCTAAAATTATTCGAAATCCTTTATTTGTGAGCAAGACAATGAAAATCCTAAAAGTACATCCAGGAAGAATGCAGTCTATAAGTATACAGTGACAGATAGGCTGGAAATGGGAGGGAGTCTGTTACAAAATCTCACTATTTAGTCAAGTTGTTAATGAGGACCAGGATGGGCTGATTTTAATATTCCATCCTAAAACCTAAAAATCAGTATTATGAGAATTTGGGGTGATTGGCCTGCACCGGTAGGTGGGCACTTTCAGCCTATCCCCATCCCCCACACTAGATTGGTTCCTTGAAGGCACTCCCAAGCTGAGGGAAGAGAGTTAAAAACAGTCAGCCTGTCTTGGAACCAAGAAAGGAACTCTTGTGTTCAAGGCCTATAGGCTGTGCCAGGACTCAGAGGCCCTCTTTGTCAAGCGTCTCTTTTCTTGTGCTCTTTCTAAGGTGAAGAATGCAGTGGTCTTTTAAAATAAGGCTTAGCTAGTATATCCTTCAGATATTTTGTTTAGTGTTCTGTCTCTTGGTAAATATCTTCTGATTGTTCCTAGTTAATTGTGTTTCTTAGGGTTTGTGTTTACTTATTAAAAGTATTTTTTTTCATGTGGTATGACTGTTTTCTTTATAACAGCCCTCCCACTTTCTGACTAGGATGTAAAAACTGATGTATCTTCATTTTTATTAGTATCTGATAGTGAATGTTTGACTCATGAAAGTTTGAAAACATGGTTGGTCTTTAAAAATGCTACCGAACTCAAATTCTGATGGTTTTTTTTTGAAAATCTTGTGCATGAAGCCAGCCATTCTTTCAGACAAGCCAAATTCATCCACGTCGATAGCCCCTACTGCATCTCTCACTCACACACACACACACAACACACCCATCTTCCTAGAGACCACTAGGAAGGGACAAAGCAAAGAGAGGTGCCTTGTTGTTGTAGTGTTATTGCTGTTGTCACATATGTCACCTCATGTTATCTGTATCTATTTCCTGTTCCCTGTAAACCATTGTTACAATTATCAGTGTTAATAGTGTTAATGTTATGGTTATCTATATGTTATGGAAAAACCATCTGTTCAGAATGGGTAATGGAAAATTGGGCATGCAATGTTAACATCCTAACTTGGATGGTCCAGGCTAACTTGATCTTTGGCCTCGGTTAGCATTTGAGAGGGACCTCCAAGGTCATTTAGTCGACCCTCTGCAGAACACAGGAAATTCACAACTACTTGAGTTCATGGCACTTTCCACCACCATTGTTACTGTCCAGATTTCTATCTGGACAGGACAGGAGCTGGCATTCCTGGAGTATAAGCACACCTGGGACAGTGAAGGATGACTTGGCTAAAAAGTGGCTTAGTAATCACAATCCTTCTCAGGCTCATTGGTTAGCTAAAGTCCATTGGGGAAATCGAACCCCCTTGCACCAGGGCTGGACTGGGAATGGTTGTGGAGCAAGCCAAGCTGAGGGGACCGTGCTGGGCTGCCAGACTCATTGGCTGCTCATTGGCGCCAACACTGCCTCCACCTGCACACTGGCAGCAGTACAGGAGGATGCGACTGGCGGCAGGCATCGTCACTGTGGTGGAAGGGTCTGAGCCCAGTGGCGCCTGAGACGGCGGCGGGCTTGCCGAGGCTTGGCTTTCAATCAACGGGCCTTTCCTCCAGCGGTTCCCGTGAAAGATGGCGGTCACTCTTCAAGCGTTTTTGCCCAAAGCGAGAGAGCCGCATTGGACAGCAGCAGAACCCAGAAACAAAAGCCACATTGTACACTTTGCGCCGCTTGGCAGCAAACCCCCAAACCAATGGCCGCGTTGAGGAAGGGCGCTTTGGCCCTCGGCAGCCTGGCGATCTTGCTGGGTCTCGCAGGGAGCCCTGACTGGAATCCCGCGCTTCCAGGCGTCGCCGCCACTGCAGCCACTTCTGCGGCCAGGCAGCCATTCAGAGGCCGCGCTAGTCTCCACTGGGGCCCCAAGCGCGGCCGCCTCGTCCATCGGGCGGGTGGTGAAGTCTCTTTCCCGCTCCCGCCCCCCGGCCGAGCGCTCCCTCCAGGCGGGATGTCTCCCCGAGCCCCCCTTCCGAAGCTCCACAGCGGCCGGCCGGAAGCGGAGTACTGCTGCGGCGGCGTCCGTTGCTCCGGCGAGCCGCGGGGCTTTGGGTTGCCTCTCCCGGGGAGGCGCCTCTGCAGCGGTCCTCGCCTCCCCCTGGGCGCCACTTCCTTCCAGGCGGCGGCCGCGCGCTGAGCCGGGCCACCTGCCCACGTGGGCGCGCGCCCTTGCAGCGCCCTGCCAAGGCGGCTCTCCGGCGGCAGAAGCCCGCGCAAAGGCTGCCCGCAACGAGTGCGGACAGACGGACGGATTGCGGCGGCCCAAAGCAGCCCGGCCGGGTCCCGCCGCCGCCCGGCGTGTACGTGTTGCCAGTCGGCTTTGCTCGAGCCACGTGAGCGGCCCTGGGCGCGGCGATTGGCTCGGCGGCGGCCGACGCCTCCCTGCTGTCCCGCCGCCCGCCTGCTTGTCCCCGCCGCCGAAGCACCAGCCGGAGCAGTGGCGGCGGGGCAGGGCGGGGGGGCCTGCGATGGCCGGGGCCCGGGATCGGGAGCGCGTCCTCTGCCTTTTCGACGTGGACGGGACCCTCACCGCGCCTCGCCAGGTACAGCCTTCCCCTTCGGGCCCCTGCCCGGGCGGCGCCCTTCCCTGCCGGAATGAATGGAGCCCGGCGGCTTCGCTGCCCTTCCGCCTCGCCCGGCGCTGCCATCGCGCTCGGAGGCTCCGCCGAAGGAGCTGCTGCCCGCAACGCTGTTGCTTGGCCCCCTCCCAGCGGGCGCTGCCGGAGCCGAGAGGTCGAGGAGGGGGCGGGGGGGGGGGGTTCTCGGTCCGGCCATAGCCGAGCACGGGCTTGTCGGATCTGCCCCAGCCCAGCCAGTCCGGCTCAGGATCCATTCATGGCCAGGGTCCGGGAACCCGGTAAGCCGGGGGGGGGGTCTCTCTCTCTCCCCCAGCCACTTTCTACTCCATGAAGTGCCAGTCACCATTCAGAGTAGCCAGGTCCTCCGTGAACCTGGGCGATCCTTTTCAAAGAAGGCTCTGCTAGGGCTTGCCACATCTTGTGAAAGTCAGTTCTGCAAGAGACCTACGAACTCATTCCCGTGGTGGGTCTGTCCTGAACCTGTTGCCAACCAGTTTCCTTAAGTAAAGCTATTGTGAGCCTTGAGCCATTTGGTCTTGGCATATCAGCTGTGGAGGGAAGTGCCATTAAGTCAGGGTTTTAAGGCAAGAGGCAAACAGAAGAGGTTGGCGACTGCCTGCCTCTCTGTAGGAACCCTGGACTTCTTTGTGGGTTTCCCATACAAGTACTAGCCTGGACCAACCCTACTTAGCATCCCAGATCTGATAAGATCAGGCTGACTCTGTGATATGACTTCCCAGTTTCAGGCTAGGGGGGGAGGGATCGGTCCGGGAACCAGTTTATACTAGTTATGCTGATAAAATATAAATTGGCCCCCTTTTTCCACCTTCTCTTGCCTCCTTGCCCCTTGCCAGTTTGGTGTAGTGGTTAGAAGTAGGGACTTCTAATCTGGCAAGCCAGGTTCAATTCCGCACTCCCCCACATGCAGCCAGCTGGGTGACCTTGGGCTCCCCACGGCGCTGATAAAACTGTTCTGACCAAGCAGTGATATCAGGGCTCTCTCAGCAGGGTGTCTGTTGTGGGGAGAGGAAAGGAAAGGCAAATGTAGGCTGCTTTGATACTTCTTGGGTAGGGTAGATATAAATACACCTGGTAACCAAAACAATATCAGCAACATGTTAGCCTGTCCAAGTGGAACTATGTTTACTTCCTTGTTCTATAAAACAAGGGGTTGTCAAACCTTTTACTCCCAGAGAGCCCTTTCTTCATCACCTTGTCAAGAGTCAAGTGGCACTTTAAAAACAAATAAAATTTACTCAAATTTTTGTGAGTTTTGTACCATAAACTATCATATTGGTTATATGGAAAACAGAAAGAGAAGGGAGATAGTTAGTACAAGATCCAATACAAAGAGTAATCTGTTCATTCACAAAGAATGTGCAACATTCCCAGCTTTTATTAGATCAGGGATTCCTGGGGTTACGCACCCTTTCCCAGAAGTTCAGAGGGCCGCAGACATCACTGGAGTCCACTCCCCCCTCTAGCTCTGCTGGCTTAGTCTCTTTCTCCATAATGGAAATAGTAAATGATTGATGAGCTGGCTAGCTCTCGCTTCTTACTCCCATGCCCACTTCTCTGAATGGGCAACTCACCATTTCCCAGGCTCCTCAAAGCCTCAAAAACATTTCAGGGGCTCTTCCATGGTCAAAAGGTTGGAAAAGGCTGTATTAGATGGACAAAATGTAAAACAGTATAGGATGGGGTCATCTGACATCTGTGGAGCTCTTGCACATTGCAGAGGATCCTAGAGCATGCTCAGTTGCACTAGGCAAGCCAGTTGGGCCACATTGTCACTCCATATGACGTATAATCTAGAAGACATCCAGTCTTCAACCAACACATTATAGAAAAAGATGAGGTGTGGTGGGGACACATCTCTGTGTGCCCACACTTGCTGAAATGTCAGGCAGTACTAGGGACAGGGCCTTTTTTTCTCAGGCACCCTACCTATGGAACTCTGGCTTTCCATCTTTTTGCTTCTTTTCAAAGTACTAGATGAAGACGTGCTTATTTTCCAGGATGTTTGAGAGAAAAGGGGTGGGGTGGGGGTTGTCTAGAGATGTGTGCAGGATCCAGCGCCTTTTCTCTGCTTATAGGGTAAGCTCTGTTTCCCCTGCCTTTGCTCCTCTAAGAACCTAAATTCATTGCTGATTTTCATCCCATGCCTCACACTTAACATCTAAGTAAATATTTATTTGGTGCTTGTATTCTATCATGGCCTTCTAAAGTTTCATGTGGGAAAACTGACAACCAATGCAACACATTACAAAGATCACCATAGGTCCTGTCAACAGACACGCTCTGGATGTTCTGTACTTGGAGGTGGAACTTAATTCCCAAGCATGCTCAGTTCAGACTGGAACTGAAGGGAGAGGAGGGGTAAGCTTTCTCCTCTGTAGCACTATCCCAAACACAGTTGACTTTGGGCAGCCACTATTGGCCTGTCAGAGAAACGTATTTGTACTGTCAGGTTATGTATCAGTATCCCCAGTAGGACATATAGGGACCTCCTGGAGCCATTTCAAGTTGAGAAAACAAGGTTGGGGAGTCTTAAGCCTTTTCTCTTCACGTGTAACTGTCCAAATCCAAGTTAGGAATTAAGTTCAGAACACAGTACTGTCCAAGCATGTGTAGTTGGATGGGTCATGAGGATGACACATGGCCTTTGGAAGGCCACATATGCACATATTCCAGGAAATGGCAGGATGATGATGATGATGTTAGCCATTCAGTTGAGCCTCTTTTGGTGATCCTGTGGCACAACTGCCACCACGATTGTTGATCTTGCACCACTTTCCTTAGTTGTGTAATTTTCTGGCCAGTGTGCGTTTTGATCGTATCTAACCACCGTGTTCTTTGTCGGCCTTGTTTCTTTTTCCCACTGATCAATCCTAGCATAATTGCTTTCTCCATTGAGTTGGATTACATGATATGGCCAAAGTTAGTGAGCAGGAGTTTTGTGATTTTGCGTATCAGTGATATATTAGTCTTTCCTTTTTTGTGACTTTTGCTACCCATGGAACCTGCAGAAGCCTTCTCCGACACCAGATTTCAAACAAATCGATTCTTGTCTGATTTTTTCATTGTCCAACTTTCACAGCCATAAGTGGCTATTGGAAATATGATAGATCTAGCTAATCTACATTTGATAATCAGGCTTATGTCTTTACTTTTCCATGTTCAGTTCAAGCTCTTCATTGCTGAGCAACCCAGATCAATCTGATGTTTTATTTCCATACAGCAATCGCCAGTCTCATCAATTTGTGATTCAAGAAAAATGACTTCTTGAACACATCAGTTGTTATTGTGACAGGTCTGTTTTTTGCAGTGATTCTTTTTGTCTTTTTAGTGCTTAAGGAAAGGCCACATTTCTTGCTTACTTCATTGACCTTTGTAATCAGCTGTAGTTTATGACAGGAAGGTAGTATCATCAGCATACGGAAGATTGTTTATATTCCTTCCTCCAATCTTAATTCCAGAGTTTGATTTTTTGAGTTCAGTCTCTCATAATGATCTCAGCATACAAGCTAAACAGGAAGGAGGAAAGAATACATCCTTGGCGCACTCCTTTCTATATTTTGAACCAGTCAGTGTCACCAAATGGTGTATGTACAATGGCTTCTTGGTTTGCATAGATATAAATTTATTAAATAAATAATATAGACATATCTCAACAGTGAATGCCTTTACTTTAAAGTTAATCCTCCTTGTCCATGAAGACCATTAACTCGGTGCTATAGGAAGAGATGAGAGAAGTATTTGAAAGACTGACTGTATATGAGCCCGTTCAGTACTTTGCTTCCTTGTGTATTAGAAGGCAAGATCAGCAAGAAATAAAAGAATTCCCCATGCCAAAGGGGCAGCAGAGAAGGTGGATTCAGTTCTGTAGATGATCTTGTCAAACAACTTTTATCTTGAGATGATTAAACAAGAATCCCAGGGAAGTGGATGTAAACAGGAGGAAGAGGGGAATAAGAAGATAGATTAAAATCTTCTGACTCACTTCCCACAATACAACATCCCAGGGTAAAGACTTCTCAGCCACTAAGGAAAAAGCTGGGGGGATCATTGGGAAATTACTGCAGAGAGTTTCTCAATAATAGTCATAAGCAGTGTGGACAAAGCATTAGAAGACCACTAATTAGTGTACTGATGATATTTGAGTGGAACAGCAACCCTTCTTTGGAGACACACATGCCCTTTTTGGATATGCATGCAGTACAAAGCCTGAGACCCTGACCTGGATAGCCAAGGCTAACCTGATCTTAGCAGATTTTAGAGCTAAGCAGGGTCAGCCCTGGTTAATATTTGGATGAGAAACCACCCAGGAAGTCCAGGCAGGCAATAGCAAACCACTTCTGAACTTCTCTTGCTGTGAAAATCCTACTGGGCCATGGTAAGTTGGCTAAGATTTTATAGTTTCTACCACCGCCAAGATGCTTGATCTTGGTTATTACCATTCGCACCCTTCACTTCCCAACCCCCAACAACTGAAATATCAGTTCACAGAAATCCCAGGGGAATGGGGGGGGGGAGAAAAGAACTGTCATTCCTTATAGCCCCCTTCAGAACAGACGTGGGTAGAAATTTTAATGGGTTGACAGGGTAATGGGCATACTTCCCTCCGGCATTGTGTCTGCTCTCTAGAGCTCTTGGATGCTATCCAAGTTACAAGCAATGGCAGCAGACCCAAATAATTATATGCGAGCCTCTCACAGCTAAAGTGAAAAGGAGTAAAATTAAAAATACTGAAAAGGGATATACTTTGGGGGAGTCTGATGTTATTATTTAAAAGAATGCATATGTCATCTCATATGCTTGAGGTGACTTGCAAACATCAAAGGTAACCATAAAAAATACAGCAGCACAAAAACCACAGCAATTGCCAAAATGATAATTAGAAACTCATAAACTCAGATACTAACTACAGAATCCAAAAAAAAGAGGAATATGGCAGCAAAGCCAAAAGTTGGCTAAAATAACATGATCTTGCATTACCTTTGACATGTGGCCATGGGAGGGTCTCTTTGGCCGTGTTCTGGGAAATTAGTTCACAGGATGGGTGCTACCACTGAAAAGGCACTGATTTTATGGAAACCAAACATACAGTCTGAAAAGAAGTCACCTTTAGAAGAAGAGACTGCATTGACTTAAGACCTTTCTATAGGGAGTGGCAGATTTTTAAATACACAGGCTCTTGAAGTGCACCAAGAAACGGGAGCTATCCAGTGCAGGTTTTATAAAACTTAAGCAATATGCAAATGCTGTCCAATAACAGTCAGAAGTCTATCAAATATGACAGGATGTTGCAGGATGAAAAAGGACGTATTGCCTTCCCCATTCCAGCCCCTAGCCCCCCTCCCCAGCATTAGGCTCATTTACAATATTTATGGAGCAGGATTTTGGGGAGACACAGTATACATAAAAGCAGGTAGAAGGGGTTAAATTCAGCACTCACTTTCCAGACACACCACCACTGCACACAGCAGCACCACAGGGAGCAGTGTGTGCAGCCCATGGTGAGTGAGCCCCCCAGCGGCAGGAAACAGGCAGTGTGTCTTCAGGTTTAGCCCAGCCGTGCCAGAATCCCAGGGTGGCAGCAGCAACTTGACAGGGCAGCCTTGCAGAGGTGGGGTAGCAGCTGCATGGGGCAGGTGGGAGGGTGGTGCTGCTGGCTCCTCCCCCTGAGCTGAGGGCGCCCCTTCCCACCTATACAGTCTGAATGGCCAGGTGGATATGCTATGCTAGCAGGACCCAGATTTCTGGAAGTTGTCATCCACACAGCTGCTACTGCTTCTGTGGCAGTGAAGGGAGGCTGCTCACAGGCTGGCCTGGTGCCTGGGGTGAGGCTGCTGAGCCAATGGGTGCTGCTGCTGGCCTTCTGCTGTAACCAGCCAGCCAGCCAGCCCTTGCTAGTGGGGAGGGTTTGGCTTTGCCTTCAGTGGTGGGCCTGAGGAGGGAACTGTGTGTGGTGTTGCTTGGCGGGTCCTTCTCCGGGAGTCTTCCTTGTGCCCCACCAGAGAGCAAGAATGGGCTGCTTGCTGCACTGTCGGGTCCCGCTGGAAATGTGCCTTCCACACAAGCAGGAAAGCAGCAGCGGAGGGAGAAAGACTGCGGCTTTCCCACTTGAGAGGCCCAAAGGGGGGCTTCCTGAGATTTTCTGTCTGTAGTAGTTCCCCGCCTCCCCATCAGTCTCCTGTGCCTGCTTTGAGCCAGAACACAGCACTTTTCTGGGCCAAGGCATTGTGAGGCAGCTGGAGAATCCTTGGCAGAAAACTCTGGCTGCACTTGGCCAGTTGCCCTAGGAGCCCTGTGGGGGGAAGGAGGGGGAAAGAGGAGACACTCAGGCATTTACACCCCCCACCCCCATGATGTTTATGCAAGATTCACATCCTCGTAACATTATTTATTTCTCCCTTCCTCTTGATGGGTCTGTTACTGTTATAGGATGCTGATTGTTCATCCATGTCTTGATAACGGCTTTGGGCTTAGAGAGGATAGACTCCCTGCCCAGTGCCTTTCCCTCCGCAGTCCTTATTGGTCGTACCAGAGCCACAGGTGGAGACTCATTGCATCTTTTGCATTTTGTCACTTTCTCTGCCTCACTCTGTAAGGTTTCTTTTGTACATCTATTGCTGTAGCCCTACAAACTTCATTTAGCCATAGTGAATTTGTTAATCTTTAAGACAACACTTGATTGGAAGGGGATCAAATGTCAAGATGTGAGTAGCTTGATAAGCTTTCTGTTACAATGGATGTTTCTAAATACTTGAGTGTCTTTCACATTTTTTTCTTTCAGAAAATTGAGCCTGGAGTGGCCGAGTTCCTGGAAGAGTTGCGTAAGAGAGTGATGACGGGTGTGGTAGGAGGCTCTGACTACACCAAGATTGCGGAACAGCTGGGAGAAGGGGACGAAGGTGAGAAAGGCACCTCCATTTCTGTTCTTTTGACCCGTTTGTTTGCTAGATGCAAACTGACAAATACCTTGCAAATTAAAAATCACAGGTTGCCTGCTGGTGAGCTGTGGTGACAATTCAGACATGCAGGGAAAATGTGTGGTACTGTCCTTCTGGCACTGCACCATTTCAGACTGCAGGGGAGGAAATCACATGCTGGAGTGCGCCATCATTCAGTGTTCCTTCCCCACAGATAGTTAACGTGTCAGTGAGAGGGTTTTTAGTTTAACCTTTGGCCTGATGTCTCATGTTCAAGGAGCTATTTTTGTTTGTTTTTCATGTGCAGAAAACTTGTGATCCCCACCTGCAGTCTGAAGTGGTACAATCCAGAAAGGGCTGTACCACATGCTATTTGTGCATCTTGGAATCAACCCTAAGAAAGGTTTGTATGCAGGCCACACTGTTCACCTGCCATTGTAATGTCATCTCAGGCCCTGTGATCATAAATGAAAGTGCAAAACTCTTAATTATTTCTGTACACTCGTTATCATTCCTGTGGCCTAGGGAAGTGAGATAATAGAACTTTCTCCAACCTTTGAGAGTCTGTTCTTTACTCCCAGAATACTGGCACAAAAACTTACACGGAAGACAAATATTTGCCTATTCAGTTTGAGTCCTCAAAGTAGGGTACAGGTGCTAAGGAGAGTCCATCCCTCCATGTCAGGAGGGATGCAGAAGATCTCAGGTTAAGTCCCCAGCATCTTGAGTTAAAAGAGACATAGGTTGTCTGAGACCCTGAAGAGTCATTGCCAAGCAAGGTTAGACAATCCTGGGCTAGATGGAACAATTCATTCATGATGTCATCACCTTTTCTGTCCTGATTCCTATTTCTGTGAGGGCAGGGTCATAGCACAACACAGGGAAAAGACGAAGGAATCAGGAAAAGTAAACGAAAAGATACTGGTAAGGATAGCAGGGGAAATAAGAACACATATAAACACAGTGCTAGGGATGTGCACAGAAAAAAATTAGCTATTTTTCAGATGTAGGTTGAATTGATCCAGCTGAATCATCAGTTTGGAGATTCAGAAATTCAGGTTTGACGAAATCGATTTGGTGCCATTGTAACCTATGGCACCATTAAAGTTCATGGGACATTTTATTATTTATGTGGCATATGTGTGTTTGAGGTACAGACACCAAATTTGCAGCATACCTGCAGGAGCCACTCCTCAAGAGAACCCCACTTAAAGCCCTTATTACTGTGCTGACCTTTCTAGAGGGAGTGGTAGATTTTCAAATATGCAGGTTTTTGAAATGCACCAAGAAACAGGTAGGTATCCAGTTCAGCTATTATAAAACTTAAGCAACATGCAAATGCTATCTAATACCAGTCAGAAGTTTATCAAATATGGCAGGATGTAGCAGGATTAAAAAGAACATGTTTCCCCTATCCATTTGTAGCCAGGGATCATCCACCAGTGACTGCAACTGGCCAAAATCTAGGTTGGAAAAGCTTACTGTGCTTTTTCTCCATTCTGGTCCCTTCCACTAGGCTCCTCCCACCACCACCACCACCCCAAAAAAAAGTTTTGGGCTCATTTCCGATATTTGAGGTGCAGGAATTTGGGGGGACACAGCATAAAGAAAAGCAGGTGACAGTGGTCAAAAAATACAAGAACAGAGAATCTCTTTCTCCATAGGAAACAATGGGGGTTGGATGGGAGCACCCTATTTGGGTGCCTATAGAATTGGACTCCCTGGTACAATTTTTTTTGAAATTCGGGGGTTCTTTTGAGGAGAGGCTACACTGAAAATTTGGTGTCTCTACCTCAACCCGCAGACCACAGAATAGACGAAAAGGCCATAAATAAATTCTGTATTGCTAGGGCCAAGGGATCTGCAAGGTATGCAATGCATACAGGTTGGAAGGTGGCAGGGGAAGTGCATAAATCACGCTTTCTGTCTCATCTGCCAGTGTCTGATGGAAGCAAGAGAGCAGGGCCATTTCTCCTTATTCTCACTGCAGCCTCCCAGATTGCAGGATCCAACCCATTAAGTGCATCCAGGATACACCCCCCCCCCAGCAGAACTGCCTGCTCTATTCCTACTGTGAACAGTGAATCCTCTCTGACCTGCATTAAATATAACCAGGCTAGGGGATATCAGCACTCAGTCCAAACAGCAAAATCTATGAAGTTCATTCACAAACCCCATTTCCAGATTGCTCATGAAGCTGTACAGTGCCTCTGAACTCCTCATTAGACACCTGCATGACTTTGCAGAAGCAAAGCTGGATGGCCTGTGCCCCTAAAATCTACTCCATCCACTACTCTTAAATTATTTTGAAACCTTTCTTCTCAAGGAAGGATGCCATCTGATGAGAAGGATCTCACAGCTTGAGGAGGCATTGAATGAATTGCTGATTCAGCACTGGCCTGTTTATTGCTCTTAGGCTAGATAATCATTAACTGTTACTAAGACATCCATGGAGTAGCGAGGGGAGGAAAGCACCCATATCAAGAGCTATGATTGGGTACTGTTCAATTCTGATGCTACCTCTGCTTCATGACTTTGAGTTGCATAAAAATGGCACATTGACACTCATTCAATGAACTGGAGTCCACATAGAACTTCTGGAGACAAAAGTGTCAAAGTAAAGCCACAGAAGTGCTGAAATGATGGGAGAAAGATAAGAAGGGCTGTTTATTAATCAAGTCACTTCATGTCCCCATCTCGCTAGCCTACTAAAAGCAATAGTTAGCAAAGCTATTACATGTAAACCGCCCAGAATTGTAAAGAATGGAAGGTATAAAAATCCAAATAAATAAATACATAATAAAAAGGGATATGTTGTGCTATCCTAGCACATTTTGGTCCCTGGCTACCTGACTGACAGAAAAGGGTTACATTAAAATTTATTTCTGATTTTCATCTCTCTTCCCTCACTTTTCCCTCTCAACATCCCCTGTGTCCCTCCAAACTTCTTCCTCACAGTCATCAACAAGTTTGATTACGTCTTTGCAGAAAATGGTACTGTACAATACAAGAATGGACAACTAGTCTCCAAACAGGTAAGCCTAGCCTCCTTGAGTTCTACCACTCATGTTGAAAATTCTCTCCATCTACCTCCTTCCCCTCCCACCCACCCCTCCCAGAGAGAAAAGGCAACTAAACCATCCCTTACTGGGCTCCCCTGAGTCATCTATTAGGTTAACATAGACCAAAGCCCTCTGTCCTGTTGTTAACATTTTAATAGACTAGATAGATTTGGTAAATGAGCCCATCTAGGAATTGTATTTCATTGTGTCAGTGTGACTGACTTTTGACTCTGACCCACAGGCTATCCAGGACCACCTTGGGGAGGAACTTCTACAGGAACTGATCAACTTCTGTCTCAGCTACATAGCACTACTAAAGTTGCCCAAGAAACGGTAATCATCCTGCCTTATGTTTCTGCAGGCACATACCGTGTTTACAGTCTAGCTAATGCAACTATTTAGAATCAAAGAAGTATAAAGCTGGAAGAGATCCAGTGGATTATCTAGCCCAATTGCCAGCTACAAGTCAAGGAGAAGGAGTCCTATTTTCAAACAATACTCAGTGGAAGCTTGTCCGTATTTTTGTGAAAACCCATAAGAAAGGCAGTTGCGCAGATTTGAGGTGTTGTTTTTTATTATGTAACTGCCCTTGCAGCTGGGTAAAATGCTGAAAATAAATTCTTTGTTTCTGTAGTTTAAACCAGTGGTCCAGAAACCGGTATCGGTCCATCAATCAGTTGGTACCGGGCCGCAGCTCCTCCTCGTCCTCCTCCCTGGCTGTTGCCTCCGGGGCTGCCCTGCCACTCTGCCACTGGCTCACCTGTTGTGCTCTCCAGCGGCCGCCATGGCTGGGGCACCCCCTCAGCGTGGCAGCGGGAAGTCAGGGGTACCGGCGGGAAAGCAAGCGGAGCAGGGGCTCAGGCAGCGGCGACGTCCCTCAGCAAAAGACTACCCCCCCCCCCCGGGCCTCAGTAAAATTGTCAAGCGTTGACCCGTCCCCGGTGATAAAAAGGTTGGGGACCACTGGTTTAAACTCATTGCCCTGTTCTCAGAGGACAGAGGAAGGACTAATATCACTTCATCAGTTTTCCACAAGATCCTTCTAAATATTTGAAATTAGCATATTCCCCTCAGGCTAAACAATGTGAGTTTATTCAGTCATCTGGCATATTTAAGTAGTTAACTAGGTGCTGCTAGTTGAATGACAACAGTCCAGGATATGGAGCTGTTTTAAGTCAAAACTTGGGTCAGTAAGTAGGTAACAACAGGAAACTAGAGAAGACAGCACAGAGCCATTCTATTCAACATCTTCATGCACCCTCTAGGAGAGCTGGTCCAGAGCTATGGGCTGGGTTGCCATCAATATGCAGATGACACCCAGGTCTATCTCCTCATGGATGGCCACCCAGATTCTCCCTCAGATACATTTGCCTGATGTTTGGAAGCCATTGCTGGATGGTTAGAGCAGAGCCACCTGAAACTCAACACCTCCAAGACAGAGGTCCTGTGGTTGAGCAAGAAAGGAGCAGAAGCACATCTCCCCACCTTTGCAGGGGTGAAGCTTAACATCTTGCCCATGGCAAGGAATTTGGGGGTGATTCTGGATACTTCCCCATCAATGGAGGCACAGGTCATAGGGGTAGTGCACACAGCGTTTTAACATCTTTGCCAGACACGACTACTATTGCCCTACCTACCTCCGGACTGTTTGGCCACAGTGATCCATGCAATGGTCAACCCTAGATTGGACTTCTGTAACTTGCTCTATGCTGGCCTTCCCTTGTCCTTGACTTGGAAACTCCAGCTGGTGCAGAATGCAGCTGCTAGGGTCCTCACTGGTTCATCTTGGAGAACCAACACCAGCCTGTGCTGAGGCAGCTGCATTGGTTACCAGTCATGGCCCGGACCAAGTTCAAGGTCTTGATTTTGGCCTTTAAGGCCATCCACAGCTTGGGCCCTGTCTATCTGATGGACCACTTCTGTTTATGCTTCTTGACTCTGTGGGTACTAATCTGTTAGTAGTCCCTGGCCACAGAGAGATATGCCTGGCCTCAACCCGGGGCTTGTTGGTCCTGGCCCTGACCTGGTGGAATGAGCTCCTGGGAGAGTTGAAGGCCCTGACGGAGTTCTGCAGGGCCTATAAAATGGAGCTCTTCCACCAGGCCTTTGGTTGAGGCCAGGTCTGTTAAGATCAATGGGGCCCCCTCAGGCTATGCTACTCTATCCGACGAACCCCTTTGTGGATAATTGTGGGAAGGCTGAAGGATTTTTCTTTTCTACCATCTTGTGATTGTGGTTTTATAGTTTTGGGGTTTTTATGGGGTACCACAATGTAATCTACCTTGCTTCCAAGGAGGAAGGCGGACTGTCAATTGAATAAATAAATAAACAGATTTTGCCTGGGTTGCCTTGTGACAGCCATTGTTGTAATAGTAATGTTCTGATGGATAAGTTGAAGGACTGCAATCTGGATTTTCAGATAGTTAGGTGGATAGGGAATTGGTTAGAGAACCGCACTCAAAGAGTTGTTGTCAATGGTCTTTCATCAGACTGGAGAGAGGTGAGTAGCGGGGTACCTCAGGGCTCGGTGCTCGGCCCGGTACTTTTTAACATATTTATTAATGATCTAGATGAGGGGGTGGAGGGACTACTCATCAAGTTTGCAGATGACACCAAATTGGGAGGACTGGCAAATACTCCGGAAGATAGAGACAGAGTTCAACGAGATCTGAACACAATGGAAAAATGGGCAAATGAGAACAAGATGCAATTTAATAAAGATAAGTGTAAAGTTCTGCATCTGGGTCAGAAAAATGAAAAGCATGCATACTGGATGGGGGATACGCTTCTAGGTAGCAGAGTGTGTGAACGAGACCTTGGGGTACTTGTGGATTGTAAACTAAACATGAGCAGGCAGTGTGATGCAGCAGTAAAAAAGGCAAATGCCATTTTGGGCTGTATCAACAGAGGCATCACATCAAAATCACAAGATGTCATAGTCCCATTGTATACGGCACTGGTCAGACCACACCTGGAGTACTGTGTGCAGTTCTGGAGGCCTCACTTCAAGAAGGACGTAGATAAAATTGAAAGGGTACAGAGGAGAGCGACGAAGATGATCTGGGGCCAAGGGACCAAGCCCTATGAAGATAGGTTGAGGGACTTGGGAATGTTCAGCCTGGAGAAAAGGAGGTTGAGAGGGGACATGATAGCCCTCTTTAAGTATTTGAAAGGTTGTCACTTGGAGGAGGGCAGGATGCTGTTTCTGCTGGCTGCAGAGGAGAGGACACGCAGTAATGGGTTTAAACTTCAAGTACAACGATATAGGCTAGATATCAGGAAAAAGTTTTTCACAGTCAGAGTAGTTCAGCAGTGGAATAGGCTGCCTAAGGAGGTGGTGAGCTCCCCCTCACTGGAAGTCTTCAAGCAAAGGTTGGATACACACTTTTCTTGGATGCTTTAGGATGCTTAGGGCTAATCCTGCGTTGAGCAGGGGGTTGGACTAGATGGCCTGTATGGCCCCTTCCAACTCTATGATTCTATGATTCTATGAATAGTAATGCTGATGAAGAGTGCCATTAATATATTGTACATCAAATATTTCAGTGCCTATAATATTTGTTTTTATTACTAATGGAGTATCCTTACATGGAAATTCTTATTTCATAATAATTCATTACAAGAAAGTGGCTTGGATCCTACCTAAAACTTCTGTGGATGGAATGTCACTTCCCTGCCCCCCCTACTGTGACCCATATTTCCTGATACATTGCTCATGCAGGAAAGGGGGGCCACAGGAATAACTTGGAGGGAGAGAACTGGCACAAACAAACTAACCTCCTGTCCATAGAACTTTTAGTCAGGATACAAGCCATATTCTGAACTGATGTCCCATGTTGATAACTGTCTGGTTAGCAATCATCAGGCATCAGCATAAACTCCTTTCTCCTGTATTTTATCCACATCAGGCCCACACATACCCAAAGATTAAATTCCTAGCATGGAACTAGCAATATACATCTCATTGTTTGGACCTGCTGGGGAAGACCAGAAAAGAATATAATACGTAGTTAACTATCTGGTGTTGCTTCATTGCTGGAAGATTCTGCCTGACTTCGTATTAAAAAAAACCTTGAATGTACAGTAGACCTATCCTGTCTTACAGTCACGTACTAAAGTCTCCTTTTCTCTCCTCTTCTCTAAAACATGCAAAGGGGGACTTTCATTGAATTCCGCAGCGGAATGTTGAACGTATCTCCTATTGGCCGAAGCTGCACCATAGAGGAGCGAATAGAGTTTTCAGAGCTGGACAAGGTAAATAATTCTCATTAGTCCTAGAATGGACAGGAAGTACCCTCTAAATCAGTGGCACACAGAAGCCTATGAATCCTAGGATTTTCATATCCAAATTTTCAGCCTTGTGTGGTTAATATGAAGATGATATAGAGGAAGACAACATATATAACTCATAAAGGCCTTTATGTATCTTGCACAAGCCTATTTTTTGTGGATGCCCAATTCTTTTTCTTTTGTTTTTGTGCAACGTCTTGGCATACTGTTGCTTAGGTAGTTTTATGAAAGAAGGGCTCAAAACTGGAAGATTAAACTGAGAATCTCTTTCAAAATTTTGTAGGATATATACGCAAAACATGGGGAAAAGTCAAATGCAACAGGGCTCGAATTATTTGAAGTAACCCATTCTTGCTCTTTGTTCTCCCCTGACTGGCTTTCCTTTGCAGAAAGAGAGGATCCGAGAGAAGTTCGTAGCTGCCCTGCAGAGGGAGTTTGCTGGCAAGGGCCTGAGGTTTTCTAGAGGTGAATATGTACCTTCTCATAGCTCAGTGTATTTTCCTTGGGGTCTTGGAACAGCAAATTGTCAAGCATTGTTCCCCTTTTAAAGGCAGATCAGTGCTTTGCTTGGTAGATTGAAAAGAGTTTTCCCCAGCATGGTCCCTTTCAGTACTGAATATATTTCCCATTGTATTCTTATGCTCTAAACACATTTGCTCAGATACAAGTCTCATTAAATTCTAAGGAAGTTGTCTTAAGTATTGTTGTTTCAGCGAAGGATCTCTGTCTCTTGAGTAATGGATAGGATAATAACGTGGTCTATAGCTAGATGTGCTTTGTCTGAGACCCCAGTTGCTTGGGCCATTGTATAGCAGCAGCTAACACATGACATTAGATTCGACAGTGCCAGCAGCAGCAGGAGAGGTAACCTCCCTCCCTTTTGGGCAGGTGACTCCTCTGTGGGTGCTGAAACAACAGCTGCAGGGCTGAAAATAACATACACATCTTACCAGTACTCTCTCTTTCAGAGGGTTCAAAGCTAAACATGGGTGGGTAACTGGCCGCCTTCTCACCAGTACTCCCTACTATCCCATACTGGTTTACTTCCATCCTGATCAGCAGCCATTGGTGGTGCACCCACCAGCCTGCCAGACAAATGTATCTGAAATAGAGGTGCACTATTGCAAAAATGACACCACAGTCTGGAAAACAGCAACCATCTTATCTGTGCTCAGTAATCTGGCCAGATATCAGAGGGACTTTCTGAAACACCTGCTTTTTCATCTGCCCTTCCAGCAAAGAGAAGCTCCTTTCCTTGTCCAATTGCACTGAAAGGGCTAGAACATGACCAAGCAGTACTTTTCCATTTAGAGGCACCTTCTCCTCATATAGTCTTCTGGAAAGTTAACAGGACCCTGTTCAGTCATGCTTACACTGGCTACTTGACGTCTGTTTGTGCCTTCAGGTGATTGGGGCTTTGCTGACGCCTTTCCCACCCCATTGCCATGGAAACTGTAGCTATTGAATTAATGTGTTGGAGGGTCAGGCAGGCTTGCTGTAGTGGTGCGTGACTGTCTGTAGTGAGATGATTTATTCTGCACAGAGCCGCAATCCGCTTCACGCCAGGAGAATTGGGGGGGATGTGTTAATTTATAAGCTTTTGGCTTCAGCTCTTCCTTTCCCCTGGCAGGTGGCATGATTAGCTTTGACGTCTTCCCAGAGGGCTGGGATAAGCGCTATTGCCTCGATATCCTGGACGAGGAAAGATTTGATATCATACATTTCTTTGGGAATGAGACAACTCCTGTGAGTATCCTGTATTCAGGTCTGCTCTTTGACAACGCCAGGCACTGTATGGGACTGAGAAGGATAATATGTGTCATTCTTAGCTAGGTTGACCGACTCTTCTGAGTGTATACATGACTCTAAAACAGTGGTCCCCAACCTGCGGGCCGCGGCCCGGTGCCGGGCCCCGAAGGCCATGGCGTCGGGCCGCGGCTCCCTCTCCCTGCCCCCCCCCGCAGTAAAAAACTTCCCAGGCCGCAAGCTTGCGGCCCGGGAAGCTTCTTACTGCGGGAGGGCGGGGAGAGGGAATCAGGGCCTGGCCGTGTGGGCGCGGCCCACGGGTGCGGCCCGATGCGCGGGCGTGGCCCACGCGGTACGGCCCGGTGCGTAGGCGCGGCCCGCGCGGGCGCGGCCCGGTGCGTGGGCGTGGCCCGCGGGTGCGGCCCGTGCGCAGGCGTGGCTTGCGGGGGCGCGGCCCGATGAGCGGGCGCGGTCCGCGGGGGCGCGGTCCGATGCCCTGCCGGTCCCCAGCCTCAGAAAGGTTGGGGACCACTGCTCTAAAAGACAGGCCTTCAACAGAGTCAAACGATAGATTCAAATAGGTAGCTGTGTTGGTCTGAAATAGCACAATAAAATCAGAGCTTGCACTCGAAAGCCTTGAATAAATCTTTGTTGGTCTTAAAGGTGCTACTGGACTCTGATTTTATAGAGTCAAACGAGTCTTTTCTGATACGCTTGAAAGGCATTTCTGTGTTGAAAGCATACAATAAAGGGAGCTAGGACAGAAAAGACACTGCTGTTGATGTCTCATGGGTACATGAGGGCCCATCTGTATGAGGTGCGGTCGTTTTCTAGCCTTGCAACTGGTACACAGGACTTCCTGAAAACATATCTAGGCTACCACTGCCCTCTCATGGTGATAAAGAGAAGGTTAAGTTACAAGGGCACTAATTTGGTTGGACCAATAAAAGGCATTGTATGGATTTTGTTCCAGTTCTCTCCTGCCATTAATACCAATAGCTCAAAGGCATTTTGTCTGCCCATAGGCTTCAGTTCATCCTCTTGACATCAAATTGGAAACAAGAGAAATAGAAATCAGCCCTCCCCACTCCCCATGATATCACAATTACCACACAGCAGGAAGCACAGTTGTTCTCGTACCTGTTTTCATGTACATTGTAGTCATGCAGGTTATCCATGCTTATAATAATCTGTGTATGTGTGTAGGTTTTCCTTTCTGTAGAGAAGAACCTGAAAGGCAGTATTTGGATACCAGTGGGAGTGGCCAGGGAAGTGAATTAAATTAAAGCAAATGCAGGTTGTCTGTAACTCATTGCGCATTTTCCATCAAGGCTGCCATCCAGGTAATTCTGTAAGGGACTGGCGGTAAGACTTATCTATCTTCTGGAAAGACTTCTGGAAAGACTTTGGCTTACATCAAAAGCCTTCAAGTGCAATCTCCAGCTTCTCCAGTAAAAGGATCTTAAGTAACAGGAAAGTCTTCTCTCAGTCTGGAAAACAGCTACCAGTAGACTTAGACAAAACCTGGATGGCTTTCCTTAGTATAAGGTACCATCTTATTATGCTTTTATGTTATCTTTAGGGTGGGAATGATTATGAAATCTATGATGATCCCCGGACAGTAGGACACAGCATCCAGTCTCCTCACGATACTGTCCAGAGATGCCGGGAGATCTTCTTTCCAGAAGCAGTGAATGAATCTTGACTTGCAGGCTTTCTGCTGCTATCTTCATCACTCTAAGAAGACCTTCATTCACTTCATGAAAGCACCTTTTGGATCCTCTCAAGGCTTCTCTGAGCCCAAAGGTCAAAATGCACTTTGAAAACAGAGTGGCATGTCAAAGGATGATAGTTCTGAATCATTAGTAGCAGCACCTCTTGGAACTTGTAGAATCAAAATTTTGGTGCCCAATTATACCCCCCCCCAAAAAAAAAACAGGGTATACTTTTGTTCTTAAAGGGAAACACATGGTATTCTTGCTAAGGCCTATTGAGGTAAGACAATAATCAGGGCCTACCCTCCCTCCATGTTCTTACAAACTAATATATTTCTGAGATTAAGGTCTATAAAGATTAACTATTTTTTTAAAAGAAGGAGTCCTTAAGTTTTCAAACTTTGGGACTTGTTGCATATTTTCGTATAGCTTAATAGTCTAGATAGTCAGCAAAACTGGATTAAAACAATTAAATTTTAAATTTTAAATTTTAAATAAATAATGCATATTGTAAAGGAAGGCATGACCTTTCAAAATAAATAATGGCCCTGATAATGGCCTTTAGTTGAACATAAGAAGATATTTATTCCTGATCAGTTATGCCAGAATGAGGATGTGATATGCATTTATACAACCTCTTAAAAGCAACAAGAAGCCGTTCAGGGCACCCTTGCTACTGATAGAATGCAGATCTGATTTATACCCTTGATTCCTGACTTACCAAGCATCACATTTCCAGAATGGTGCTTGTCTACAGGGATCTCTCCAGCTGAACTGGAATGAGTCAAGAATGCTGCTATTTTTTTAAGCAAATCAAAAAATTTAAGTACTGGTACTTTAATTGAATCAAGTCTCAATAGGCCAATGAACCCCCTCATGGATGTAACAGTTTTAGACTGTAACAGAAAATAGGGAATGTTAAGAACTTGTAAAAAAAAAACACAGCCATTTGCATAACATATTTGGCACCACTATTTGAAAGATGTTGGTGTTAAAGGTAATTCAGGGATAGAACTGTATCCAGACACGCTAACATATTGATGACTCCAGGTGAACAAAATGGGATTAATGTATAGGTAAATGTTTACACAGTTACAACTTCTCATCTTTGCATCACCACTAAATGGTTAACCTGCGTTTTGGTAATGCAATTTGTTTCTAGCCTTGTCTGCACAGAAATATTAAATTCTGATTAGCTGAATTGTAATTAGACATTTCTAAGTGAGTAAACTTTAGTGGGTATATCCAAATTGTTGCAAACAATTTTATAAGAAGTCAATGTATAAACAAAGTGTGGAACAACATTTTTTAAATGTGAAAATAAGTCCCTTAGTATTGGTAATCACATATCCATCCAACCTTTCATTACTAGAATCATAGAATAATAGAGTTGGAAGGGACCTCCAGGGTCACCTAGTCCAACCCTCCTGCACTAGAAGAAGAAGAAGAGTTGGTTCTTATATGCCGCTTTTCCCTACCCGAAGGAGGCTCAAAGCGGCTTACAGTCGCCTTCCCATTCCTCTACGCCGGACACTCACAACCCTATTGCTCATCTACTGTAACCTGCCACCCCCTTGAATCTTCACAGAATCAGCCTATCCATCAGATGGCTATCTAGCCTCTGTTTAAAAATTTCCAATGATGGAGAATCCACCACCTCCCGAGGAAGTCTGTTCCACTGAGAAATCGCTCTGTCAGGAATTTTTTCCGGATGTTTAGTCGGAATTTCTTTCTAATCAATTTCATCCCATTAGTTCTGGTCCGTCCCTCTGCCTCTATATGGCAGCCTTTTAAATACTAATTGTAAAGAAACTGGGAGGGGCGGGGGGAGAGCAGCTGCTCTAACACAGCAAGGTGATTTTAAAGATATTACAATAAGAATTATAGTTAATTGCACAACCAACATTCTGTGTTGTTACCTCTCCTTGAATACTGTTCCAATAGGGTTATATACATTCCACATACTGTACTGCAGAAATGTTGGCAGACCTTAATATTTGACTTCTGCTTTTAGAAATTCCAGCTCCTGGTCTTAATGTCTGCATTTATCCCATGTCAAATTGCAGTCACCTTGTGGCAGCCTTGTAGGGCTTTCCAGGCAAGAGACATTCAGAGGTGGTTTATCATTGCTTGCTTTTGTGTGATGACCCTGAACCTACTTGGTAGGCTCCCATCTAAGTACTAACTGGAGCTAATGCTCAGCTTCTGAGATCTGACAAAACCAGGTTAGCCAGATCAGGGCTATGTCTGCATAACAGGTATTTTAAAAAGAATACTGCAGACCTTAACACCATAGAACTATATGTTGGGGTGATAATTCCCTTTATACTACACTGTCTATCCCCTAGAATTCATTACCTTCTCTCTGCTTGCTAGTAGCATGTTTGCACCTCTCTCATCATACTCCCACACTACTACTTCCAAAAATATCTCAGACTTCTTAAAACAAGATCGTTACCTACAATTCAAATAAATTATGCATTTATAGTTGGCCTTGATGTTTGGTTTGTGATGTGGCATATGCAAATGATTCATTCTTACCTAAATATTTCTGCTATTTCCTGTCTTCTTAAAGCAGATCCTGCTATATTTTCCATTGTCTTGAGAACACTTACATGCTTCACTGCCTGTAACATTTTCAATTACCTGGAAGCTAAGAATTTAGGCACTGTGAGGCTTTAAAGCAGGGGTAGTCAAAACTGCGGCCCCTCCAGATGTCCATGGACTACAATTCCCAGGAGCCCCTGCCAGCGTTTGCTGGCAGGGGCTCCTGGGAATTGTAGTCCATGGACATCTGGAGGGCCGCAGTTTGACTACCCCTGCTTTAAACTGTCATTTCTCCAGGTTACACAGTTCTGAAATTAGTGATCAGTGACCACTATCAGAAGAGTGTGTGGCACCAAGAGTGTGTTCATGCTGTTAGGGAGAGATGCTACATCTGCAGAAGCTGTGCAAGGCACCCTCCTATGAAATACACCAAAGCTGCCCTCCATTGCAGAGAAAACTGAGCTGGCTGCAGGACAATGGCAGAACTGCATGACCAAATGCTTGATACATCCTAGCACTCGCCACCTGTAATGCTTACTTGGGTACCATAAATAAGTGAATAGACACATGTAGGAAAGAAGAGGAGGAAGATCGCAATGATGGTGTAATATGTTGCCTCAGTTCCATTCCTGAATGTCTGGCTTATTCATAGCACTGCTGTTGCTTCCTTTTGAACAGGGTGATTGTTCAATGCAACGAGCCTCTTTTGCCTCCCCCAATATTTAGGTGGCATGCAGAAAGGTGTTGATCACCTTTAGAAGTATAAAGATGGCTGGATATCTATGGTGGATATGTATGTGAAAAACTGGTGCGTGTACTGAACATAAACTTTACAGCATTTTCTGTTTGCAAGCTTATGCTATTTAGCAGCAATATATTAAAATTAGACTTTTCTAATACTGAACCATGTTAATGCGAGGCTTCTGTAATGGTTGATCAATGTTCATGTGACCTGCCCAGAGGTAAATACATAGCTGGAAACAGTAGTTTGTTTCATTATTCTCACACGTTGGCATGTCTGTAGTGATAATATACGTGATCTAACAAATTTGCCTTGGAGCAGAACTGGGAAGCGTATTAAATGGATTCTAGCATATGGTTAAAAGACACATGGCACTGCAGCCTTGTTGAAGCTAAGCGGGTGTGGCCCTGGTCAGTGCCAGCAGAATGGGAAGACCTTCTGGGACATTTATATATCCCAGGAAGAAAGGCAGGATGTAAATACATTATCTGTTAATCAGACGTACCAGCCACCACCTCCTGCTTAGAATCCTGCCCTTGCATTAAGTGCAGCTGTCTGTGGCACTTCCACCTGTCTGGGCAGAGACTGCTCATGGGCATTACATTACTTAACATTCAAAGTATGCATATGTTTGAACCCAAAGGTCATATTAATGTACTGGTTAAGGAGGTAGAATTACCTGCAGTGCCATGTTGAATGTGCATTTGGTGGTGCCTGAGTGTGCCACTGTAAAATAGCCCTGATTCAAGACATGCATAGCAATAGGCTGGTTGGGTAGGGAGCCTAGAAAGTGAGGCACTGGACTCAAGACACCCACTTACCTTAAGATAAGAATCAAATGGCTTTGTCATACAATTTCATGCTATTAAAGTGGCAAGTGTAAGGGGGGCATTTACTGAGATATTTTGGGTAAATAGCCATACATGTCAGATCAGTGACCTATAAGATTAAAAACTCACAAGTAAAAGAGTGGTGAAGAAATTGTACCAAGGACTTTAGAAAGCTTTTACCCTTTGGATGTTAATCAAAGATCTGGTATAGTATTGATGAGCTACCTGTAAAGGATTGGTGACTTGCATTAGGCCACAGTAGGCCATTTTGCCCACATGGCTAGCACCCTAATATCTTGTGTTTATAGTAAACACCACCTTCCCCAACACACATACACACACTTGTTCAAAGCTGTCCAGATGTCATTCCTGTGCTCTAAGGCAGTGGTCCCTGACCTTTTTATCACCGGGGACCGGTCAACGCTTGACAATTTTACTGAGGCCCGGGGGAGGGGTAGTCTTTTGTTGAGGGATGTCGCCACTGCCGCCTGAGCTCCTGCTCCGCTTGCTTTCCCGCCGCCGCCCACTGTGGGGCGCTGCCAGCAGCAGCTGCGCAGTGCCATGCTGAGGGGGAGCCCTAGGCATGGCGGCCGCCGGAGAGCGTCAAAGGTGGGCCGGCAGCAGAGTGGCAGGGCAGCAGCCAGGGAGGAGGACAAGGAGGAGCTACGGCCCAGTACCGACTGATCAGCGGACCGGTACTGGTCCCCGGACCGGGGATTGGGGACCACTGCTCTAAGGAATCACCTTACAAAAGGGGAAAAAAAGCAAAAGAGGAAAGTCACTTTAATGGTTTATTGCCAGTGTTACAGAGGTCAACATGGGATCAAACAGGTAAGGACCACACTAAAGTTGTAAAAACACAAAAGACTCCTTAGGTAACAACATTATTTCTGAAAACCAAAAGCATTCCCAGAGATATGTCACCATGTCCTGGAGCTCCAGCTGGTATTGCACCTTTGAGAAGAGGGGCAGTGGGTAGAAGCCACTGATTTAATATAAGCACACCAGCAGCAGAGGCCCCATGGTTGTCACAGGAAGCAGGTCACACATAGGGTCCTGGATACACAGCAGGGAGAGGGGGAAATGGCTGCCTCTGGACCCTTTTTTTTTCTTCCTTTGTCCTTTAAATTTATAATCTGCCCTTTCCACCAAGGCGGACTCTGGGTGGCTGACAGCATACATACTGCAATACAATTAATTATATTTAAAACATGTTAAAGTTATAAAATCTAAAATCCAGAAGTCCAGAGCCAGGATCCTAGGGTATGATGCAGGGTGTAATATAGGGGGGAGTCCAAATTAGATGTTAGCTACTATATCGGCCTCAATCATAGACCTGGTGGAAGAGCTATGGTTTACTGGCCCTGTGAAACTCTGTGATCTCTGACAAGGCCTGATGTTTTCTGGGAGCTCATTGGCCCTGGGCTTTGGTCAAGGTCAGCTGCATTTCTTTGGGGCTGGGGACTACTAGCCTGTTTGAATAGGCCAAGCATAAAGCTCTTCTGGCAATATATTCTTAGAGACGGTCCCTTAGATTAGCAGGGCCCAGATCGCATATGGCCTTAAAGGTCAAGATCAACACCTTAAACTTGGCCAAGACTCCAATCCTCCGCCACTGATGCCAGACAGCTGTTGTTGCCCCTTGGAAAAAGTTCCAAAAAAATTCCTTCCACAAACCAATTCCTAGCAAGAGCTCATCCATTTAAAGACCCTTTTAAACACTCCCTTCTCCTATTGTACCTCCTTCCCATGTGGACTTATCCACAGCACTGAAGTATAATTTGACTCTAAAAGCCAAAACAGAAATGATGCAGGAGATCTATAATCAGCATTCTTTTATTTTAAGTAATAATAAGCATTCTGATTTTGTCTGGAGTAAGAAGTCTGAGAAAAGGTTATTTAATGTCATATCACTTCCCTGCCTGAAATTGATATTTGCCAATGGATTGAGGAGGTGAGTAGAACTAATAGCACCTTCAGGGAATTAAATTGGGGAAGTGGCATGAGAAGGGAAGTATCAAAACAACATTCGCCTTTGTCCCACTTCTCCAGACAAACTAGAAAATCTTCCATGACTGCCTCAGTGTTTTAAAAAAGATAAAATCCTGTTAGATATCCCATGTCACCTCTATTCCAGCCCTAAAGTCACTGTGAATGTGCCTCATTCTGTTCAACAGGGCCAAGAGCATTCTTATAACTTGTCAGTTGGATTACTGCGGGCCACAGAAACAGGAGAACTTCAGTTTGCTCCTCAAAATGTAGTTTGCCACCCTTAGTAGTGCTGCTAACTAAGTTAAATCATTTGCATTTAACTTTGAGAGCAGAGCTACATTCCCATGGTAGACTCTCCCTGGACTTTGTTTCACATAGCCCATAAAGAAAGTCCAATTTTAATACTCCACATAAATGCCCTGTATGTAAGAGCTAGGATATTAGGGAGAAGAGTAGGGGCCAAACTAGAAAATACACCCAACCTTATCTCTGGCTGTACGTGTCATTGGCACATAAAGGCAGAAAATCAGCAAATAATCCCAATGGTTTCTCATTTTCTTATCAGGACTTTATTCGATCCTCCAGGCTCAATATAGATGAGAAGTGCTGACTTCTTCATGCACCTCTGCATAAAATTTCCCATAGTTCTGTTTAGGCATTGTTCTGTTTAGGCAGAGCTGAAATGTCCTTGGAGGAAGTATGATAGCCTGTTAGGGCATAACACTACCATGTACTTAGTCACTCAGAGCACACATCCTAAACGGGCTGATCAGTCTTTCATATGTACACACACTGCTGATTGCAGGAGGTTGAGTATCTCTGCGGACTAAAGTCCCAAGAGAGAATTGTGAAGTCAATTGTGTATTAGCCACATTAATCCCACACAAAAACACATCTTTACAGATTACATTCTCATTCTCATGGTTCTAGCATACCACAGGAATTTATTTCCCTCTCAATCATGAGTCCATAGCCTTTCACACACATGCCTACTGTGGATGGACAACTTCCACTAAAGTACCCTCATGAACCTGTAGATCAATGGCATTTCTTTCTAATATATCAGGCTTTCATGTTCTCCATGAAGCCAAGAAATCACATAGCATCACCATAGAGATGTCCTCATTCATTGGACCATCACCATGCAGACCTATCACAAGCTCATTCTAGCCTAGCAAATTTTTCTACTTGGAATGTCTAGATTATTAGAAATGTTTGTGCTTTCAACATGACCCTGTTTATCCCAGAGAGAGAAGTAAACATTTTGAGAAGGCTGGACACACTAAACAGAAGTGGTGGAAGCAGTTTCTATTAGTGCCCTGTGTGTCACCATTGAGACCCAAAATCTTCCATCTGCCTCACAAAACCCGCATTGACTTCAGTACTACAGACAGTCTCCATAGTAGATTAAGGATACAGAAGGTTAAAAAAAAAAAAGGGAGCAAGTGAATTCTACTGGAAGAAACAATACTACCTGCAACATCCAGAAATCACAACTAGAAAATACTTCCAACAATTAATATACTAGCCTATGTCTTGGGAGATGAAGCAGAACAAAATGATGTTCTCTTGTGCCTTAGCCACCATACATGACCCAGAAGATGCATTCTATTTTAGATGTTACTACAGTAGGATAATAATTCTTTAATTTAAGAGCATTTTTTGCCTTGCATTGAAATATACACCAGTGTTTTCATAGAGAAGCTATGTGCCTTGGGACCAAACTAGACATGGTGGTAGATCTGTTCTTACATCTCCCTCTTTTTAAGGCTTGAATGTTCTCACAGTCTCCTCCCCAATTTGAACTGAGGTTGAATTATGAAGGGCTTAAACCAAGGATGGCCAAACTGTGGCTCTCTAGATGTTAAGGGTCTGTATGGCAGTTCTAAGCTGTGTGTGACTGATACAGAAAGAACAGCCCAGGGTGAGCCCTCATTTCCCCAGACCGTCCTCAATTTATGTTTCCACAAATGCTCCAGACTGATGTCACAGAAAGGGAAAGATGTTAAGGCTGTAATTGATAGCTCACTGTGTGGCCAAAGGCTGGATGTTATTAGGAAAGGAGCTGAAAATAAAAACAACCAGGGTTGTAATCCCTTATATACATCTATGGTGCAGACTCATTTGAAATACTGCATGCAGTTCTGGTTGTCATCCCTTAAGAAAGACACTGCAGAGCTGGAAAAGGTTCAGAAAGTGGCAACCATGATGACTAGGAGATTGGAGTCCCTTTCCTGTGAGGAAAGGCTGGAGGCTCTTCAGCTTAGAAGAAAAGATGTCTCAGGGGAAACAAGACAAAGGGCTACAGAATTATGCACGGGATGAAGGAAGTGGATTTCTTGTAATTCTAGAACTCAGGGGGACCCAATGCATTTGGCACGCAGGTGGCTCAAGACAAAAGGAGGTACTTTTTCCATCCATTAGTAATTAAATTGTAGAAATCACTGTCAGTAATGGTCACTAGTCTACAGGGCTTTAAAAGGAGCCTAAACATATTTGTGGAGGATATGGATGTCCATCTATGGCTATTAGCCGTGGGGATTAAAGGGAACCTCTATTCATTTGGCTCCACCGAGTATAGCTGTATTTTTAAAAGAAAAGTGGGAAGAGGACCATTCTGCAATGGACAGAAATAAGAGAACTGTGTCAATACTATCACAACAATGCCACTGTCACAAATCTGTAAAGTCAAGCAAACTGGAAACAAAACATTGCCACAACTGGGGCTATCTGGAACAAACCACTGTTGTGTGATAGCACAAGGGGAGGGGAGTCATTTTATGCACAGAGGTTTTATGCAATACAAAGGTTCTGTTCTTTAAAAGTAACAGATAAAGGGTCTACTATATAGCTTATATGGCCAAAAGCAGGAATATTCTGATTTTAGACTCCCATCTCGTCTTTGCAGGGCTGAAAAAGTGTTTTTAGCTTGCGCAAGCAGGGTATGTGTGAATTATCAGTTGGTCCTGGGAAGATCTATTACTAGTGTTTCTTTTCAAGTTGATATTCCTCATCTAGACCATTCTCTCCTTCTGGGCCCTTAAACAAGATGGGCTCTGTGCCACAGTTCTGCAATTGTGTTCAAAGGGAAAGATTAGTACAGCATTTATGTTGTACCTATGATTTTATGTATAATATCCAAAATCAGCATGTTTGTAAATGCATTAGTGAAGAGCAATAGACAACTACAAGAACACCTACTTAAGCTGCTCTATGGTATCAAAACATTTAATACCCATCGGTTCCAGTGCAAAGCACTTCAAACCATGGCTTTGTGGATGGAAGATCACAAAATCTAAGAGTTCCAAAACCATTTCCAATAACAACCCCCTTCTATCCAATGCTCCATTCCACCCCCTTAATTGACTAAAGTGACAGAGTAAAACCAGTGTTTTTTCTCTGTATCATATCAGTATGACAAATTTAGGTGTTAACACGGCAGAAGGAGAGATCCTCAATCACATTTATTATTTTAGAAACCCTCTACATTGAGGTATTCTTTCTACTGGTTCTGTACAGACTACTTATCTGTTTGTGACAGATGTGGGGGGGAGGGGCTGAGAACAGTATCTATAACTAGAGCAACAAGACCACTGAAAGCTCACCTGGCTATCCAGAAAGTACTATTTATACACTGGGATGAGTAGAAATCATCTGGTTCCTCCCTTGTCCGGAGTGAGATAGCTGGGAGAAGCCAAACACCTTCAAGTATCTCAGCAGATGGCACCACTTAAGAAAGGCTCTGGAAGACACTGCTGTTCCAATACTTTCAAGAACATGCACATCTCCTTCAGTTCCTCCTCTAGCCAAGAAAGAACTTAATGCACCCTGGGGGAGGACTGTCGGGTCATGGCTGCTCTTGAGAAACTGATGGAAATAGGTCTTATATGGACAGGTGTTTGAATGCATCTAGAGTAGCAGCAAGGTACCAGTGTTTCTGTATGGACACACACACAAACACAAAATAGGAGCTCTGATTTTTGTCCAAATAGATACAACTGGGACAAATTAGAGGAAGTCCACTCCACAGCTCTTTCTGAACTTCCTGCTTACCATCTTGAAAAAATTTACAGTTGCAAACATAAAGGTAAACCTTAGAAAAAGACAAGATATAAACGCAAACAGGTCACACTGGAAACAAAAAACGCCAGCCTGGCTCCTCTTGCTCCTGCATCTGCTCCACCACCCACACCACCACCCAACTCCCCTTCTTGGTGGAGTTGACCCACAGGCTTCAAATAGCAACATAAAAAGGCAGTTTATGAGCCAATTATCTGACCAGACCATGTTTCATGCTTTGTGTGTGGAGCTAAGTGAGTGAGCACCACCTCCACAGCCTGGAACTTCTGATTCTTTGGTGGGATGGGGCAGATTTTGTATGTGACCTCATCTCCTTCTACTGGGACATACTCCCCCTCAATGCTGAAAAGAAAAGGAAGAAGGAACATTTTAGAATCCTGAACTAAATTAAGATGAAGAATCACTGGTGTTCTGCAACACAAAATAAGGGAATATATCTACAAAACAATCTGAAAATCACCCCCCAGAATTTTAGTCATTGTCGTTTTGCAAGTTGAGACTTTCATAGAACAATAGCCTTCAAGCCTGGAAGCTGTGACATTTAAATATCTTAGCTATAGTTAATTAAAAACTTGCTTTGATTAACTGAGTGTTCCCTGCACACATACTAACAAGTATTTGAAGTCTTGTGTTTAGAACCCCAATGGCCTATGAGGCAAAAAACAGCTGCATTCATACATTGCGGGTAACCCAGAAGGCAGCAAGCAGTGTTCAAGCACATTTAACACTTTGGCTAAATAAGGTGTCTTAATACACCCCAGATATAAAAACAGGCCTCAATAATAGCTTGTATAAGTACACAGTGCTCTTGTGTTGTTTGCAGTCTGATGAGTGCCTGGAAAATTTATTGGAAACACCAGCTGCTCTGAGCCTCCTCATCACAAAAGCACAACAAGTACCAATTGCAATACAAAAACTGGAGGAAGCTAAACACCTCTTTGTGCAAGGTGAGCTCTGTAAGGACACCCATCTGAAGAAGTGCTTAAATATGAAGTACTATGATATCAAAATCAAGGCAAGAAGGGTTTAAAAGAAAATTAAAATGTTGCCACTGGAAGTTCATCTGTTCCCAATTCATCCACAAACTATTAACAAGCAATCAAAGAAAATACATTCCATTCCTTCACTCCATTCTGTTGCAATCGTCTATAGAAGATGTGACAAAGGTTTATTGTTCCTTTTGATGACCATTTCTAAAGCCTCATGCCCTGGACTAGGCGTTCCAAAACTTGCCTAAAGAGAAACCGGGAGATTTCATTATCTGTTCTGTAATTAGGAAAATAAATTTGGGAAGTTTTAACTTAAGGATACTTCTCCTGCCATATTACTTGGAATTCTTTTATTTCAGATTTCAGATATTTAAGGAGCTACTCAGAATACCTCCAGCTCTCACAAAGTAGGGAGCCATTTATGTTGAAAGTTGGATGCAATTGATTCAAAGGAAGGGAAAGGAGGCCCATAATTTGGTATCAGAAAAGTAAATGCTAGACCATTTTAACACTTTGATTATCACAATTCCCTTTTCCACTCAGCATTTGAGCTCAACTATACTCTTGTGGCGCAGAGTGGTAAGGCAGCTGTCTGAAAGCTTTGCCCATGAGGCTGGGAGTTCGATCCCAGCAGCCGGCTCAAGGTTGGCTCAGCCTTCCATCCTTCCGAGGTCGGTAAAATGAGTACCCAGCTTGCTGGGGAGTAAACGGTAATGACTGGGGAAGGCACTGGCAAACCACCCCGTATTGAGTCTGCCATGAAAACGCTGGAGGGCATCACCCCAAGGGTCAGACATGACTCGGTGCTTGCACAGGGGATACCTTTACCTTTACCTTATACTACAGTTTGTGTGGCTGGCTTTCAAGGAGAAATCAATATGTCTTCCATTTTTATAACCTCAGAGATTACCATCCCCATTGCAGCCCAGTTCAAGTGCAGCTTCTCAGGAGCAGATCTCATTGTATCCAGTCAAAGTAGCCCTCATGTGAAAATAACATGTTTAGAAACTATGTAAGCATTAAACACACAGACTTTGCCTGAAGGGTATGTATACTGCATTGCTTTATCTGAAAATTGTAGATAAACTGGATTTTCTTGTGGGCTTTGTATTGCAGAGGTATAGATGAGATTATCAGAACAATGAGCAGAAGTAGATACAATAGAGATGTTATGATACAGCAGCTTTTAAGTTGTATGGAATTACTGTTACAGGATGTTTCAAGCAGCCATTATTTAAGACTCCACTGAACTCATGAATTAAAAGCTTTCTTCCATCAGCATTCTGGTAATGAAACAGCACAGCATGGTAGCTCCCATAGTATGGGTTACTGTGGTGTTACTGATGCAAGGAGCACTAGCTGCACAAACATGCCGTCATGCACAGTATAGGGTTGCCAGATCCTCCCTGGCCACTGGCATGGGATGGAAAGGTAGGGTTCCTAGATCCAGACTGGGAAACTCCTGGACATTTTGGGATGGAGCCTCCAAAGCACCCATTTTATCCAGGAGAATAGATCTCTGCTATCTGCTATCCAGGAGAATTGATTCCAAGGGATCCCCAAGTCCCACATGGAGGCTGGCATCCTTATACAGAAATGCTGAGAGACATGAGAGGTTTTGCACTCTATTCCCCCCACCATGGGACTTACTCAGACACATGGACAAATATATCCTCTGAACCAGTCTCTGGGGTAATGAAACCATGGCCCTGGGACCGTGAAAACTGTTTGCATACCCCCTTGTAAACAGGACCGGCAGAGGCACGAGCCGTCCTGGAAAGGAGAGGGAAGGAGGGAGAAAAGGAAGAAGAAAATTAGTTGGTCTAGTTTGATGTTTGTTGCTGAGATGTTCAGCTCTTCCTAGAAAATAATATTTCAGATCTACCACTCCCCCACAGTCTAGACAATAGGTGAAGCAGTTGTGCATAAATTCAGACATACTCATGTTAAACTTTGTACTTGCTATAAATTCCACAATTCAGTTTAGAAATATAAGAGAGGATGTCTTTATAAACTGCAGTTTTAAATCCACGTTGCATTATCAATCTGCAAAATACTTCAACCATCTTGTCTTCAGGGTAAAGTATGACTACTTACGCAGAGTATGTCCTGGTTCTTTTGGTGGGAAGGGGGCTAGGTAAATCCCGGAGAAGGTGGTTACCCCTTTCACAGATCCTGCTTCCCTCCCGGTTAAAGGGAAAAGTAGGCCATACTGGTGATTTTGGAGAATGAAGAGGTGGCACGGTAGAATGGGAAGTCTGATCAGATGACATGGCGTGGCCGTTTCCTGGAGTGAGAGAAGTGGCATCAGTGGGAAAGAGGTGAGCAAGTGTTGGCTTCTGAATACAACATATGATGTAAGCAAAGAGGGAAAGCCAAATGTTCTAAAGAATATCATCCATCTTTGGCATCTATAAACGGGGATCCTCAGAACTGTATAAGGCTCAAGTACAAAAGGGGGAAGGGATAACTTCTGTTATATAACAAGCAGGGCAGAAGAAGGAGAAATTATGCTGACCCCTTGGCTAGGCAACAATACACACAAAGGCTGAAAGCTAGGTGGGGAGGAGTCTTATGGGGCTATTTACCTGATGGTCAGCCAACAGCACCCTGGAAGGCCATATGGCAAATCAAAAACAGTGGATGTTTTACCTGGGGAGAAAATTTCATTTTCCAAAGCATAACACATCCAGAGATGTGAAATGCAATACCCTTGCGATGAAAACATGACATCAAAGAAAACCGTGTAGCACAACGGTGAGCAATTGTATTTCTTATTGAACATCTCTACTGACAATCCTTTCTGAAAGAAAGAAAATGTATCAAATACCACAATCTCATGAAATCCAAACCCTCTTAGCTTCAAAGACTGGTATTTTAAAAGTTTTTTGGCCTGGCACTTTATCAAGTGAGGATCAAAGAAGCAAGGGATGAGGAAGACATCATTCACACAAACAAAATCGCACTCTTTTCTTCTCTGAAACCCTTGAAGAGCAATGCATGAGTCACCTTGAGGGAGCAACAGCAGTTGCCTCCCAGTTGTTCAGAGGCAGCCAACATCTGGGGATGCTTCCCAGTAGCCACACATCAAGAGGTTTTAGTGGTAAGTGCTCACTGTGTCATACATGGAGGCAGAGCAGAACAATTTCTCTTTCCATGACCCTGCACAAAATGAACAGCTTTCTGATTAGCTTTAAAACAGAGCCTAGATAAACTGCCAGCCTAGAAACCTCGCATAAGGTATCCCTTAACAGTTCACCAAATAGACCTGAGCCCAAAGGAAGCTCTCTAGAAAATATATTACAGCCCCATATTCAAAGAGGTCCTAGAGTCTCAGTGGAAATGGATGGCCAGAATCTCAATAGATTCTATTGCATATGGGGAAATATTTCACTGAATATGGGGAAATGGTCCAAGACAAATTCTAATAGATTCTATTATAATTTCTTAGACCATTTCCCCATATTCAGTGAATGTGTACACACAGAGCTATACAGCACTTAGAGGAAGCTGCTTTAGACAAGAAGTCAAATCAATATTTGTAGTGACTCATTACAGTCCTGAAGGTCCCAGGTTCAACTCCTGGCTTCTCTAGTTAAAAGGATCAGGCAGCAGGTGATGTGGAAGACCTCAATGTGACGCCCCTGGAGAGCTGCCACCAGACTGAGCAGACAATATAAATCTTAATGGGCCATGGTCTGATACAATATAAGGCAGCCTCATCTGTCAGCTGACTCCAATGGATTTAGAAGGGTTAGGATTACCCTGTAAATGGAAGGTTTTGTTACAATGGATATTGGCCATTAATGTTTGTGGCTGCTTGTTAGTTCTGATGTTCAGCCCTGCCTCCCAAACATTCTTACTGGACAACTCTTTCCTGTCACTTCTGTCTTTTGGATGGTTCCCCATCTCCAACAAGAGAACATGGAATGGAGCAGAAAGACTGCTAAGCTGTTAAGAGGCTGTCTCACCTCCCTTCTTCTAATCTTAAAACAGCCTGGGCCCAGAGACTGTTTCAACACCTCTGCCAAAAAGACAGAAGCACCCAAGTGTAATTCAGGTGATTATATGCTATCACCTAGTGCTGCCTGCTGTGATTTTTCTATTCCTCCTGGGAGATTATGAGTTTGTCACTTTTGGCCACCATGCTGCTGAAAGGAAGCCCTCCCCAGCTGCGGCAAAGATGCTTCTGTCTTTGTTAACCATTTTCATCAGCCATCTGTGTTGAACAGATAATTAATAGGTGGTGGCTTGCTTATGGACTCAAGAATTAGCCTCAGAATCACTGTAATTTTTAGGCCACAGAGATTCTGTACTTCAGTGATCTCATGCCACTGCAGCCCGTAAATAATCTATACTTCTCTTCATCCCCTGCCATCTCCCAGTCCAACCTGCAGCGAAAAATAGCAGCACAGCGACTAACACCCTGCTATGCTCATAATACCACAAGGCCAGAAACAGAGAATCAGCCATGCTGGGAGCAGGAAAGAAGGGAAACAGCTTTCATCAACCACTCTAGCATCTAGGAGGGAAACTGAGCTCTTGGCTAAGAGTGGCCTTCTGCACTATCAAGTCCCACCTGCTTACTTGGATTTCTTCTCACTTGCCGAAATGGTGCTTATATCATGCCAGACTTGAACTGCAGTTATTCCCTGTTCCCTATAAGGGTTCAGGACTCAGCCAAGTCAATAAAAGGCTGATTGACTTAACTGAAGACAGAGGAAAATGACTCAGTGCTGATAGTAAAGAAACAGCATAAGGGAGGCACACTGAATGCACACATAGTGTCAGCACTGGTATGTCAGCACTGGACAGAAGCAAACACTGGCAGGGGCTCATGGAAAATGTAGTCCATGGACATCTGGAGGACCACGGGTTGACTACTCCTGTTCTAAATTAACCTGCTCAAAGGATGGGAAGCTGGCAGACTAAGGCCCAAATCCAAATCTAGCCCATATTTCACAGGCCATTAACTCAGTTACAGATAGTGCAGCTGCCCAAAGACAACTGCCAGCCTGCGGATCCATCATTCAGCAGAATTCCCAAACCTTTGTGAAAGGCTAAGTGCTTGCTAATACCTCAGCCTGTATCTCCTCGCTTTTTGTGCAGGAGTAATAGAACATACAAAATATCCATCCTAACATCCACTAGTCATTTCACAATTTTAATATATTTAATATTAGAGCTGTCTCTAAATCTGGATGTGAAAGTTGTCTTTTCTTGGTGAAAGCTTGACACTGATCATCATCATGATCCCTAATAAAAAGCTTTGGGTACTACCCGATGATGTGCTGGGCCCCTGATTGCTCCTCAGTGGAAACACCAACCCCACTGAGGGCCAATGAGAAGCTCTTCCCTGCTGCGTTTCCCTACTCCTACTCCACCTGAAGAGGAAGAGCTGGCAGGAGTAAAAGCCAGGAACATCTAGGCAATCAGTTAGGTGTGCTCTGCCGCATCGTTCTCCAATCACCCTTCTCTACAGAGACAAAGGCGGGAAGCTGCAGGGTGAGCACCATAAAGCTCCTGCACGTGGGGGTGGCCCATCCAATAAGCTGGCCTACCCATTCTGAGGCAGAGCTGGGGGGGGGCATTGTGCAAGAACTTTTTGGCCTCCCACTTTTGCCTCTGTGGAGAAGGGCAGACAGGGCAGCTGTGGCAGAGCGGTTGGGAGAGGCACCACGAATGTAGTAGAGCTTACCCAGTTGGTCACCCAAGCCCTCCTGCCAGCTCTTTCTCTTCAGGTGATGTGGAAGGAGGAGGGGGACAGAGAAGAGCCTCTCTGGTCCTCAGTGGGGGAGGACCTTTCAACTGAGGGCCAATCAGGGAGGGGCCTGGTAGTGCCCAATGCTTTTTATTAGGTATGATGATTATATCAATCTTTCTTTCCATTAAAGCTTTAATAACAGTAGTGGGCAGTTTCAGTGAAAATAAATTATTCTTAATTATCTGTCATAACTAGGTGATATTTGGTGTAAAAAGCTTCATGATTGCTAAAGCCTATGAAGTGCCAGATCAGTTAGATCCATTATGGTTCAGTCCCACAACGGAAGGATTATGACACAGGCATTTGCTACACTGGAAGTGAAGGAGACATTAACTTTTATCAGAGCTAATGTATTGATAAGGCACGATCTTCAGGAGTTCTATCAATGGTTCAGAATAAATAGAGTGGTTGGTAATTTTTCTAGCTTCTTGCAAGATAAACAAAGAATCAGATCTTTAACACTTGACCAAGCATTCCAGATTGTTACAACCATTGGCATAAAAACCCAGGGATAAATCATTAAGGCCAATCCGGGAGAAATGGGACGAGCCAGCATTGCAGAAGTATACAAATCATGAGCAAAAGAGCTTTGGGAAAGAACTGTAAAAAATGTTCTTCTCAGATTGAGCAGAAGGGCCACCATCCCAGCAAAGGATGTTCCTTGTTTCCAGATCCTACTTGAATCAAGCAAATAGCATTGGTGTTCTGTACTATGTGAACTGCTGCAATTGGTTCCTCCTGTCCTACAATATGTTATGGCATACAGTTCCCCACATGACACATAAGGATGTCTGTTACAGCAACAGAAAACACAACAACAGCTTTTTAATGACATGCAAGAAACAGCCCCTTTGTGTTCAAGGCAGGGCTATAGGTATCCCAAGGTTTTCTGGCGGTGTTTTTGTGTGTGTGTGTTTTAAGAAGATGCCATTCTGCAAAAACTGCAAAAAGATTAACGTAGTCAAGGCAAAAGTCCCTGTAAGCAGGGACTGCCTCAGACACAGTGTTCCATCTATACCCTGTGGCTAACAGCCACTGATGGACTTCCTCTCCAGATATTTATCAAGTCTCCTCTTGAGGCTGTCTGTGCTTGTAGCCACCATCACTTCCTGCAGCAGTAAATTCCATGTATCACTTGCCAACACTGAACCTTTGCCATGTTGACGCCCAGGAAAAGGATGTAGTCAAGTCCATTAGGTTTTAAATGCCATCTGAGCAGATCCATCAGTGCTCTTCTTATGATAAGCAGATGATGCAAATTTTTTAAAAATCTTGCACAGTTAAAGATAAACTGCATCTACATACAGCATCTCATTCATCTTGATTAAATAGGGCTAAGTAGCAGTACTGCTATGTATGAAGCAATATTTATTGGAATAGACTTATCCATTTGGGAGTTGGCTATAAATTAAACTAGGTGCCCCCCCCCCCCCCAAGATCTCAGAATCATTACATCCACACCAAGAATAGCTTTGGCCTCTTTACTGCAATGATTCAGGCAGAGAAAGTCAGGGACAGCATTTTTAACTGAGCTGCAACATACATATTTAATTTGTTTAAGCCTGATAGATTCCTTCTCTCTCTCATCTTTAAATCCTACCATTTTCTTTGTACATTCTCTTTAGTCTTGCAAAACATTATGGGCACACGTTACACTACATGTGGTTTCACCAAATGTCTCTACGTTTGCCTTGTATCTCTGTATCTTAATAAAACTGGCTCCATTTTTAGAACAATTACCACTAATTCCAGATCTTTGTTGCCAGTGTTTACACATGCACAGCATTAGTGCAAAGGCTTAATATCCAAAGGTATTAATATCCAAAGCAAGCAGTGAGCATTGTTTTGCACATACACACAACCTGAGAGGGCCGTACCCCTTTCCCCAAACATTCCGGTTCTTCCCTACATTGGTTATAATAGCTGTCCTCGAGCATGTGTCTAATTGGAAATTGATTTATATCTGTGCAGGCTCTCCCCTTGCTAAGCCCTTGACATGTCAGTTGGTTTAAGAGAGCTAAAACAAGAGAGGGAGAGGAAGGTTTGCCATTTGTATTCAGATAAGGACTGCTGATCCTTGCTCCATCTCAGTGGAAGCGTCTTCTCCAAACCACCACAACACAAAGCAGCTACATATGACACCTTCACATCACCCCTTCCCAGCATTCTAGAGCAATAAAGGGAGCAGGAAATAAAAGATGGCTTCTGGTCTGGGGACCCCCATAAACTCTAAGGCTTTTTAGAAAGATCACATTGTTCTAATGAAAACAGCTTGAGCCAAGCCGCAGAATTATGTTATAAAACACTCTTTTAAAGCAGCTGGCAATAGAGATATTGCACTGCCTGCCTGTTGTGTGTAGAGAATGCAGGGTTTGAAGGGTTTACTGGGCAATGTAACTTTACGTAAAACTGCTCTCGGGCTAAACACACAAACCGAAAGCCTCAGTAACAAAGAGCAGATATGACTGTCATTACTGCCTGCGACTCGGCAGCCAGCCATGGATGCTCCATCCACAGTAATAAATAGCTCTGGTTTGCTTGCTTCCGTTTACAGACCGTGTTTATTCTGTCCCCGGAGGAATCAAAGCGTCTGCTTTTCAAAAGCGGCTGGGCATAAATGCTGCTTATAAGGTACTTTAACGGGGGAAAGCCTCTTATGGGCTTGCCTAGCTCAATGCCTAGCTCACCGACCGGGTCAGGCAAACGGAGACCCCACATCGCTTCCACAACCGGGAAGCCAGCCGTTTAGTCAGCCAGGCATCCTGACGAGACACCCCAAAATAGGGGAATCAGCAGCGGGGGGGGGGGGCATTCCCCAGAGCCCCGCTCGTCCCTCGGGAGGAGCTCGGAGCAGACACATTTGCTCGCGCCCGCTATCCCACGAGACGCCAGTGCGGTCTCCAGGCGCCTCCGGACGGGGCGGCGCAGGCAGGCAGGCAGGCAGGGAGAGTTGGGAGGGCGCCGGAGCGGCGCTTCAGCGTGAAACCTTCCGCTTGCCTTTTGCAAAACTGGCCTGGACGACACGTCCCCTTGCGGCTTCTGCTCCAAGGGAGCCCGCGGACCTCACGGCTCCTCTCCCCTCCAGCAGGTCTATCTGGGCTTGCCAGGAGTCAGAAGAGGGGACGGGCTCCGCGTGAAAAAGACGCGACCAACCCCAACCCCCTATTCCTAGCAGGGGGCTTTCACAGCCGCCGCCCCCCTCCCCGCAAACGGAGGCAGGCGAGGAAGAAAGGCGAGCCAGCCGCTGCCAACAGTCAGGGGAGAGGCAAAGCGGCGCTGACAGCCAGCCATTCACCCCTCCCCACCACACACACACACACACACAAAAGCCCGCACCACTAAAATGACGCACGCGCACACACACACTCTCCGCTGGGCCGGCGGGGTTTGTGCCCCCCACGAGAGAGCGATTTTGTCCAGTGTGCCCATTTAGCGGGCGGGGAGTGGGGGGGGGGGGAGACGAGCGCGCATCCAGCCCCATCGCCCTGTCTGCTCTCCCTCCCGGGGGCTTCTGCCCCCTGTTCCCCCCCAGCTCCAGTTCCCGAAGCCCCCTGCCCTGTGGCTCCGAGCAGCTACCTTGGGGCCAGTGCTCTCCTCCCGCGCCAAGCCGGGCTTCCACGACAGCTGCTAGCCGCTTCCCGATGAATTGAAAATATTTGGGGCGGGTGGGCGTGTGGTGGGGACCCGCACTCCTTCCCCCTGACGTCAGGAGGAGGGAGGGAGGGGTGGGAGGGGTCGCAGCGGCAACTTCGGCAGACTTTAAAGAGACATCGCCGGGCGGGGTGGGGAAGGGGCGGCTGGTCACAAACGCGGCCATCCCAGACCGCCTCAGATACCTGCGGGGCCCTGGAGCGGACAGATCAGGAAGGCGGCGGCGGCACGTTCAGACGGAGATTGGGGGCAAGTTTTCCTCCTAGAAGACGTCGCTCGAAGCGTCCCGAGGCAAAGGCGAGCCAGGATCCTGCCCCTTTAAGGACCCTGTGGGAAAGACGCGGCTTATCACACGGGGGTGAAGGCCCTCTTGCTGGCATGCCCTCTCCCGCAGAACAGCTCCTGTGCCTGATCATTCCTCCCGGGTGTGTTTGCTCAGCAGAAAGTGCCACCGACTCCAGGGGAACTTACTCCCACCTTATGGCCCCTGGAGGGACTTAGTTCTATGTGCCAGCCCCTGGTTTTTACCGGCAACTATGGATACTAACTGAAGCCAAGGATTCATTGCCTCGCTCCTCATAGAAATGGCAAAAGCAACATGCCTTACCTCCAAAAATTAACTTAAAGAACTTTGCTTACAGTAGCTGCTTTGAAGGTTGTTGGTGAATTACAGTTTACAGGCTAGAGATGTTCTCTCCCCTCCCCTCGGCGCAGGGTGCTGGTGGAGGTCAAAACGAGGGAGGAAGCTCTCTCCCATCACACCCAGAGTAAAAGGGTGGAAGGAGGGGCCACCTGACCTGGAAGGCTCACACTACTTTTTGAGAGGGACGGTAAGTACAATGGTACAAAAATGTAACATAGGCTGAGAACTCGAATCCAAGAACTCCACACGGACTGCCTTATTCCCCACACCTGAAAGGTCTGCTGTTTGAAAGCCAAGGAGAGTGGGTGTCTTGGATTGGTAGCACATCCATCTTGGGGGACGGGACAGAACTGCACCTTTTTGCCTCAGGTATCTCAAGGATAGACTATAGACATGTTAATGCAGGAGTATTTTATAGATACAATATTGGACAGTATCTTAGGCTTACTTCTACCCCTGCCCTCCCCCCAAGGAAAACATATTCCTCCTTCGCTAATATTTATTCAATCATTCAAAATGGCGGTCGTATGAAAAAGGGTGCACCATACTGAGGAGAACAAAGTATGAATTCAGCGGCACCTTTAAGACCAACAAAGGTTAATTTGGGGTATAAGCTTATGTGTGCCGGTACACTTCATCATATACATTGAAACAGAGTTTCTCAAGCCTTACATAGGTTGGAATGTGAAAGATCTGTAGTGTACATGATTCGGAAACATATCAAATATGCCTTGCAGGAGGCACTGGTGGAGACGTGTATTTAGCATCACTAGCTTAGGAACTTCTCCCATGTTCTGATTTGCTCTTTGGAGACTCCCTGATTGCCTCCTCAGCAGAATGAATGCAGAACATTAGTTAGACAGGACTAATGACCTCTCTCCTCTTTCCATACAAAGTTGATTGTCTTCCTAATAAAACTATTTTATTATTTTAAGATAGGGGTGGCCAAACTGGCTCTTCAGTAGTCTGTTGCTGTGCTCCTCTTTGCATATTGAAACTCTGCCAACAATGTGTAAGTAAGGGAAGGGGGTTAATTTCCAGGAAGGGCTAATGGGAATCAGGATGTATAAGTGAGTAATAAGTATAGCTAATTTGGATTAAAGCCGTTGGTAAATCCTGTGAACTGCAGCAATAATAGAAAAGTTAATGAATAGATAAGAGAACTGTGTCACTTAGCATATATAGTGAGATAAGAAAACAATACTCTGACCATACTAAGCAGATAGGGTGATTTAGCAATCCTAAACAGGTCTACTCATAATCCTACCCAGGTTGATTTAATGGGACTTACTTCCAAGAAAGTAGGTTTGCACTCTAAGGCTATAACCCTGTGCTTCACTTACTTGACAATAAGGACCACTGAACATAGGACTCACTTCTGAGGTGACATGCCTAGGACTGACAAATGTGCTGCCAGCCAGGAAAAGAAAATGCCAACCCCACACCTGCTGTTGAGCTTTTAACAAGAGCTACCATGAAAAAAACATTCACATCAGGGAGAATATTGGACTGCTCATAAAGGCATTGCAGGGATGGGGGGGGGGGCTTAGATGCAAAGGATCACCCCATCTTCTGCACTTTTACTAGTTGTGTAGAAAAAGGAATATGGGCAGTCCCCAGCTTGTCATGCCAGGGGTACAAGAAACTCCGCACATTGAAAAAATTAGCATTACGACAGCAAAATTGTATAACACTAAAAATAATGCACCTCCAGACATTCCTCACCTTCTGGTCCTCTCACTTTCATCTGCTGCCTCCTCATGCTTCTTAGCACTCTGCATGCCTGCTTGAAATGGTGGAAGAGAGCAACATGCTTTACATATGACTCTCCTCCGCCTGTCAATCAAACCAGGCAGCCAATCACCTTCCTCCCTATTTTAAAGGGCCCACAATGGCAGCTAATTTTTTTTAAGTAATGCCTCCATTGAATGCCTCCATTAAAACACCTATGCATCTAATCATGGATGCATAGTGCTTTTTATAATACCACCCCTTATGAGATTATGAGCCTTGGATCTTAAAAAAAAATAATCTCATTTCTGATTGGGGGGGGACTTTAGAGAGGCATGCTTTGTGTTTTAACTGGGGGAGGGGGTTGCTTTGCCTGCACAATTTAACACCTATTTGTTTATCCAGGTAGTCTACTTTAAAAAAAAACATCCCCGGGAGAAGGGAGAGGAAGGCGGAGATATCATTTTTTCGACTCCACACATTTCCTTAGCATGTGGCTTGCTGGTTGCTCTCCTCAAGCTCACACTTTTTAGTTGTGGGGATACACTTTATGTGATTCCCTAACTAGCACTTTAAAATGGATAATGTAGCTACCAGTTTGCTGCTTGGATGCTGGATGTTGGCGATGTCATGCAAAACGCCAAAATATAGCGTCTGCATAAGATGAGTATTTCACTATATTTATCAGGTGTGGAACAGCCCTCAGATTAACTCTTCTAAACAATCACTGAACATTCAAAAGACTTCTGGTTACCTTGGAGAGAAAATAATTTAAAAGCAAAGCTAGAATGCAGTGTTTTTACTTTGACCCACTTTTAGTCCCTCAGAGGCAGTGTATAACATCTGCTAATTCTAAAGTGCTGCTCATTGCCTTCTACTGATATGTTATCTGAAGAAATGTGATGCTGTATAAGAACAGCAATACAGTTTTGGCTGCGAAATCATTTCATTTCTCTTGAAGCTTTTACACCTTTAAATATTTTTCCTGCTGAATTTCAGGTATTTACAGATAATTCTCTCTGTTTCTTGCCACACAAAATGAGTCCAATGTAAATAGTGGCCACTAGCTTCAGGGAAAGTAGACCTATGCATATGAAACAATATTGGTAGGTGGTTTAAGCAGCTCTGTTATTATCATCACTATTACTATCATCACTAAACACTAAACATAATAAAGTTCAAGTTGCATGGAGACAGTTCTCTGCTGGAAAGAAGCAGGGATGAGCTGACACGGGAAGGCAGATACAATCAGTATTTCCAAAAACAGAATGCCAAGGGACAGACAGAATGCAATGAATGTCTTAACTCAGTCCAGGGAATCAAGGGTTTGTTCAGGCAGTCCAAAGGCATCAGCAGAAATAATAGATTCACAATCCAGGCCTCTCAGCCTCAAATTAATATAGGCTGTCGGCAGCCTTTCAGTCCTTATTCTGTGATGACTCACAGTCTTTTGTAAGTGTCTTGTTAATGGGAAAGAGGCATTCCCTGCCTGGCCTTTGGGAGATGTGGGGTAGGTGGGAAGGAAGCAGCCCACCCCACAACCTTTGCTGCCTGGTCTACCCTTTTGGAGATGGGGTGGGTGGGAAGGAGGCAGCCCATCCCCTATGGCCTTACCTGAACCAACTTGGCCTTTGAAGAAGAAGAAGAAGAAGAGTTGGTTCTTATATGCCGCTTTTCCCTACCCGAAGGAGGCTCAAAGTGGCTTACAGTCGCCTTCCCATTCCTCTCCCCACAACAGACACCCTGTGAGGTGGGTGAGGCTGAGAGAGCGCTGATATCACTGCCCGGTCAGAACAGTTTTATCAGTGCCGTGGCGAGCCCAAGGTCACCCAGCTGGTTGCATGTGGGGGAGCGCAGAATCGAACCTGGCATGCCAGATTACAAGTCCGCACTCCTAACCACTACACCAAACTGGCTCTTTGGGAGATGTGGAAGTGGTTGGGAAGTAGGCAGCCCATCCCCTATGGTCTTTCCTGAGCAACATGCCTTTAGGGGATGAGGAGAGGGAATAGGAAGGAGGCAACTCCACCAACAATGCTCTCTGCCTGTCCCAGCCTTTGGGAGATGTGAGGGTGGGGTGGGGAGGAGGGCCAGAACCCAGGAAGGTCACATTGCAGGCGTATGTGCTAGCACCCATTGTATTCCTGGGTGCAGTGGGCTTTGCCTCTAGTGATATTATAATATGGAATTAATAAATTGCTATATTAGTATGTTTTGTTATTTAAAATTTTCTTTGATGACAATAAGGACCTCCACTGATATAACCAAGTATATTAGTGAACCCTGTTTATAATAGCGGTGTTTAAATAGTCTTTGAAGAAAATTTCTAATTTCTATTTTTTTGTGTATGATTTTTCAAGTTTTCTGCAAGAAGTCAGTTTTTTTTTAAAGAGAAGCTTCCATTACATCTATGTCATGATTGGCCTGCAGTCTTAAGGACACTTTCCTGGGAATAAGCCCCATTGGATAATATGGGACTTACTTACAAGCAGACATGCTTAGGACTATTCATTGAGCATCATGTTCTGTGGCAAATCTCCCAGAAAAAGGCAAACTCAGAGTTCTGGCTAGAAAACTCAGTAGTTTATTCAAAAGAGCACACCAGCATCACAAAACTCCTGTGTTGCTGAAGACCAAGCCAATACATAACAAGAAGCAATTATAAAGCCAAATTCCCCCTCTCCATCAAAGAACAGCACCTTCAGGCACTGGGGGATTTAAACCTTCTCTAGGTTGCAATTTAGTAACCTGATTTAGTCTGTATCCTTATAACCCTGGCAGAAAGATGAACATATTATGTGTGGCTTGAGTTTGGCAGTACATTCTCACAATTGCTTGATCTCAGTAGTGCTTCTAGTGCTTATTACAATTTCTTACAGAGGCTTAATTAGGGAAGATTGCTAGGCACCACATGCACAAAGGAAGCCTGGTCCAAGTGCCAAGAAGCTCACACTCGCAAGGGACTGGAACTGAGACCTGAATGTAAATATCTTCCAGAGAAGGATGGGGGAACTGATTGTTTGAGGCCCAGTAAGTAGAGTCTTTGCTACAGAGAACACCCCTTCTGTGTGACATAGCAACTACCTCTCCCCCTTTAACTACCACATTTTAGATACAACCCATGTAAATAAAAAGTCAATCACATGAATATCTGAAATCATCTCCCCTCTCCTACTATGCCACCAAAGTATAATTGACAAAGCAGTTTTCTTTTGCATAATCGAGCATTGGTTATTTCATGGTTGAAATTGGTCTATGCCAAATAGTAGGCATGTCTGCCTAAGCATAAGCAAAAATTTGGCCAAAACTCAACTGCTTTTTTTTTGGGGGGGGGGGGGGGGAGAATCAGGTTCAGATGTACTTGAGAATCAAATGTTGTATGTGCAGGTCAGGTCTAGTTAATGCACATAGCTTTGGATTACAGAACCTGTGCTTGTAATTCAACATTTATAGAAAAATCTAATAGAATATCTTCAGTAGACAAGGCTCATGTCTGATTTACTGCAATCTGAAATTAAATGGGTTTGAACTTGTATGGAAAGCTGCCAGTTGGCCCAAGGTAAGTACTTCTAGTTTCCTTGGTGAAATGGTAGAGTACAAAGGCTATTCCTCCACCATCAAGTCATGGCTGACTTATGGCAACCCTGTTTGTTTTTCAAGGCAAGACACCTTCAGAGATGGTTTGCCAGTGTGTGCCTCCATGTCATGACCCTGGCATTGTTGACAGAGTTTAAATACGCAAAGGTGAGAAGCACTGGATGATTAAAGAATAGTTTTATTGAGAATTGAAATAATTTTGTAAAGAGAAAGAGGAGAGAGTCCTAGCTGTTCCTCATCATCATCTGGAGGCAATCAGGAAGGAAGTGTGGTCAAAGGAGCAAGAAGTCTTCAACTGAGCCAATCAGGACACAGGAGGGGATTTGAAAACTGCCCGGAAGTTCAAAGTCTAAATATGCTAACTACATGTCACCTCCAATACCCCCCTGTAGGGTATTCTTAATATGCTGTTGAATCATGCACACTACAGATCTTGGATATTCCAACAAGTATTTCTTGGTGGTCTTCCTTCATAAATACTGACCAGGGCCAACCCTGCTTAGGTTCCAAGTTCTATGAGATGAGCATAGCCTGGGCTATCAGGTCAGGGCACAAATATTAGGGCTTTTTTGGTAATGATACTCACTAGTCCCAAGTTCTCCCAAGTCATGAGGCGGAAAATGGTGGAGATTAGTGCAACCTTATATGAGTATTGGCACTTAAAAAAACAACATAGTGCTATACAATTATTTGGGTGTCTTGGTTTCAATTGGTCTTAGTATATATTTGATAATACTTGAATCCTAAGGTTGCCAGTTCTGGACTGAAAAATACCTGCAGATTTTGGAGGTGGATCCTGGAGGGGGTGAGGTTTAGGGAAGGGTGGGATCTCATACCATAGATGTCACCCCCCCCCAAACCGGCCACTTTCTCCAGAGGAACTGTGCCCTTTTGAAAAGAAACCAGCAATACTTCCAGTGACCCCCCCCTCCTGCATCTCACTTTCTGGGTGAGCAAGTTGAGACAGCATAAGAGGACAGTGTTATGAATGCCAGCAACCACTCTCCTGCATGGCACCATTTCCATCTTGGGATGTAGAGGGGCCAGCCTACAAACGGAGTATCAGTGTGGGAAAGTGATGAGGCTGCTCTTTAGTACTGGAAACCCCATCAAAGAAGGCTGTGACAGGAAGAGAAAGAAAGGCCATCTGTATAAGGCTGTCAGTTCGGCCTTTGGCCTTTTTCCTGAACCAGCTTGGAACTGTTTTGTGTAAACAGCCCAGGCACATCTAAGTGCTGCTGGCACAAGTCCGAACCGAGTGAATGAGCCTTGAGCTGGTGGAATAGTCTCAGGATTTCAGATTGTAAGAAGGCTGTGATGGCTATAGTGTAGTAGGGATCTATTCAGCTGCCCATCTCAAAGCCTTTGCCATTGTTCTGCAAAAGCAAGTGGCTGCTATAAGCTGAGATACACTGGTGATGTGGGTGGGCTATATTCTCTTGTAACTTCTATAAAGCAGGCCAAGTTTCAGAGAAAGCTACTGGAAGACTGAATGGCACTGTTACCCTTTTGAATGGGAGTAGACAGCTTACAGACGATTTAAGGAAGCTGATGGATAAAAGATTGCTCCACCTACAACTGGCTCCCTGTGTGGAGATGGTTGTTTCCATCTCCTTGAACAGAAAATCCTATCTACTTCCTCCTTGGATATTTCATCTGCACAGTGGAAGTCTGAGTATGGCCATGCTGCATCTGACCCTGATACAACCTAGGAAAAAAGTGTCTCCCCTCTTGTTTCAAACAAGATGAGAATAAAAATGTCATTTCCTGCTTTGTGCTGGGGGTAAGGTTGTTGCAGTAGAAAATTTTCTGTTCAGACATCAAAAAGCCAAGTTGGTCGTACCAAATGGAATCGGGACATGGAATTACAGCCCCTGAAGTGTACATTTAACTCCTGCTCCACACGGTGAAACCAGAAATGGCCTAGAGTTTCAGGTAGATAGCCATGTTGGTCTGAAGCAGCAGAACAAAGTTTGAATCCAGTGGCACATTTAAGACCAAGAAAATTGTATTCAAGATTTTTGTGTGCAAGCACGCTTCTTCAGATATAATGAAACAAAATTTCCCGTCTCTTGACAATGCAGTTCAACTCTGTTCAGAGGTTGTTGTGCTCACCAAAAGCTATCCAAGTTGTGCCCCAATTGAACTTTATTGAAAAGGGGAAAAATAGGTTGGTCCTGCAAGGCCTGATATAAAAGCAACAGGTTCATGGTAGCTCATTGGCAGGTAATTTATTTCGTGCATTATATGTTACCTCTCAGCAGAAGGCAGATGACAAAATTAGTCACAATTAAACATATCATATAATAAAAACAGTATCAGCAATAAGACCATGGAATATATTTAAAACAAAAGCAGGGACGAACCTGTGACAGATTAGCATGATGACACTGAGGGTGGGAGAACAGAAGATTTTGCTTTTTGGGAAATGCCCAACCAGACAGCTGCTGTGAAGTTATTTTTATCAACCCAGATAACTTTGAATGCCCAGTGGCCAATCAGGTGGCAAATGCTTCATCAAGCCCACCCCATCAGGTGGCAAGTGCTTCATCAAGCCCCACCCACATTCTAACGTGAACAGCAGGAGACGTGGTGGTTCATGAGCCCCAAACTGGGGACCCCAGGTTCAAGAAATAAAACTGTTAATGAGATCCTGGCAGCTCTGGAAACTGCTGCCTTGTGAACCTAGTCTGCCTGTTCTCATATAAGCCTGGATCAGCCCTGGATCAGTTCTCAGTACAGTGGATTTAGCCATTCAACAGTAGTCATGTGTACTCTAAGGGAAGCAGCTGGCACATCAACAGGATCTGTTTTCAATAACTTAAACCTGTGCCCTGCAGGGCTTCTTTAGAGACTGGCTCAAAACAAACCAACAGTTGGTTCATAATGGATATGAATGTCGTTGTTGTTGTATACTTGCTCCCCCCCATGCCAAGTTTGACAAAAGTGTTCAGCCAAGTCCACTTAAGATGTCCAAAGGGTCATCTGATTACTGAGGTTTGTTCACATGAATCCACATTAAATAGATTTAGACCAATGGTCTCCTGTGACTGGAAGCAACTCTCCTGGAGTCTTAAGTACACCACGTTCTATCCAATTCTTTTAATTGGAGATGCCAGGGATTGAATATGCAGCCCTCTACATTCAAAACAAATGCTCTGTAACTGGCCTTCCCTTTCCCAACTGGGATTAGAATCCCTGAAGTCAGCCTGGAAGGTTTGCTACTTCAAAATGCAGCCACTTCATCATCTACAAGGAAGATCCACTTCCATCACGTGACAGTTTTAAAACAGCTCCATTGGCTTGGTATTTGCGTTTGACCTCCATTCAAAGTGCTGGTTCCTGCTCTTGCAGTCCTTCACAAGCTGGGATATCTGAAGAACCACCTCTTCCCAACTCCCTTGCCGCTGCATAGATCTGAATTTATTAAGTATGGTATGGCAACTATTAATCCCTTGTGTACTTCTCCTGTGCTGTGGAGTAAACTTACACTGGGGTCCACCAATTCCCACCATTACCAGCAGTTCCAGAGAACTTTTGAATATGTTCATATGGTCTACTGTTTTCTGTGTTAACCTGGCAGGTTTTGCACAATATGTTTTGAGCATGCTGTCAATCACTTTAGACAGAAAATGTTTTAGACAGATTGGTAACTGAGGTTCTTGTCTTTCCCTCCCTGACACTGATAGCAGCTCATGCCATAAACCAGTCCAAATCATGGCTCCAGTAGCTGTTTTGAATCTCAGTGTAACACAACTTTGACTACAATTGGTTAGTGAAATGCAAAAGGTCCAGATTTTTTTGTAAGCTAGATGATTCTTCAAATGGGAAATTGCAATAACTACAACTGCTATTATGTAATGTATAGTACTGAGTCAAATGGGAAAGGCATGAAGACTTCTGTGATAGTGTCCTAAGTTCTATAACACCCAATAGATTGAATATGAAGGAAATTGCACAAACTTTCAGTGATTTTACTTTTGATAGTTACTGCCAGAAAACAGTCCAAAATACTTCTTCTCCCCTGATTTTTTAGCCCTGGGCAAGTTTGAGTAACATGCTGCTGGCTACAATTTCTCTTTTAAAGTGACTGCTCTATTTCAAACAAGAGGTTAAACAGATGGGGAACATCTGGAAAATGGTAACAAGAAAGGTTATATAGAGCAGGGGTAGTCAACCCCGCAGTCCTCCAGATGTTCATGGACTACAATTCCCAGCAAACGGTGGCAGGGGCTCATGGGAATTGTAGCCCATGAACATCTGGAGGGCCACAGGGTTGACTACCCCTGATATAGAGGAGCAGGGCCTGATCTCTAGTTAATGTCAGTAGAACCCTGAACTGAACAGCCCCTCCCAATCAGTATTTACTTGAATGCCTTAACAAGAACCTAGACTTCACCTCAAAGCCACTTTGCACAAATTTAAGGCGAGAAGAATCTTACAGTTCCCCAAGAGCCGACAGATTTTACTAAGGCTATAGCCTGGGATCCATGGCACATTTCTAGATTCTTGATCTCTCTGGTTTTTCCACAAACAACCTATAGGAAACTGAGCAAAACGCTAGCAGAAACATTGAGACTAGAATGTGTCAGTTACAATCTTTATTTTGTTTTTTTTCACAAAACATTCTTATTTTTCATCCATTAACCATCAATGAAATGATTGGGCAGAAAAATTATTAGGTAGGGAATTAAATATAAATAGTAAGTAATATGGGACATCTGAAATGCATCAAACACAATGTAGGGGGCTAAGGAAGCCAGAAACTGATAATGCCAAAAAAAAAAAGATTCCTATCAGTGTCTGCAAGTTTGAGTACTGTAATAAAAAGGAAGCTAAGGTTACATTTGATCAGACATTTATTCTCAAGAAGAGTTGCAGAATTGCACTTTTATGAAGACAGCCATCAAGTCCACTGGATGTGCGTGTTTGTGCGAGTTCAGTGTTGCTGCAGCTCTTTCATTCTGTTAAGTGCACTACCAGCTTTAAACCATTCGATCTGGGTCTCATTGAAGGTGTGATTCAGCATGATTGTTTCTTGGCTCCCATTAGGATGCTTGATGATGCATTTCAAGGGCTATTGGTAGGGGGAAAAGGGGGTAAGAATAGTCTAGCTTTTGGACTGCAATTCGATCCATAATCAGTTATACATCAACTATGCAATGAACCTGGTCTAAAAGTACTTAATTGTACAAACTGAAATGCCAGTAATTAAGAGGTGGGATACCAGTTAAAAAAAATAAAGCAACTTTCTTTTCATTCAATTCAGGCGAGTTGCTGTGTTGGCCTGAAACAACAGAACTAAGTTTGAGTCCAGTGGCACCTTAAAGACAAACAAAATTGAATCCTGTTGGTCTTAAAAGTGCCACTGGACTCAAACATTGTCCTCTAGGCTCAAGTACTTCACAGTTTAAGAGCCTATATAAAACATGTCTCCCACCAGTCCCTCCCCTCACTAGTATTGAAGAATGTATCTTCTTAACTAGGAGTCATGGTAGAAAGCAACAGGAGCACCTCTCCCCCTTATTGTAAGCTACCTTCCCCAAAGTTATTTTCCAAGGATCTCATTTTGCATCACAGAGATGAGTTGTTGGTATAATTTTAATGCAAATAATTCATGGGAGGATAAAGTAACTGGAACAATGAAGAACTGCTCAGAATTAAATTAAAAGCAGGATCCCAAACCACAATTTTCTGCTAAGTTTTCCGAGACTTCCTGTGTTACTGAGAACCACGAAGGCTAGAAAATTGCATTTTTAAAAAGATTCTCTGAGCATCAGGCTATAGAATTTAGTTCTGGAATTTCAGAAATCAGGCAACACCTAAAGGGGACCTTCCTATGCAAACAGCAGATTACAGGCAAACAGTACAAAATGAGGCTTCCTAATGAGAAACTGAGCTCATTACCTTTCCAGGAACAAAATCCTTCAGACCAACGATGCTCAGCTTGTCTACTGGATGGATCTTGTCATAGTCAGCAGGATCAGCAAAAGTTAATGGCAGGAGGCCTTGCTTCTTCAGGTTGGTTTCTGTTACAAATGCCAGGTTAAAAGAGTCATCAGACCATTCAGGATACACCTCAGCCAACTTGTGAGGAATAACTGAACTCCAGTTTTGTTCTTTGTTTTCGCAAGTTAGTAGCAACTGAAAACTGTCTTCAAAAGCATTATCAGACCCCAGGCCAGCACATGTTTAAACAAGGCCCTTGAATGAAGATGCTAAAAGGAAACAAATCTCTTCCCATCCTACTCAAGGATTCTGGACATTTAACTATTTTGCCTACAGCACTCCATTTTGTATATGCATCCAATCTGGAAAAAGTGACAGGGACAGTGTGTTATTCTAATATTGCACATGATATTTTGTTAGGAAACACTGAAAGCTTGGATGCTGTGGATTATAGTTCAATGAGTATCTATCAGGATAAGGGTTTTCGGGGCATATAGGGCACTCCTGCTGTATTGGGTGGGGTTTTTTTTGGCAAAGTGAATGGTTTCCAGTCTTCTACTCTAGTTGGAAATGCACAGACAATGACAACCCAGAGAGAGCACATAAGATCAGAACAGCCATACTATTAGTTTTTATGCAAGAGACGGAAACAGAGCATCACTGCCTGAAGAACAGCTACTGGTTTAAAAATGGGTCAGGGCACACACACAGTTCCCCTATGAAGAGCAATCATTATGTAATTTAGAGGACAAAAATCCTGAAGCTACATCCAAATTTCTGGTTGCTCAAGAAGAAATAGTCTCACCATGAATTCTGGCAAAGCTCTTGACTATGATGGCTCTTCCTCCTAGATGCCGGGGCTCCAATGCTGCGTGCTCTCGACTTGAGCCTTCACCATAGTTTTCATCCCCAATGACCACCCACTGAACACCATGTTTCTGTGAGCAAACAAATGCAGAACAATTCAACCCTCAAGTGATGGAAGGTAGTCACAGGGCTTGTTAAACTGGTCTTGCAAATTCAGTCCTCTGAAGAAATTGTTCACTACATGAAAAGTTATTTGAAGGCAACCAGAGGGTATCGACTGGAAATGGAGCTGGGCCTATTTGTGGGGAAAAACAGGAGTTGAATGGGCTACTTTAACGTTCCAGTGACTGAGAAATGTGGAGATGTCTCAGTGGCTGTGAAGTTGTTTCCCTCAAAGACCCTCTCACCTAGCATGATAATTTAGCCATTTAAAAATTGCTGTGAGGGCCCAATCTTGACCAGGCCCACAACATGGCAACCACAAGCAATACCCCTGTGCCCTTTAACAAGCTCCCACCCTAATGTCTTACATCTGCTCATGTTGAACAAATCTTGGACATTATTGAAGTAAATGCTGAGCGAACAGAGGAACTTCAGTCAACTATATGCTTGGACTCTCAGAAACAAGCACGAACACTAAGGAATCTCCATTTCCTGGGAACTACCAGTAGCTTTCTCCACCTTCAGCAGGTGATTTGACTGTACAACTGGAAACACTTACAAGCACAGCCTCTAGTTTTGCAGCATCATACAGAGGTTAGCAATAAAATTGCTGCTTCAGAGAACACTCCAAACAGGAGGCAGATGGTGCAGAATTTAAAGCAAGGATTCCCACATACTGTTTCACTGAACAATCTTCAGAAGGGAGCAGCATTGGCAGTCGTATGGCCAAGCCCTAGCAAAGGCAATACAGAAGTCTTACCTTGTAGTAACGGGCTGTGTCTGGAACAGGTCCAAACTCCTGGTTCAATGCATTCCTCACCGAGTTCACCTTGCCATTTTCAGTGTTTACAGCACCAATCAGCAAGTTGTTTGAAATGTTGTCCAAGTGGCCACGAAATTTCAGCCAAGGGCCAGCTGCTGAGATGTGGTCAGTGGTACATTTTCCTTTCACCTGGAAAGCAAGTAGACACAGAAAGGAGTTGGCCAACAGTCCCAAGTACTTCTCATCCTTGGTGGCACTATGAACAACGTTAGCCAAGTGGTCCTGAAGTAACCTAACATCCTGGACAGACAGAGCTAAACTTCAGACAGAGCAAGAACAATGACAGTTCCATATCATATATTTATGACTACTTAACAAACTGACAGCAATGTATGATCTGTCCTCAACAAGCATCCTTCCCACTGGATATGCAGAAGTATACGGTTGAAATTGTGTTTCAAATATTTAACCAGTGTAGGTGACATTTTCCTATCCTACGCATTCATAAAACGGAGTCTGAGATGTATATTTTCTTCCAGGTTGAAAAGCAAGCAACAGAACTTTCAGCAGTTGACTTTTTCACTCTAAAACAACCTCTCTGTATTCTGAGTTCCACAACCTTCCCTTCATACACACCCCATTACAAATATCTAAGTGACGTGACCACGTTCTAAAGCAGAAGTGGCCAAACCTTGTCTCTCCAGGTGTCCATGGATTACAATTCCCATGAGACCTTGAAAGCATGATGCCAGCAGGGACTCATGGGAACTGGAGTCCATGGACATCTGGAGAGTCACATTTGGGGCACCCCTGCTCTAAACATAGCAGAGTTCCCCCCAATTTGGGGGGAGTGAGGTGGGATTATAACTTAAATCTCCCAGCAAAATTTTTCTGTTATGGTGCCTTGACTCCACTGAGAGGCTGATGATTTGAAAGAAACTGAATTCCCACTCTTGTCCTCAAGTGTCATCTGTCAGTTGAAATTTCCACAACAAGGTTTGGTTGGGTCCAGCTGCTACAGCCTTCCCTGGAAAATCCAAATCTGGGCTGTTATCTATACTCCAGAAATATTCTAGTTAGATTATTGCAGTGTATGGCCAAAATCTTGCCACAAAATGCAAACTAGAATGTAGCAGCTCAGCTGCTAATTAAGCTGGATTGAACAGCAGAATACAACAATCCATCTAATTTTTAACACATGGCCACATTTGAGGATACATAAACCCAGAGAATGGAAAACAGGATTGCCAAGTTTGAAGTCTCAGTTTTTGTCACTAAAAGACAAAGGGAAGGGCTCTCTCCATAGCTGTTTTGGCCTGGAAACAACCACCAAACAACTTTATACCACATGACATGAATGACTCACTCAGGGTTGATAATGCTCTAAAGCTAGCATTGTGCAGCTGTTTCAAACTAGGATCTAGGACACCCAGATCTGAATCACCCCTCTGCCACAGCAATTCACAGTGAGATCTTGGGTCAGTTACATATTTGCAACCTGACCTACCCTCACAGGGTTGTTGGGAGAATAAAAAGGATGAGTTCAGAAAAGAGACATCTAAAAAGGGACATGATGAAGATTTATAGAATTGTGCACATGACGGAGTTTGGCCAAAGAATTTTTTCTCCCTCTCACAATAGTAGAATTTGCGGGCATCCAAAGAGGCTGATGGGGAGTTGATTCCAGATGGACAGAAAGAAACACTTTCCTTAACAAGTGATTAAATGTTGAATTCATTGCTAATGATGTAGAGATGCACACAAGCATAGACAGCTTTAAAAGATACAGTTTCATGGAGGATGGGTCTACCAATGGTACCTGCCCAGGGGACAAAAGAAAACCCCCACATTCAGAAGGAGCAAACCTCAGAAGCAACATCAAGGGAAATCCTTGCCACTAAGCCTTGGCCACTAAGCTGGCCTTCCAAGTAGCCCATTGGCCACTGTGTGAGACAGGATGCTGGACTGGATGGAATACTGGACTATTATAGTAAATAATACAGCTGAAGACAAGGAGTAAACAAAATGGAAGTTTGGTTGGTGAGTGAGAAGGATAGGAAGAGCTGGAGAAGTTGAGATATGGAACAACAGGAGAAGGGAAAGAATAATGTGGGGGAGGGGGTACAGGACAAAGTGAGGTGCCCGCCCACAAGGTCCCACACAACAGGCCCATCATCTTACTGAGAAGAGGTTGTGGAGTGGGGGGTGATGCTGAATATAGTAGGGCAGATAAAGGTAGGGGCCTTTTCTATTGGGAAGCCCCAGTTGTGCAATCCCTCTCCCCTATTTGTCCTCCCAGTTAACGGCTTTTGAGAAGCATCTAAGCACAGCTTTATTTGACTAAGCTTTGCTAACACATTTGATAAGACATCTATTACTACCTACTGTTACTGGTTTTTCCAGTGCATAGGTTTATACTGAGGTTTTACTGTTTTTATAAACCAGCCTGAGGACTTGAATGCAAAAGCAGGGCATGTTTACACTTAGATATTACATTTTATTTGTTTAAAAGGAAACGTTTGTTAAAAAACAAAAAACCTAATGACTGAAGGAAGCATAGTTCTTTGCAATATAGTACTGACTTTGATGAGGATCAGCAGATCTTCCAAATCTTTGCCATCCCATTTATCAAAAGGCTCAAGAAGCTGCAAGCGCTGGCTGGTGGGGCTCACATCCACATGCTGGTTGCTGCCATCCTTAGGAGGGTATTGATAAGTATCTTGTCCTGGATCAAAATCCTGGAAGAAAGTAGGATTCAGACGTTACTGCTCTAAGGAGGCAGCCTAGGTTATAGAGAATGGAAAAGAAACTAAAATATTCAAAGCAGAAACACAAAGGAGAGTACCCCCAACGTCTGTTCTCTGCCATTAATAGCTCTGAAGGTCTGTGCTAAAGTGACACCCATTAACAAATGCTGTCCTGACCGCTGGGAGGAGAGTTGGAAGATTGGATCCTAAACACAGACAAAACCCCAGTCTGGAAATTTTAGCTGGCAGTATCAATAAGACAGTTAATGTTTTAACTTTTGTATGTTTTTTTAATGTTGTTACCACCCTGAGCAACACTGGAAGGGTGGGTTAAAATTTTACAATATACATTCTATTAGTATATTTCTTTACGAAATGATGCTCTTTTGATCACCTAATTTATTCCTTTATTCTATCTTTTTGTCTCTGTTTCAATGAAGTACACTGCCATCCCTGTCCTGAGGGATCACAACCCATGTTCTGTGAGGCACTTTAGCACATCCTGTTATTCAGATTAGCTATGCTAGCAGTCAGTAACACGGAATTGTTTTTACCAGTCACCTTTTAATATTCCCATTCTTCATCCCCAGCAGGTAGGAAGTTAAGACAAAAGTATTAAGATTACCAGTTTGGGCAGCTCATCAGCATCTGGTGCCTCGAGTTTGAACTTCTTGCCATCAGCTCCTGTCAAGAAGTCCACCTCTGGATTGAACTTCAGAGTGCCAGCAAGAGACAGGGCTGTGACTATCTAGAAACAAAATAAATCCATTAAGGATAAAACCTATTATCTTCACCTTGTACACCTCCATATTATTTCAACTCGGTAACCTCTAGCTTTTCTGTTCTCTAGAACAAAAACCAAGGCACACTGACAGAGAAACACCTGCTGTGAAAGCCTAATTTTAACATGAAGTACAAGAAAGCAACATTTGCCAAGGATGATTAAGTCAGGCTGTATATCTCTTAGCATTTGGTTACACTTTTATTCCACCTTTTCTCCCAGTTGCTCAGGAAATTTTCTCACTGCAACATGCCTATTAGAAGTACAGTTGGCCCAAGGTCACCCAGTGTACTTGATAGCAGAATTTTGGACCCAGCTTTCCCCAATTTAAGTCCAAAGCTTTCTAGCTGGTTCTAGCTCCTTGATTTCTAGGGAGTAGCTACTTGCAATCTAATTTCAGAGACTTGTGGCCCAAAAATTCATTAGCTAGTGCCTGTGTCCAAGGGAACATTTCCACACCATAGATTTTGCAAGTTACGTCTTCATAGGAATTGCAGCAGGATCAGTTCTGAACCCCACTGTCCTTGAAGCACAAGCCTTACCTCTGGAGATGTCACGAAGGCGTGTGTCTCTGGGTTGGCATCATTGCGACCTGTGAAGTTTCTGTTGTAGGATGTAACAATTGTATTCTTTTCTCCCTTTTTAATATCTTTCCTGCAAAGACAGAGAAATGGCTATACACTTTTCAAAATTAGCTCAGCAGCAGAGCATCTACTTGGTTTGCATAACGTATCAAGCTCCATCTCTGGCATCTACAGAGAAAAGGATCAGGAGGTATGCAATGCGAAAAGCCATGACCTGAGACCATGAACAGTCAGAGTAGACAACATTGACTTTAATTATTTGACTCTAAGGTAATTTCATGGGTCCAAATGTCCCAGCACCACAAGGAAGCACTGTGATGTGCCTAAAATTGATGAAACTCTTTCCTCTGTAACGTAGAAGAGTTTTCTGGCTGACTTGTTAAAAATATGAATCAGATTTCATTTAAGGGCCTTGGGCAAGCTAGAGGGGGAAAAGATTACTAAATAGTCTGCATCCATGTCCTGCAATCTACAGAGCAGCTTTCCAAACTTCCAGAATTGAAACACATTTGACAGCAGCCACAGTTAAAGTCAAGGACCACATGTCATTAGAGGGGTAAAATATTGAGAAAAGTGGCATGCATGCAAATGGTGCTCCCTCTCATCGCTTACTCTGGGTCTTCAGCAGAAAGAAAAATTGTGGCTTGCAAGTATTTTTGTTTATTGGAATTAATTTATGGGCTTCATTTCCCATTTGAAAATGACTGAGGTGTGTGCATGCCTCCCTTATAAAAATCAAGTTCAGTCACATAGCAATTCACCCCTCCCCAATTTTCAGCTTACCTGTCCCATTGGCCTATGCATGGCCCACATGCATTAGCAAGAACAACTCCACCAACGTCACGGAGGACTTTTGCCTGAGGCAAAAAACAGATTTAGCAAACAGAAATGCAAACAGTGTCCCATTCCCAAGCAACTGCACATCATGCAAAGCAGTTGCGAGAATACTCACATAACCATCCCTTTCAATGGTAGCTCGGATCTGTTCTGAACCAGGAGTGATGGTGAACTGAGACTTGCACTTTGTTCCATGAGCTAATGCTTGCTTTGCCACTGCAGCAGACCGACCCATGTCCTCATAGCTTGAATTAGTGCAGCTACCAATCAGCCCTGTGCAAATTAAGAACAGAAAGTCCCAGATAATGCAACTCTCCTCAGTGTTCAGACCTAACCCCTTTCCTGGAGGAAGGGCAGCATACATCTTCTAGGGTGAGAAAAGCCAGAAAAACACAAGGTTTATTTAATCTCCAAGCACTGCCAAGCAACCAACACTGAAGCTAAACCAGCCCATGCATACAATTTTTAAAAGTTTAGGCATGGTCCTTAGGGAAGAGGGGGACATGGTAGGGCTGAAGAAAGCAATACTCCCAGGAACAGTTTCTTCATGTTCTAGGCCAAGGATAGCCAATTGTTAATTGCACAGTGCACTTGGATCCACACAGCATTTCTTCCAGCTCAAAGGAGTGTTTCTACTGCTCTCAGCCTGGAGAGAAAAACATTCATTACAACTAGCAGCTGCAAAATACTCTGCGATCAGAAAATGATACTTACCAACTCTGATATCCACAGGCCATCCCTTCTGTTGTGCCACAGTGCCAATCTCATCTACAGTGTGTGCCAAGTCTGGAGTGAAAGGCCCGTTGATAAGAGGCTTCAGCTTCAGGAGAGAAATATCCCATTAGTGAGTTAACAGTTCTCTGGCAGTTTTATAAAGATCATAAATCATCCAAAGAATACAGAAGGTATGCAGCATGGCTATCTCAGTTGCAAGGAAAAACCCAAATCTAATGAGTGCACTGACAAGTCTTGTGGAAGAAAAGAGCAGGATGAACTCACACGCAGTGGTCCAATTCAAACTCACTAGCCCATCTGTTTGGACTAGATTGTGTTATAACCCTGTGTCTAGCTAGCTTAAAAACAAACTTATCACATTCTTCTTTCCCATCCATCCCGGTTCAATGTGATCTGAACATATTTAACAAAAACAATGTTGTCTCCCTGATGAACTACACAGAGACTCTGAATACAGTATTGTGCTAGACACACACATTTGTTAGACCCCCTACCCCATCTTTTTCACTGAATGATGACTCTAGAGAGCAGACTCTCACCTCATCAAGGTTAATTTCAATCAGCTGGTCATAAGTGCAGCCAGGATCAGGCTTTAAGTGTTCTTGGAATTCATCTGCCAAACTAGCAATCTCTGAAAACAGAAAGAACCTGAAGTCAACATGAAAACCCATGACCAGCCATTTGTTGTAGAGAAAGAGTCACACAGACTGGAGCTTCCAAGAGTGTTAACACCCACAAACCCCAAGAATACTTTTGAAAGAGCAATTCAAAAATAAAAGGCCATTAAAGTCTAGCCAGAGATTAACACCATACATTTTCTACTACATATATTTAACCTGGCACAATCATAGCACCCTTTAAGTTCGGCACTACTGACGCCTCTTGATAGCTAGCACTAGGTCTGAACTCAGGGCTAGAGTACAAGCTGATGTCACCTCACACCACTGTCACTGATCTGACCATCTCTTTTAACTCAGAGGACTTATCTCCAAGGAGATATTTCACCCCATGAAATAAATAACTTGTGAGGTTGGACGTTTCCTTTGGTTAAGAGACAAAAGACTGCCTAATTACAGCCTTAGTACCTTCCAACCCCGCTTCAAATGTTTAGTCTTTCTGTAAACAATAATCACTTGTATAGAAATAGAAACAAAAAACAAGGCAGCCTTGCAGTATCAGTTTCAAGGGAGGGAGATTTTTGTTATACACTGCTTTTCACTACCTAAAGGAAACCCAAAACAGCTTACAAACACCTTTCCCTTTCTCTACCTACAGTAGACACCCTGTGAAGTTAGTGGGGCTGAGAGAGTGCTGTGAGAACTGCTCTGCAATAATAGGCCTAAGAGAACTGTGATTGACTCAAGATCGCCCAGCTTGGCTACATGTAAAGGAGTGGGGCATCAAACCCAGTTCTCCAGATTACAGGCCACCATTATACCACACTGGCCACAGCTTGTAAAGCAAGTCATCCAAAAGCTCTACTGAAACAATTCCACAGCAGCACAAATCAAAGCAATGGCTGCTGCCATGACCCTGGTGAAAGCTTCTCCTGAACACTTCTGTTAGAAAGTCAGCACTGAGAACTGAAGCAGAAAGCTCCCTGGAATTGGGCTATTCACCTTCCCAGAAGGAAAAAACTGTCTCTTCCATGGGGAAGATGTCAAGCTGTGCAACAAGAGACCCAGCTTCTTGTTCCTCTGTCCCAACCAAGGCAAGGTAGCGAAAGGCAGCCATTACCCTCCCACATTATTCTACCCCTAGAATTTCCCCACAAATTCTTACCAGCCCGTCCAGTCTTGTCCAGATATTTCTTCATCCGGTGATTGTAAGGGAAGACTGAAGTGGTGGCACCAATCTCTGCTCCCATATTGCAGATAGTTGCCATTCCTGAAGGGGAGCAGAAAAGACCCATAACACATATGAGCAGCACCAAAAGCATCAAAGTAATTCTAAAGATGGTTTATTGCCATCTCTAAGTCATAATTTATCTTAGGAATCTAGGACACACATTCTGGCTTGTTAAATACATATAAATATCACTTAAGAAACTTTTGTAAGCTACATGTTTCTTCTTGATGGCCATTTGCATCCTCAAGGATAACCCCTTTCTTTGCCTCTTTGAAAGTATTCAGTCTTCTGCAGCAGTTTTGTTAATTAAAGCCAATGACTGATAAAGTATTCTAGTCTCACCCACCATCAAGGAATGAACAACAAATCAGGCTCTTCACTTGAATGAAAAAGAGATATTTTATTTATGTTTAGATTTGTATCCCGCCTCTCACAACTTCTGTCACCTCAAGGTGGCTTACAATTAAAGCCATAAAACAATATCCCATAAAACCCCATTAAAAAACCTGTAAATTGCACATAGTATCCCACAAGCAAGATGGTGGAACAATAATCTGCCTAACCCAACTCTGCTGAATCCAGCCAGAATGTTATTCAGATCTTAAATTAAAGCTATAATCCTGGGATGCTCGGATAGGGTGGGACCTCTGATCAAAACTCTGGTCGAACACCCCCCCCCCCGTCTCAACCAAATGCCTGGTGGAAGAGCTCCATCTTACAGGCCTTGAGGAACCTCTAGACAGCTCTGTCAGGGCCCTTAGTTCTTCCGGAAGCTCGTTCCACCAGGCTGGGGGCAAGGCCGAAAAGGTATCTGGTTGAGGCAAGGTGGATATCCCTGGGGCCTGGGAGAACCAAGATTCCTACCTGCAGAGCGGAGAGCGGGGGGCATAGGCAGACTAGTAGTCCCTCAGATAGGTAGGACCCAGGCCACCTATAGCCTTGAAGGTTAAAACCAAAAACTTGAACTTGATCCGTAAGCAGACCGGTAGCCGGTGTAGTTGTCTCAATACTGATTAAATGTGGCCCCTCCAAGGAGTCCTAGAAAGGACCCTAGCGGCTGTATTCTGTATCAGATGAAGTTTCTGGGTTAAAGACAAGGGTAGGCCTGCGTATATTGAGTTACAGAAGTCTAATCTGGAAATGACCATTGCATGAATCACTGTGGCCAAGTGGTCCAAGGACAGGTAGGGCGCTAATAGCCAAGCTTAGCGCAGTGGGAAAATGCTGTACACTCCCAGATGCAAGGAGGTATTCTCTTACCTGTGCAGGAGATGGAGTCCACGCCAGGCCCATGGTACTCTATGATGGCTCCTGTACCACCTTTCACAGTGAGGATGCCAGCCACTTTTAGGATTACATCTTTAGGAGAGCTCCAACCTGACAGCTTGCCAGTTAGTTTTACACCAATTACCTGAAGAACCAAAGGCAGAACCATTCTCAACAATCTCCTTTCAACATCTTAAAAGAAAATTCTCAGAAAGTAAAATACTTTTGTACCTCTTAGCACAGAAGAAATGTAAATATCCTCCCACCGCCTCACCTTTGGGCATTTGAGTTCCCAAGGGATTCCTGCCATGACATCCACTGCATCAGCTCCACCGACTCCAATACAGATTCCACCCAAACCACCTCCATTGGGGGTATGGGAATCCGTACCAATAAGCATAACACCAGGATAGGAATAATTCTCCAGGATAATCTGAGATATAATTAGACAAAAATCAGAATGAAGTGAACATGGCAGACAGATTTAATTTAAAAAGAGTTTGAAAACTGTTTTCTGGCACTAAGCCAAATACTGCTGCATTGGACTGGGTCTCATGAACTTTCAAAGAAATATTAATGAAGAAAAGGATAAGAAATTAATCCATCAGAAATCCATATACATAACCTATTATTTAAAACTCTTCCATTTTGTGATTTTCCCTTTCAAATTCCTGCTCTCAAAAGGGTAGTCTAATTACTCTAGCAACCATGGTAACTCCAATAGCTAAGAAATTGCTTCAAACATGACCAATTATCCTAAAGGTCAAATACAACAAAGGCTGTTCATGCCCTTTCTAATGGGCAAGAGATGTCTAACAGTGGGCTTTTTGTTTAAAAACTAATAAATTCTAGCAAAGAAAAGGAAATAGTTAATGTTCTACCACTGATAGCTGAAGAAGCAAGGAAAACAGGAGTTCAGCAAGAACAGCCAGGCACCAGAGGTCATTTGAATATCTATCACAAATACAGACCACAGTTTAGTATGTGGAGTGGCAAATTCATTCAGTTCTTTCAGGCTTTTACTGTCATAGGCTATATTCCAACAATGTGTTTAATACTGAATAAAACAAAGTGTACAGTGCTTACAGTTTAAATGGACGTCTGACTCACCAGCCTCCTCTAATTAAACTGAAACAGGTACACAAAGGACTTTGAAAAGACTTATTACCCCTCAGCATCAGATCACATTTCGACAAGCATGACCTTGAGCAGACACTACCTTGCGGAACCTTGTAGGCCTCATTAGAAAGCTAGGCACTCAGTCCTACAATAAAAGCCACACAGCAAAGAAAGCCTGTCTCAAAGAGAGAATGTCCTCTCCTAGGCATTGGGAAGATAAGAGTTTACCTGATGAATTATTCCAGATCCAGGTTTCCAGAAACCAACTCCATATTTGGCACCTGCTGTGGCTAGGAAGTTGTACACTTCTTGGTTAATGTCCTGTTTGTACACAAAGCATAGTAGTAAACAGTTGAGATTCCTCCCTTTCCCAGAACTGAGTTATATTTCTTACATAGTACTTTATATCTCTCACTCTCCCTGACACTCAAATATTTTACAAATGAGCAAAACTGAAGCTACAATTACAATGCTTATTAGATTAATACCCTTGAGATCAACAGTCTTACTCTCATTCAGAATCAATTCCTTTAACAAAACTGAGGTTTAGATCATAATCATGTTTTCTACTGGCACAAGACCCATCTGCCAGCCAAAAAAAGAAAGGAATCATGTAATTTTACAAGATCTCCCTCTCCCAAACACTCCCACTTTTTAATCCGTACTGTTCCCTTCAGTCCATCAACTTACTTAGGCATGATTTCAAAGGGCAAAATGTACTAAAATAGGAAACAAAGGTGACATCGGTAAATTCTGTTCCATGCCTGCTAGTGAGAAAAATAGGCTTAGACCCTATCAGGACTGCTAGTTTGAATGGCAGAAGACTTTGAAAAACTATCAGTTTGAAGATTTTGAATATTACGGAAGAGTTTTGTCCTTTTATTTACTAAAGCAAAAGACTATTAGACTTAGATTAGGGGGAAGAAAAGCATCTGGTCATCTAGAAAATATAATATACTGCTGAAGAATGACACCCTAAATCAGACATCAATGACAAAAATCTTTAAAAGACTGATTCCATTAAATGAAGGTGCACAACTACAATGATAAAGTATGAAGGAACAGTTCTAAAATATTGTAAATATTCATTTCCAGCCCATTATTATGAATATTTTTGCCAAGACCAAGAAAGAAGTTTAGGAACTCAAAGGCTGATGCTGACTTATTCTGATCAGCAATCAAACTGACACTGCTTTCACTAAATATTCAACTACATTAATGTTGTTTGTGATGGAGAAGAGATGCATTGTGTCCCAAGGTACTGTTAAGAGCACCAATGAGAGGGTGCAACAAATTATTAACTATCTTGTCTTGTCACTTCAAGAACATTAAGTAAAATAAACTAATATCTGAAGACAGAAAAGCTGTTCCTCTACAGGCCTGCTGAAGATTACAGAAAGACTGGCAGCTTTGCAAACCTTATTTGCTTCAAATTAAGCCAGGCACTGATGGCTGACAAGCCCTTATTCATATGGCAAGATTGGAGTCAGCCCTGTTGCCCAGACTGCCATATTTTTTTCTGTGCCAAACGTCCACATCAGGAATGGAACCTGGACAGCAGAGATAGGACCTCGATTTACCCTAACCAAGAAGTGGATGGTGAATGGGGGTGGTATGCCTGTAACTTCCAAAATGCCTATGTAGAGCAATACATTTGGTGCTCAGAATGAAAACAAATCATACACACAAGAATGGAAGTCAGGAAAATTAAGGGAATGAGTTTTCTTTAGCAGGAACACTCCAGACTAGAAGGAATATCACTTCTACTGTGGAAACTCTTCATCCCAAGGATTAAAATGTGGCAATTAAAGGGTTGTAAGCCGTGACTTATTCGTGATTGTAAGCCGTGACTTCTCCAGGTAGTAATTAAAGGGGAATGCACCAATCATGGCCAAGTGGGCTAAAAAGATAGGGTAAAGATATCCCCTGTGCAAGCACAGAGTCATGTCTGACCCTTGGGGTGACGCCCTCCAGCGTTTTCATGGCAGACTCAATACAGGGTGGCCTTGCCAGTGCCTTCCCCAGGCATTACCATTTTACCCCCCAGTAAGCTGGGTACTCATTTTACCGACCTCGGAAGGATGGAAGGCTGAGTCAACCTTGAGACGGCTGCTGGGATCAAACTCCCAACCTCATGGGCAGACAGCTTCAGAGAGCATTTCTGCCGCTTACCACTCTGCGCCACAAGAGGCTAAAAAGATAGTCACCTATAAAAGGTATACAGGTAAAACAAATTTTTACAGAACAGCTTTTTGTGCCTTCTCCCATAACAGTGATACTTGTATAGTTTCACCTTGATTTTAAACTATATCAAGTACAGACATAAGCACTGAGATCAAGTATTGTAATCCGTTTGTTACAGTGAAACCTCTGATACCTACTAATGCCATGGGTGTGGCAGCACAGAACATCCATCGCTTAAGGAATCAAATAATTTATGGTTCAGATTCAATGAGTGAAGGGAAAGTTGCCAGTTTAGCTAGAATTAAAATTTCACACTGGGCAGACTGAGAAGATTGTCCTGTGTGAAATTTTAATTTCAGCCAAACTGGCAACTTCTCTCGTTGAAGCTAAGGGACAGGTATCCATGGGGTATAGTAGTCTGGTGAAAGAATGCAGAACAGAAAACTGAGAAATGAACTTGAAGGAAGGGTTGGTGGCTTAAGAAAAAGAGTGGATGACATAGAAAACTGAGGAAAAAAGGAGACTAACAACGTAAGGTTAGGAAGAGTGGTATGTTATGGGAGACAGGAATGCTAGGAATAATGTTCAGCTCAAGGGGTAGCTAAAGAATGAGATTGCTAGATCTAAAATCTCATTTCTGCTGCTTGTGACATCTAATTTCAGTGCTGCACTGGGATCTGGCAAACCTGAGATCTACGAGGGCCACAACTGAGTGGAGGGGGCCAGAATGCCATGTATTGATTTTAGCTATCTAGCCAATTATTTGTCTGCAGACTTCTAGTAAAAAAAGTTTTGATGATGACCTTTGCTCTCCGAAGATCTTTCTCACCACCTAACTGAGCTTCAATAAGGTGATCACAGTGGATGGTAGAGGGCACTGCCACTTTAGGCAACCCACTGCTGATGAACTGCAGCATAGCCATCTGAGCAGTGGCATCCTGCATGGCTACACGGTCTGGTCGCAGACGTAGATATGTCTTGCCCCTCTCAATATCCTGTTTGACAGGGTCATCTAAGTGGCCATATACAATCTTCTCGGACAAAGTGAGGGGATGGTCCAGCCTGTTGGGGAGAAAACAAAGGGATCTTTATGTCTTCAGCTCAAGCATTTTACTCTTAAATATATGACATGATCAACAGAGTTTCATGGCAACCAATCAGGACTTCCCATGTAAGCCTGCTACTCTGCCCGTCCACAAGATTCTGCACACAGGTTTGTAGCCACATGCATGGAAAAAAATCCCAACTCTGCACAAGCTTTAATGTTTCTTCTCATATTAAGTGAAAATACCCCCACACACAGTCAATCAAGATTAAGTGACTTCAGACCATGGTTAAGTGGGGACTCCGGTTAGCTTTTAACCATAATTAACAGTGGTGCTGAGGGAAGCTAAAGCCAGTAGGAGAAATTCGCCTCCAGAAACATGCACAACCCTGTATTTCACTCCTAATTTTCTTGGTTAAGTAATCAGGAATGTTTTGTTATGGATCTTTCAGCTTCTTCCTTTTAAACTAGAAGAGTACTGTCTGACCATCTCTCTGCTCGCAATAGCTACTTTGGGTTAATTTTCAAACACCCCAGGACTATTGCAAAGAAATCAATGTGCTGGAAAACTAATTGCCAGGAAAATGTGGATGCCAAAGGCTCAACAAGAGCATGGTAGATGACCATCCACCAAAGATCTTATGTCCTCAAGAGTGGAAGGAATCCTGCAAGAAATCTATATTGTAGATTACCTCAAAATTACATTTTGACTAAGGCAAGACTTGGTGGTAATTTTTCTTTGAGTGATAGCTTCTCTCTATCTATGCATTACTGCAAATATCTGCATGGTCAGATTGGCGCTCTGCTTAAAGAGCAGTATTTAGTAGGGCTGAACAGCACCTCTTTAGAAACTGACAGTGCAACTTGCCCTAATGGTTCTAATAAACCCAAGCTTGAAACAAAATGGGCACTAGTCAAAATCAAAAACTCTTCTACCACATTCATTCAAGTACTCAAAGACCCCAAACATTACTTGTAAAGGTCAGCCATGACAAGATGCAGAACACACATGTAATTTTGTTTATTAGCCTGTTTTCCTTTATATCTGGATAGCAACTGCTCACTCAAGTTGAGCTTTTACCTTTTGCGAACTATATTGATGTTTTTCTCAAGTTTTTCATATTGTATGCACTCATGTGGTTCAAACTGGCTCATGGCCACCTTGGCCCGCTGGCACAGGACGGGAGCAACATGGTATCGCCGAATACCTTGATTCAAAGCATGCTGAAAGGAGACAGACAAGAATGAATTAGCTCCCTGCATTATCAAAAGGTGCAGAGCCTAACATTACAACATTACAACAGTACAACTTTGTTGCAGCAGAACACTGAAATTCACCTCCTCACACACACACACCAATTATAGTGACAGTTGCCAACTCCTGGAGATTCAGGCATTCTTTGCAACAGCCAGAAGGTTAGAAGCACCACTGTATGAATCTTCTCTTTTCCCTACTGCCAACAGAGAGACCCTTCCAAAACAAATATCACTTGGGCATACTCATCAACCCTCACCCAAAATCCACTTGGTAGAGACTGCAACAAACCTATATACCTATAAAAATGTGAAAACTACACAGCATTCTATTAATGCACATCCTCCTTATTCAGCTATGTGGAATCTACATTATAGTCATAGAACTTCAGCCAAAATACATGATTATCAATGCTTGCTAGATGTTCTTGAGCATGCAACTCTCTTAAACTACCTTTTCTGATAGTACAGGTCTGGGGATAAATGCTACTGACTACCTGAAGGACAGGTCAACATATATTAGGCCTGAGGGGTTCAGGGAAAGGTAGATATAGCAACTTCATGCATAGAGGATTAACAACAGCCAATTCTGAATTGGTGTCAGACCCACATATACAAGACTATGGCACTCATTCTGAGTATGCCAGTATTGAATGAAGACTGTTCATATTACAAGTAAAGATCAGCACCCTTGCTTATTGCTATCACTTTCCTAAGTGATAAAAAGCTTTCAATTCCCATCCACGGTTGCATTTAATATATGGCTGCAAGATGCACAAGTCAGAGTCAGATGATCTTGAAACAGCATGGTGTTTCATTCTGCTCAAGTGCCCACAAGCATAAGGGGAAAATTTCACACTATGGAAAAAGGAAGAAATTTAGTCTAATAAATTAACTTTTCAAAACTGGAGACCTAGCAGTCTATGTAGCATTCTAAATACATTGGCTTTACCTTGTAAACATTCCTTTTTACAAAGAGGCATGTGTTTTATTCAATGCATAAATGGATTCTACCTAGAGTTAGAAAATGAGTTACTATTGGACTGATGTTAAATATACAATCCAGACAGATTATGTAGTGTTATATGTTTGCAGGAGATCTTACTTCTTTATTCCTACTGGCACTTTGGTGTCATTCAGGACAACGGAACTTAGGGTTACATTCAGTTTAATGTAAATTACACATGGTATATTGAGTGGGCTGGACATTCCTAGAAAAGTGACATGCTTAAGAAGTACCATTATTGCTGTCTACAAGATTCAGTCTCAGCAAGTCTTGTCTAACAGCTTCAAGTGGGTAGCCATGTTGGTCTAAAGAAGCACAACAAAAATAGAGTCCAATAGCAGCTTTAAGACCAACAAAGATGTATTCAAGTCATGAGCTTTTGAGTGCACGAGAGTGCTTGCACTCAAAAGCTCATGCCTTGAATACATCTTTGTTGGTCTTAAAGGTACTACTGGACTCTATGTTTGTTGCCTAAGGCTATCATTTTTGTAAGTGGTGCTTGATAGGTGCACACTGAGTGCCCAAACCCAAGTATATGTCTATTTCTTCTTTAAACTTTCCTCCCAGTGACCATACAACCCCTAAAAGGTTATTCACTAAGCAAAAGGCCAACTCTGCTCATAAAATGATGTATAATGCTACACATTTTACTGCTGAAAGCAGATTTAAGAACATCTTTGCAAACTTAGATAAATATTTCTCATAATATTCTACTGTCACAAGATAAAAGATACATTTGCAGCAGCCTTGATAAAACAAAGCAGGCATGACTCCACTGGATGCTTGGATGAGAGAAACCCCCATGCCTTGGGTTTCTCCATGACAGAAGAAAAGATATAAAATGTAATAATAAAATTAATGCTTTCTTGGTACTACTGTTAACCCCCTGGAGAGATTCTAGGACAAATAATGGACCATAAGGACTAGCATTCAAACCTCACAAGTCGGGGTAAATAAATTTTATTCCAGAGTGTTTGTCAGTGGAGCAACTCAGGAGGATTCAAGCAGGCATATTCATTTTGTTTTATTATCAATGTATTCAGTACGTAAGTATTACCAAACAAATTGTGTGCCTTTATCATCAACCAGGTGACAGCATTTTGATAAGGGTAAGGTACTTGATCTGTTCTGTGCAATAGTGTACAAAAGCTCCACTCCAATGAAGAAAGGATCAGAGTGTTAGGGAATAGGAAGCTCCTAGCTGAAATACAAGGATCCATGGCAGATTAAAGTGAAGAGATAACTACATGTTCTTCCATAGCCTTTGACACATATAAGGGGTTAACCACGTAAAGCAAATTAAACCAAAAGAAGAGTTGGTTCTTACACGCCGTTTATCTCTACCCATAGAAGTCTCCTAGCGGCTTACAATTGATTTCCCTTTCCTCTTCATTCGATAGACACTTTGTGAGGTGGGTGAGGCTTAGAGTGCCCCGATATTACTGCTTTGTCAGAACAGCTTTATCAGTGCCGTGGCAAGCCCAAGGTCACCCAGCTGGCTGGAAATGGGGAATCAAACCTGGCTCACCAGATTAGAAGTCCACGCTCCTAAATACTACACCAAGCTGGTAGTCTACAATGTATGGCAATTGCCTACAGCCTGTAAGGATCTTTGTTTGGAAATCCTTAGTACAAGGGTAGCCAAACTGTGGGTCTACAAATGTCCATGGATTACAATTACCATGAGCCTCTGCCAGCATTTTGCTGGTAACTGTAGTCCATAAACAACTGGAGAGCCACAGTTTGGCCATGCCTGCTTGATCTTTTTTCAACGTCTTGAAGGCTTCTCTTTCCCTTCCAAACTAAACCAAACAGTCATGGGGAAGGTGATTCAGGAAAAAAGGATGACACTTCAAAAAAACAACTGAGGGTGAAAGGTTTATCCAGTTACATATAGGATGAAGAAAGAGGATAAAGAACTTTCTCTCTCTCCAATGTGGTGAGTCAAATTAAATTTATAGATAAAAAAGGATTTCATGCTATTTCAATTAGCTTGTTCAGCTTACTGCTATGGGTTGTGGTGATGGCCATCAGTTTAGATGGCTTTAAAAGGGAATTAGGTTCATAGAGCAAATGTTTGTCAGCAGCTATTCAACACTGAAGCCTTCATGTTGAACATTAGTATAATTCTGAATGCTGATTGTTGGGAGATCAATGGTAGAGGCAGATGGATCTTCATGCCCCTACAATGGGCTTTCTGGTCAACCAGCCTGAGAAACAGGATACTAGGCTAGGTGAATCACACATCTGATCCAGGCGGCCTCTTATGTTATGTACTGCTATCCATAGCTCTGCCAGCAATCATATACGCATATGAAATATTTTGTATAGAAGAAGCCCACTCATTTATCTAGCTTTGGTCAAGCAACAGCTTCTCAGATCTTAAAGACCTTTTACCTAAAAACCTGATATCCAAAATCTTATCAATGGCAGTACCAGGATTGGCAATTAACATCTCCATTTACAGCTTGTGCTCTATCGCTGGGCCATACGCTTACTCTACTTATTATCAACATGGGAAGTATTCTCCCTGCCCCATTAAAACTTTCTTCCCACTTGCCAAGGAAGAGTTCTGAAAAAGGTCTGTCATTCACCCACTGACAACAAGAGCATGAAAGGGGCATTCCATAACTGACAGAGAGCAAAGGAAGAGAACACTACATGATGCTCTGCTACCTTCAGCTACAGTAGGGGGGAAGGTGTGCTGTCTTTCATGCCAATATGAATCACTGCAGACTCTTGCTTCCACTTCAGCCATAGAAAAAGTATCTTCATGTTATGCGTTAATACTTTGGAAGTCCCTTACTTATGTCACCAGCTTGAGGCCCAACTAAATTTGGGGTAATAATTTGTTAGGAAACACTCTGAAACAAAGACTTCATCACTCCTATGATAAGCCCATTATGATCAGATATTACTAAGATTATTCCTAGTACATTTTAAATTGTCTCTAGCTTCTATCCAAACATGGAATTTAAAAGAAAATGTCCCATAAACACACTTAGGTCCTATCACTATGGATGTGTTCTTCCTCTTAACACACTCATTATTTACTTTTCTGAAGTTCTTTTGTATAAGCTCCAAAGCTCTTTAATCGTTAGCTAAGAAGCCGCCATAGAAAGCGAGTCACTTTGTGAAAAGCCCAAAATAGTAACCGCCTCACACTTAAGTTACATCACATTGACCATAGAAATCAAAGGTAACTTTTCCATTTTTTAATTTCAGTTTGTTAGGATATGCTTAAGAACTTAAATTTATGAATTATAATTGAATGCTGCACATATTCTTTGACACTTCTTACCATTTTTTGTTCATTGCCTTGAATATATTTAAAAGAGTATGCTTGCTGGGTTCAGAGGAATCAAAAAGATGCATGTTTTCAAATTTAACTTTGCACAGATTTCCTATAAATGGATGTTCTGGCTCTTGGTTCAGGATGAAACGCAACTTCTATTTCTTTTAGTCACCACTGAGAACCACCAATTCAGAAATCAGTATTACAATTCAGTTGCATAAATATTATTTTCCTGCAGCACTAAAATCCACACTTCAATGCTTATGAGATGTTGTTCTGCTGCAATTTATCTTTGCAAATGATTTTACAAAAAGAAACCTAGACTTGTTCTAACCAGAAGTATTATAATTAATGAGGACAAAGCTAGAGTCTAACATAACCAGCTTTCGCTTCTCCATCAGAAAGTTTGATAAATGTACATAACCCTAGGAAAATAAACAAAATGGTTTATGCTCTAAGAATCCTTGGTGTATTTGTTCAACACTACAGGCATGTAGATTCTTGTATAACAAAATGGCATGCTACATCTTAGCCTGGGGTTTGCCAAACTGTGGTTCTTCAGATGTCCCTGGACTACAGTTCCCAAAAGCCTCTGCAAGCACTGGCAAGGGCTCATGGGAATTGTAGCCACGAACATCTGGAGAGCCACAGTTTGGCCACCCTGTTTTAGCCCATTCAATTATAGGTAGCAGAGATCATTTTTCCATTATTTGATTTATACTGGATCTCATCAGAAGTTGACTTTACTGTTTTGATTTGTTGTAAAAGAACCATAACTTTATTTAGCTACCTGTCACAAACAAAAGCAAATGAAAAATATAAGCTGTAGGAAAAATAAACCTTACACCATCCTTCTCAGCCTCTGAGATATTTGTACCAGAGCATTCCGTAAACTAAAGCAAGAAAGTTAGGCATGACTTCCTATTCAGAAGCTTTTAACCAGCATACATGTCTGCTGTAGCTTAAAAATCTAACAGCAATGAAAAATAAATTAGATTTTTTTTTAATGAAGCAAATTCTAAAACAGAAGAATGTTAGTTTCTAATCTACCAATTTTAATCCATAACAAGACAACAATAAAAATACTTCATACAGTACACAATACTACAGAGAATTATCTAAAAAGGTGAGGTCAGCAAAGCAGCTTGAGGTACCAGGGGGGGAAAGATTTTATTGCAATGAAATATACACAGGGGCCATATGCACTTTAATAAAAGCTGGAAAATAAGGTAGCTATTGCAGAGCACCCTAAATTGGCCAAAGCACAAGCACGAGAGTAAAGAGGTGGTGCGCTCCCTCATAGGCAGAAGGGCGTCGGACAGCTGCCTGTCAACCTCTCCTCACAGAGAGAGCAGGCATGGCTGCGAGTCACACTGCAGAGCCCCAGTCACCTTGCCCTCACCTTGAGTGGGAGGGCGGCAGCCACCAGACAACGCGGCAGCCCCGAAGGAGGCACGACTCCTCCAGCGGCACATGGGCAAGGCCAGAGCTTTCTAGCCTGCTCCCGGGCGACTACCACGCGCTGTTCCTAGGGAGCCACGGCCACGACCGGAGCGAGGGACAGGCGCGTTGACCTACAGCAAGGAACGGGAAGGCTGAGACTCGAGAACGGCGAGGCACGCGCCAGCCTCAGGCCCCACCCCCGCCTCCGCGAGCCGCGCTCGCTCCCCAGCCCCCTCCGCGGCCAGCAACCGCCGCTCCAGCCTCTGCGCTCACCTGCAACCGACTGACTAGGACACAGTACGGCGCCATTTTGTTCACTGACAAAGATGAAGTCGCCCGGCGATAGCGTCACGTGCCGCTTTTAAAGAGCGTGCCCCTGTGGGCGGGGCCTCCGCGGAACGAATCGCCACGCTCTCTCGCGGGTCCCCCGCCCGCGGGAGGAGGGCGCCGCTCGAGGCCGGCTTTCCCAAGCTCTCCGGTGCTGCCCGCAGAGAGGCCAGGATAGAACGGTCGCTGTCCTGGCAACGTGGCCTTTTCATGGGGAGTTCAAGGTGTGCAACCTTCGAGGTCTTGCTTTTTAAAAAGGCTGCCATCCTAATGGTACCGTTTGGAAACTTCCAGACCGCGACTGCAATGGATAAGAGGCCTCCATGTTTGGGGTAGATAGGCATTGATGCAAAACCCAAAATAACTCACCACAGGTTAGAGGTTCCTTTTGTTTCATCGCCTTCAGATGAGCATGGGATTTACTTGGAAAATTTCAAAAGAAGCTAAGAGATCTTTTCCTAACAGATTTCATACAGTTATTTTGCATGGCTTCTTGCATTTATTTTACAAGAAGATCTAGTGGGAAAGACACAAAGAATACCTGTACTTCCCTACTATTTAACATCACAACAACCCTGTGACTTATATAGTCATGCTTTCTCACAGGGAAGAAGTCAGCACAATGGCTAAGGAAGGCAAGAAGTTGCAAGGGCAGTAATGCATACCTCAGTTGGATCCCTTAGGAAAAGAAAGGACCAGAGAATCTTGTAATAATTTGGGTTTTGTAATGTTTGCTTTAGTTATAAATGTACAAATACAGATGGAAGCCAAAGATCACTTATTTATAGGGTCACAGAATCATAAAGCTGGGAGGAGCCATACAGGCTATTTAGTCCAACCAGCTGCTCATTGTAGGATCAGACTCTAAAGCATCCCTGACAAGCATTTGTCCAGTCATGGTTTGCAGTGTGTGGGAGCTCATAACCTCCCTAGGCAGCCAATTCCACTACTCTTGCTGTAATCCCATCTCCACCTGGTTTCTTTCCATCTATAATTTAAACCCATTATTGCAATCTTCTGCAGCCAACAGTTCCCTGCACTCCTCTAACAGCTTTTGAGATACTTAACCCTCAATCTCCTTCAGACTCGGGATTCTGAAGTTCCTCACACAGTTGGGTCTCCAGGCCCCTGATCATCTTTGTCACCCTCCTTTGTACCCACGCCATTCTGTCCACATCCTTTTTGAAGTGAAGCCTTCAGAACTGCACACAGTACTCCAGGTGCAGCCTGAACAATGCAGTGCACAGCAGGACTATGACATATTGTGTCATATATTCAGATCTCTCATTGAATTCTATATCTCCCAGGGTGTTCACTACTCCTCCCAATTTAATGTCATCTGAAAATTTAATGTGTTGTCTCTTCCCCTCATCCAGTTTATTTATAAAAAATACTAGTACTGGACCCACAACTGAGCCCTATGGCACCCTACTAGACACTTCTCTCCAATTAGATGAAATGCTATTAGCAACTATTCTTTAGATACAGTTCTCCAACAAGGTGAGGAGGCTCCCACAATTCTATTAGTTTCATAGGAGGTGCAAAACAGGAATGTTTAGGAGGGCATTTTAATGAATGGATTAGAACTGTAGTTCAGGAAGTAATTTTTGTAATGGAATAAGATTGCAATCTTATTGCAATGCTTATTTTAGATATCATCTTGCTTTTATTGAATTACCATCTACTTTTGTTATCCACTTTCTGAATTATGATATAGTGGCAATGGTTGGTCATAAAGGTAGGATATCAGTGTTGTAATAATAAATAAAAAGTGCCTTGAAAAGTGCTTTGTTTGTATTGTTCACCACTTCTGTAATTAAGGTGTCCAGGTAAGATCTGGAGTTCTTCTGGCATTACAACTGATTACTAGCTACAGAGATTAGTTCCCTTAGAAAAAATGCTGTTAGTTTCAACCCCTCCCTCCCCAAACACTGTCCTTCCCAGGCTGTCCCCAAATCTTCAGGAATTTGAACACACATGAATACAAGGCTGTCTCATATTAAAGCAGACCATGGATCCATCAAAATCATCACTGGCTACTTAGATTGGCTGCAGCTTTCGGGGGCCTAAGGCAGAGATCACCAAATACCTGATCCTTTTAGCTGGAGACCTTGGGGACTGAACCTGGGATCTTCTGCATACCGATTCCCCAGAGTTGGCAACCTATAATCCTAATCCTAATGCATTTTTATTTAATGCCTTGTGCTGCTTGAGTTTTCCATATTTAGTAATCCGTCTTAAACCTCATCGAGAAAGACTATAAATGAATTGATTCCCATCCCCTTCATCATAGCCACGTCTATATGGCACAATACCGGAACCCTGGACACTATGATAGCGATAGTATTTCTAGCCTCAACTGCTGTGTTTGAATGTTATAATAGTTATACTATACTATTATTACCAGGCATAATTTCAAACCGATTTGCCGGTCACATGGCGGATTCCATGCAGAACCGGAAGTGAAAACTATGCGGAACGTGCCCTCTTTGGTGACCGCTCATTTCAGACTCTATGGTGCCAGTGACGACAGTTGAGTGAGCTGGATTCGTGAGATCCTGGAAGAAGAATAAATCTCGCCATTGGAGGGTGATCTTTGTTCCATTCCTTATTGCATTTATCGGTGTTCCAAAACTTTGGATTGAGATAGAATTAAGTACTGTTTTTTTACGGATTGTTGGCGTTTAATGCACAGGAGTAATTTTCACAAACCCGGGTCTATGTGGAAGACTTTCGTATGTGCCAGGACCTAGATAGTGGAAAGGTCAAGGGTGAAAGGACGGCAACGGCGGCGTTGGCGGCGGCGTAAGACAAGAAGCGCGGGGAATGGCCAAGCATCATCCCGATTTGATCTTCTGCCGCAAGCAGGCGGGAGTGGGTGAGACCGGGGTCTTTCCAGCTGCATCAGCCCGCGCTTTTCGCGCTCCCGGGGAGGGGGGTTGGTCTTCGCACTCGCTGGCTGGGGAGGCAGCGGGTCAACGCGGAGGGCGGAGGGCGGAGGGCGGAGGGGGAGCTAGCGTGTTTGCGGTGTTTCTAATTGAGCGACAAAATAGCTCGGGTGGGGCAAAGTAGGATGTGATTCTTGATATATTATTTCATAGAGGGAGAGAATTTTTCTCCCTCTTTTATAAGACTACAAACTTTCAAAGGCGTGGCCCTATTAATCTGTTGCCGCAAAATTAAACAGCTGTCTAGAGGCGTAAGGATAGCAAGGGTACATTTTGATCGTCTTTATCCTCGGATTCCTGTTTAATCTTATTAGAAGTCTTATAGCTTTGAAGAATACTGATGAGCTGTGGTTTTGGAGCAGGGAATGAAGTACTTGGCCACACAGTTAGCATAAGGAATTCATTGCTTCAGGATATGGTTATGGCCATTAACTTTACTAAGATGAACTCAGACTCATGAACGATTAGGGTGGAGTAAAATTTTGTTTGGAGTTGAAGCTATATCAACTATTAATCATGATAGTTGAAAGAAACCTCTGTGCTCAAAGGAGCTATTGAAGGCAAGCACCAGAAAGGCAGTTGGTTTTGGACCTTGCAGAAACATCTGCTAGTCGCAGTTGAAAGTGAGAGTTTGGACTATGAGTTTATGGTCATGTAGACTGCTTTCTGTGTACTTGTGAAGATTAGTCTGGGCATGTGCTCTGTATAATTTAGTTTACAGTAAATGAGTTCTCTCTTCTTCCTCTTAGAAAGAATTGGGAATCATACAATGCTATTGCATCACTGATACGTCACTGCACTGCTCAGTGATTATAGAGGGGAGTAGTACTGTTAGGATTGCACTGAGGAGAGTGTATTTGTTTGCTGTCAAATGATTTTTAAAAAGCTTGTTTTCCTCATTTTCAAATGTTGCAAAAAAGCTTTTGCCACCTTGCAGCTGTCATGAGTGGTGTTAAAAGTACTTGCTGCACCCAGTAAATTAAAGCATGCTGCTATTGTCAGATAATGTTAATGCATGATTTACATGCATAATACTTCAAGTCAGTCCCTCTCATTTCCACTTACATTGGATAGTAGGATGGTGAAACATCTTTGCTTTACAAGCATAGAGAGCTTCCGGTGAACACAGTACTTGCTTGTAATTAAGTACCTGAATCAGTAAAAGGCAGTTCATGTATATTCACATAATATAATATACTAGTCAAGTGACTATAGTTAGATATGTGTTTCTGCTATGATAAATGCTTAACATTGTTATCATAATTATACACAAAGTTGTAAATTTGCAGTATGCCTTTCTTTATTATGCAGTCTTCCCCAATTATTAGCTGGGGAGAGGTACATACTCTTGTATATAAAGTGTGCGGATTTTGGTTACTGCTATACAGTTAGGCTAAAATAAACCCTTTGGCCAAGAAATTTGGTTCCATGTAGCTACCAGTTTTTGGCTTGCTGCCCTCTCCTGTGTGGCACAATAGCTGAATACAGCTTTACGTAATTTATTGTGTGACTTATGCTATTGTGACATACGTGGAATAAAGGCATTGCTATTGCATTTACGTCATAATTGTGCATGGCTCCCTGTCTGACATTAATTTGTCTTTAATTATTGTCAGTTAGAATCAACAAGGAGTAATCTTAGCAAATATATGCTTGGCGACAAGAGGAAAGTTAATGTTCTTCTGGCTATTGATTGTTTGCTTTGGGCTTTCATTCTAACATTTACTGTGTATGCCTAAGGCTGCTGTCCTGCGTATATGTACTTGGAAACAAGTCCAAGTGTTTGAAACAGAACAAAATCAAACACAGTTGCTTAAAATGTACTTTGCTATATGGTGTTATGTAGTTTAGTTGCTTCATTATACGTCTTAATATGCCTATCTGCTTGCTCTCTGGTTAAAATAAATGGGCCTCTGTTTTCAGTAAATATGACCATGAGTAGGAGGTAAGAAACTGTCAGACAGAGGTTTGTTCTTGGGATAGCAATAGTTAAGCCCTTATTTTTAAGTTTTTTGTGTCTGGGAACCCTGCAGTTCTGTAAGTTTCATTGCCATGTTGTAAGAAATATTAAAATAATATATATAATGTGCTTTTAGTACTTTTTATATAAATACTGATATATATATATTTCTCTTTATTTACCTGTTGTAGCTATTGGACGACTGTGTGAAAAATGTGAGTATAGTTCCCTATGTCTGGTATGCCTTTTATTATTAGCCCTCCAAAACTGTATATCAAATATCAAAGTTTTCTGCTGGTATTTTTTTAATGGCAATTTGGCCAAATATAACCTGATCTAGTTGATTTGTACAAAATTTGTACAAAAACATCAGATTGTAAAAGAAAGTGAGTTAACTTGGAATTTTTAAAATCCATGCCTATATAATATGGATTTTCAATAGGATTGAAGGTTGGTTATTTCTTTAAAAAAAAAGAAATATAGGTATTTAAATTTCTAACATAAAAAGCCATTCCTCTGTCTACCCCTGCCACCATCCATGATGCTGTGGGATAGTAGTATGGCTTCCTCTTCTGACCTGTGTGTATACGGATTTCTCTGTTAGTGCCTTACCTGTCCTTCCCAGAGAGAAGGTGAAATTTAGAAACCGTTGATGTTGATGATTCTCAGCACCCCTGATATGCTGAGCCCTCTCTCCTGGCCCTTAAGGCTGGAAGACATGGATACTCTAGTACCACCGGGCAGAATTCTAAAACCAGGAAGAATATGGAGGCTTCCTTGCTGTTGTTTGTCTACCTTTGAAGGATAATTATTTGAAAGATCATTATAGTAGTGACCCAATGTTCCTTTTAATCCAGTGCTGCTTTCGAAGGAGCACATGCTACCTTTCCTAATTTTAATGTCCAGGAAAAGCTACAGTAGAGATGGTTAACAGTAGTTAAGAAGCAGTACAGTCAGTCACGTGTTTCTTGTCACACAAAAAAGAGTCTTTTTTTCTCTCTTGGAAAATGGCAACCTGTGAAGAGAAGGAGATACAGCTTCTGTGCAGTTCATTGGGAATTCAACTGCCAAAGGAAGCAATTTAAGCCCCTTCACTATGCAAGTCCTTAAGGTCAGAGGATGGACCATTAGATGGATTAAGCTGGTAATAGGATGTGAACCTCCTTTATCTCTGTGTTGCTGGCTTGGATATGGTCCAGATTGGTAGTGCTTGTTATCATCTATTAACTTTATTATGATCTGTTGACTATTAGCTTGCTTGTTTAACTTCTTTCCTTAATTTGTGATGATCAAAACTTCAGTGCAGTGTGTAAATTTCCTCTTTACCTGTTTAAAATAAAACAAAAAGAAGAATGAGCATTCCTATGTGAAGCTCCCTGTCACAAACAGTTGTTAATTTGTGCTACAGAAAAAATTATCCTCCAAAGTCTGTTTTAAATGACTGAAAACTACATGGTGGGCTCGCTTACAGAGAAATTCAACCAAATGCCAGGTGCCTTAGGTTGCACTTCACAAATATCTTACCTTAATTATAAACATCCTGATTGGAAGCTCAATTCCAAATGTATCTGTTTGGAAGCAAGTCTCAGTGGTGCTTTTTGGGGGGGGGGATAATCGAGTGAACCTTTGCTTTGTGTAAGTTGGGGGGGGGAAATCTCAAACGATATCTGCTGTTGTGTTTACAGGTGATGGCAAGTGTGTTATCTGTGACTCGTATGTGCGACCGTGCACACTGGTGCGCATATGTGATGAGTGCAACTATGGCTCCTACCAAGGGCGCTGTGTGATATGTGGAGGTCCGGGAGTCTCTGATGCTTATTACTGCAAAGAATGCACCATCCAGGAAAAGGACGTAAGATTGTTACTAGCACGTCTTTCCTTAAGATGCTGTCATTGTTCTCCTTAAACATTACTGTTCTCTAGTGTGCTGAGTGAACATTTGACTCTTTGGAATGGCTGTGGGTTCTAATGTTTCTAGGTTTGTGCTTACCTGCTTCAATGAAGGCCTAGCCACATTTGACTGTATTTACAAAGTACTTTGCAGTTAACATGCTTCTAATTTCGACTATCTTCTGCTTGCTGTCCTGTGGTTAGGACTGGTTTATGCCTTTAATAAATTCTATTAGTGTTTAATTTGGGAACGTGGCATACTTCCAGGAAAACATACATGAGATTTGTTTGCATAATGTGCAAATTGTTTGGTTATCAAGCTGACATTCTTAACAGTTGTCAAAGGCTGGAAGTGCAAGTTCTGTGCAACAATGAATATGCTGTTGAAAAAGGTATCATTGTTTCATGTTCTCCGCTCTAGGGCTGCCTGGAGAAAAAGAAATTCCATGTCTTTAAAAGAGATATAATGTGCTGAAATGGGCAACTGAAGCTTTTTATAGTATGGCGGTAAATATCATCCTGGGAAATAATAGCCCATTAAGCCTCTATTAAAATAACAGGACATTTTCCTCCTCCCGGGTAGTTTGCAACCATAGTGCATAGAACACTTACTCCATGTTGTGATGTCATCAGATCATGTGCTATTTTGTTCCAAACCACATCCACAGGGGGTCTGAGGAAACAGATAATGTAACTAGTAAGTTATCCTGTAGTGGTAGAGACAACTCAGCAGAGGAATGCTGGTTTTGGCTTCATCCCTATGTTAATGCATTGCATGTGATTCTACCCTTCTAGCATGGAAAATAATGGCTAGATCAGTAACTTAAAAAAAATCCCAGTCTTGAACAATTGGCATAATATAAGTAACATCAATTACTTAAACACTGTAACATAATGATATTCTTAAAATAACACTGGGCCTAACAGCCACATTCTTGGCCTTGCAGCAGTCTTGAAATCTCTTTCTCATCTGACTCCAAAGTGGAGTACCTGATCCCATATGAGGCAAAATATTGTATTCAAAGTTATAATTATAATGTTGCCAAAAATAATAATAATTATAATGTTGCCTTAGCAAAGGTGCTGTTCCTTTGTACTAGAAGCAAGTTCAGGCATTAACAATGACTGGCTGCATAAATAGACCTTGTACCAGGGAAGCACCATTTAGGTGCGAGATGAAGAGCTAGCAGGAGGCTTAAGAGAGAGGTAGTGAACTTCTAATTGTTTTCCAAAAGTGTGGGAAGGTAAGAAGGGCGTGAGGAGGTGGTTTTTGGAAGAAATTCCTGATTCACTCATTGGTATCTCATAATTTGGTGATCTGAAATGAAATGTGTAAATTGCCTTCACTGAAAAGAACTGCACTAGAGGGGATGTGAAATCAGTCCCAGTGTGGTTGTGTTAATCAACTATATGCAGATCAACAGTTGATGCTGCAGGTGAGTGCTTGTGTGAACTCATCTGTGTTACAGAAGGCACAAAAGCTGCTGGGGAACATGGACAAAATGAACCAAAGCTAGTGTGTTGGTACAACGCAGAGCATTGCTGTATCTTAGCTAAGACAGGGTACACTGAAGATCATCAGCAGGTGCTAAAACAGGAAGGCCAGGGTGGATAACGGACTGAATTTAAGGCCAGCATCGTGTCCATTGTCATGTGACATCTGTTTTTGTAATAAAGAATCATCCAGTTGTCTACCAGAAAAATAATTCATTTCTTTAAAATGAGTTGGTTTCTGACCTGGGCGTGGTGTGCTGATTTATTGCGAGTAAAGTGTAAGAGACATGTTGCATCAGTTGAGGAAAGAGTATTCTATTACACTGGTACAGAATGCCTGTTCTCCCTGATCAAGGCCTTGCTTGTTTGACAAAGTGTTTTAAAGCCACCACCCCCATTGTTGAATGGCACCCACAGCTTTCCTTCTTCCTTTCCTTGTCTTAACCTCCCTTCTCATCGCTGTCAGGTAGGAAAATGTGGTAAGAGGCTGCAGTGTGCTGATTGGAGGAACATTGCTGCTGGAAAATAGCCATGTGATTTTTCGTGTCCTCCTCTTAATTCCAATCCTCATGGCACTTGGCATAGACAAAGCCAGTTATTCCTGTTGCAGTTGCATGGAGGCAAAGGATCCACTGGTAGAACCAGGACTTACTAACTTAGGGAAAGGCTGTTTCACTTCATAAGGCATGTGGTGTCCCATTACGGCCATCTTTCAGATACTTTATTTAAAGCTAGTAATTATTTATATGAGCTGTTCTTTTCCCAGAGGAGAATATTGATGTAGTTAGTGCTCTTCCTTAAACTCAGGGTTGTTTTGTTTTTCATTTGAGCTTACGTACAACAGAACCTCCTGAGGATCTCAGGTCCTAGATTTTTTTAAATATCATGTTTTTACCTTTCATGATTGTTACAATAAGTGAGAATTATGTGCTGAAAGCTCAGCCAAACAGAGTTTTCTGTTAGTCTGTTTCCAGTGCGATCCTATGCATAACAGCTGTCACACTTTGTTCATCAGAGCTTCCCATGTAAGTGTGCATAGGACTGCAGCCTTAGATTTGTACATTTTCCTCTCTCCCTCCACTCAGCAAGTGCCTGTTTTCCAAGTCTCTTACTTCCCCAGTATATATGAAAATATTCTGTAAAACCCCACATTGCAAATTAGCAGTCTACTTAAATAATACAGCTGTATGCTGTGTTATTTGATTCTGAAAGTAGTCTGCATGCCTTTGACAGACAAACTGAATTGCATCACAATCCAGCTGTATATGTTGATGAGTGGCCAGCCATTTGCTTCCCTGTTTCTAGATGTTTGGGAACCGTGATGGATTGGCTCCAGCAAAGCTACCTGAAGCTGAATCTCCTGAAGACAGAGGTCCTGTGGCTGGGTAGGAAGGGACTAGATGAGGAAGCACGTCTTCCCTGTCTTGACAAGGTGTAGCTTTAAGCTGCACAGTCAGTCAAGAATTTGGGAATGATCCTGGATGCCTCCCTGAACATTGAGGCACAGATCACTAAAGCAGCTTGCCAGACATTCTTCCGTCTATGCCAGGCAAAGCTACTAGTGCCCTATCTGGCCCCAGAACACTTACAGTCATCCATGTGACGGTCATCTCTAGGCTGGGACTACACAGGCCTTCCCTTATCCCTGACCCGGAAGTTAAAGTGGGTGCAAAACGCAGCTGCCAGGGTCCTGGCCAAATATATATACAGGGTCCTCTGTATACACCCCCCCCCCAGATAACTCATAGGCCAGCAAACTCCAACATTATCATGGTCCCTGGCCCTAAAGAGATGCGCCTGGCCTTGATCAGAGCTGTCAGCAGAAATGCAGACCCTTATGGAGCTTCTGAAATTCCGGACAGACTGCAAAATGGCGCTCTTCCACCAGGCAGTTGGTTGAGGTTAAGCTGCACCTCAACTAGCCATCTGGGTCTCCAGCCTTCTCCCCACTTAGCAGGAGCAAGTGAAAACTGTTTTAGGTTTTTTAAAAATTAGAATTTTATCATAGTTTCTGTGCAGTTTTATCATAATTTGTATTTTTACTGATGAACCCCGCCCCGAGACCAGTTTTGGAGAGGGGCAGGCTAGAAACGACTAAATAAATAAATATCCTAATTATGTGTACACAAGTAAGTCCCACTGGGTTCATTGGGGTTTATGACTTTAAAAAATTGGGTGATGAGAAACAAGCAGCTTTCTATCCTTCATTTAACACACATGGCGTTCAGAGCAAATGCCCACTGCAGCATTCGTCTGCATCAGCTGAAAACAAGTAGGGCTTGGAGCATGTTCCCTAGGAGGAAAGGCTGAAGAATCTGGGACTTTTTGGTTTAGAAAAGAGATGACAAGGGGGGGACATAATAGAGGTTTATGTAATTATGCATAAAGTAGAGATAAAGATAATTTTTTCTCCATCTCCCAAATACTAAAACTTGAGGGTATCCCAATAAAATTGATATTTATACTGAGAATGATTAACATGTGGAATTGGCTGCCACAGGATGCAGTGATGGCCAGAGGAATAAACAGCTTTAAAGGGGGCTTAGATAGATTCCTGGAGAACGAGGATAAATCTGTCAATGGCTCGTAGACATGGTAACTCGAGGGAACTTCCATGTTCCGAGACACTAAGCCTCTGAATCCCAGAGCCCCAGGAGGCAACATTAGGGGACGGTCTCAACCTCGATGCTCTCCAGCGGAACTGATTGGCCATTGTGTGAGACAGGATGCTGTAGACGGACTGTTAGCCTGATCCAGCAGGGCTTACGTTCCTAAGTTAAGTGAATGTGTCTTTTCATCATTAGTGTTGCTTGATTCATATGCAAAGTAATCAGCTGGTCAACCAACTGAGATTTCTTTGCTTGACTACTTTGAGTAAAGTACTTTTATAGCCCCATTTGAGTTGTAATGTCAGTTGTGTAATCGGAGTGAGTTGAGATTGTGTGGCCAATGTGATCAGCCCATTAGGTTGATATGATCCAGTCATAACCCATATCTCTCTTGTGTTCTTTCACAGCGGGACGGCTGCCCCAAGATTGTCAACTTAGGCAGCTCAAAAACAGATCTCTTCTATGAGCGCAAGAAGTATGGATTCAAGAAAAGGTGATACTATTTCCATCCTGATGCACCTGCTGGAGATGGGAAAGACCCTTCACTTACCTTTGGACTGCATTTTTTTTCTACATCCATTTGGAAAGCAGTTGACTGTTTTTCTTTTTCAGTGCTCGAAAACCATTGGGAAAGCTAGTCTCTACAAATAAATGCTGGGAGACTTTTGACCCACTTCCCTTTCCTCAGCTGTTGCTAATGTTAAGAGACTGGAAGTATTGTCTCCATATCTATTCTGGAAGTTTAGATTTCAGTCCCCATGATTTTCATGAGAATCTTAACATCCTGTGGCTGATACTTTTCACCACAAATTTATGACCATTCCCATGTTTTCCCTGAAGGAATAATCAGTAATCTGTCATTGTAGATTATGCATCAATAAAGGTGTTGTTGTTTTTTAATACACTTCTACTTCTCTCCATTCTATTTTTCCTGGACTTCACTTGTTACAAATTACCAGAATCCCTTTAATATGGTCATTTAATATGGTCACTTTCAGTAGTGGTATGTGAAGTCCACAAGTATGATAAATGTTAAGAATCTGAACTGACTATTGTTTTCCTTGGCTCAGTGTGGCATGGTTTAGATGCTCCTGTGCTTGAAATGACCAATCCTGTCTGTTGCTGAGAAGGTGTGCTTGTCAGTTAAGTCTCATCCAGTTCTTACCCAATGAGGTTATCTACCTTGAACTGGTTCGTCTTGTAACAACATCTGCTGGTGTAAACAAAAGGCTCATGTGAAGCAGACTATAAAAGATGGGTGTTCCCAACTGAGATTAATCTTTCCTTTCCATATATGGAAAATGTTGTGGCTTATTACCTTGCTTCTAAATGTCAGCCACTTGTTATATACAACTTGTGGTCCCTATAGGAAAATAGTTGGGCTAGGGAAAAGGGTGTGGTCATAACATTTGACTGAGGTGGCCTGTGTGTGGTAGAAAAGGGCTTCCTGAGAGCCTTAGAAAGCAAAGTCGATGGAACAGGTTCAGCAGGAGAAGTGGCTTCCCAATTATTCTTAACACTAGGCCTCATCCTTTCCTTCTAAGGTTTCAGAAAGGAGGTAATTTTCTACTGTCCTTGTTTACTTCCAGAATCTCCTGGGTGGCTTTTAGGCTAGAGAGATGAAATCAAGACAACATCATGGTTGTGACTGACATTTCTCAAATACTTTGATCAGAACAACTCTTTATGCTGTTTTCCGATACATTTTTTCTTTGGAATCTCTGACTGAAGTTTCTTGATATTCCTGATTTTCCCAATCTTTTATAAACGTGATTTTTAACTGATAAAGGCACTGGTGACTTACTGAGATAATGCAAAAAGCGAGTCCGATCTATCTTTTTTTATTATGTCTTGGGCTGGAATGCAAATAACCAGACTCAAAATAGTGAGATACGATGATAACCTCAACATTCACTACCTCATCTCATTCAAATATAAATTTTAAAAATCTCAAAAAACCCCTCTTTCCTCAGACCCATATATTTTCAGAGGAAATTTTTCATAGGATCCTGCATCATTTGGAAACGTTAACCTGGATGGATGGTCTTTGAGAGAGAATGACAGAAAAGGATGTGTCAGAAGATTAGGATAAGTGAAGGACAGAAACATGACTTTTATTCAGAAGCATATGGCTGTATAATGTTAACAAGCCAGTCTCTGGCATGATGTCATCAAAAGGGAGGGTACTAAACAGTGGTAGGAATGTGGTGTGATTGCCACTGCCAGAATCACAGCCAGGCAGCAAAGAAGAGGGAGCTTTTGTGACACCTCTTGGCTATCCCCAACTTCCTCTTTAGAACAGAAAAGTGTTTAATAGAATAGTAGATCACATATTGAGGCTTGCCAAGAACTTGATATCTCCCTCATTTGCAGTCTCAAAAAGGCAGAAAACAAGGAAGCTTAGTAGCCACTAGTGGGCTGTTACGCACAGTCGGGTGCACTCAATGTTAAGTCAGCGCAGTGGAGGTTCTTCAGCGGGTTCCCCACCACTATCTGCTGTTGAGCAGTTAGGGCATTCCAGTTAGAGGGCCCCTATCTAGACAGTTGCAAGAGAGGTCTGTGTTTAATCTAGGTCTCAATTTCCTAGGGTTTTTTTTTTACAGATTGATGTGAAGAGATTTTACTAATTCTGTTTTATTTCATTTTCTGCTCAATTGTTTTACTGCTTCTACTGCTTTAGTGTTTTTTCTTTTTCTTTTTGTGAGCTGTTCTGCAGAGTATTAGTAGAAAAGCAGCTTGACTTACATTTTCCATAACTAAAAACTTTGGGAATTAAAAATAAAACCAAAGATCTGCCTGCTTTTTCATTGTCACTGTTGTTGCAATTGAAGTGTTACAGAAACATAATAGACACAAGGCTCCTGTGCCAATTGGAAGCAAAACTAAAGGACAATGGTTTGTATAGATAAGAGTGCTGTTTAATTTTCTTTTTCCACCAAGCTGTTGGCTCTTGATGGAATTAAGATAAAAGCTTCACATGGAGGTGGTTTGGGCAAGTTGATTCCTCCTCTGGAAGCAGGACAAAAAGTCTACTTTATGTAAATATGGTCAAATAAATATAACAGGTCTTGTATAGCTTCACATGCTCTGCTGTGTTGGTCCTGATACGTGAAAGAATAGGTTTAGAAGTACTGACGCATCTGTAGTTCTTTAGTGCATGCTGCAGAGGGCCTGGTGCTTTCTGAAAACCAAGGGCCTCATTATGCACAATGACAGTCGTCACGCCGGATGGCGTGTATACAGAAGCATTCTTCATGTGTGCCCTGCAGGGTCCTTATCAGGAATGACTCGGCTACCCAGCATCATGGACAGAATACAGATTTTTGTCCTCACTACAACAGCATCCCAGTGGGAGTCATTTGCTTTTCCGCAAAGGAGAGGATAGTAACCACCTTTCTGGAGGGAAAGTAAACATTAAGAACACTGTTGAGATAGAAGCAAAACTAGTGTTTGTTGCTGGTGATTCCAGCCACTCAAAATCAAACCCAACTAATACTGCTTCCTCTTCTGGTTGCATTCATCTTGAGTTGTCTTTTTTTTTTTTTACCGCAACAAAGTGTAGCAAGATGCTAGGGATTGGTTTAGGTGGATGGATCATTAGATTCATTTTTTCCTCTATTACCTGTTTTATCTTATTGCAGTTTCCAAACAAATGGGGAGAGGAAAAAAGCCAAGCAAGATATTTTATAGTGGTTTTGTTATTCTAAAGAACTGGAAACCTGAGTGCCCCCTTCCCCTGTAGACCTAGCTGAACGGTCTTTAACCTGAAACCAGATGAAAACAGGGGCAATTGTAATAAGCAACTGTATACTAATGCGCTTGTTTGTTACTAGTTGAGGAAGATCACCCTGGCAAAACATGGCAACAGATTTTGAACAGGTAGAATTTTGTGTAATGAGAGATATCTACTTTGAATAGGTATTATTAAGCACTTTACTTGCTAAGTGTTCTGTATTTATAATAATAATAATAATGTGGTTTCCTCATAATTACTTCAGGAACCTCTAGAAAATGCTATGTTAAGAATTAACCAGATAGTTAGAGAACCAGGAAGCAATCCTTTAGAGACTTCCCTTGAACAAAGCCCCATTGGAATAAATGGGCGCTTTGCAAGAATTGTGATGTACTTTTCTGCCTTTCTTAATCATTTCCACTAAGCTTGCATAGGAAATGCTCTGCTTGTGTTGTGAGAGTGTGGTTGACGTACATCTAGCCTTGCAGATAAAGCTGTATTGCTGCATTCTTGGTTAGGCTTTTGTGCCTCTTTAGGTATCTTACTAAACCAAAACACTGGCAATATTTTGCACAAACCAAGAAAGGATTAATGATAACTACGGAGTCTGCATTGGTTCACATGAAGGAAACAAGGAGCCCATAACAAGTTTTATTAGTCATGATGATGATTTGAGTCATTCAGTCACATGCCTGATCACCTTTCAGAACAGTACATAGAATGGATGTGGCTGGGAGCCATTTATTCAGTTGCTATACTTCTTAGACTTTACCCCAGCAATGTCAAGAAAATTGTCCGTGTCTTCCCAAGTGGGGCAGGCTATGTTTGCAGGAAAAACTCAGAGAAAGGTCAGACTGCAGAAAACGGGCAACTCTATCATTCACAATGTTGTTAAACCTGATTTTGAGGAGGAGGTGGATATGAAGTTTTGTCCCTGACTGGAGAGGGCCATGGGGGAACACAGGAGAGGGGAAAATAGTACTTTGTCTTTCTGCTCACAACAGTCTCCACCTACCAGTCTACAAAAAAGAGAGGCCTACATCCGTGGATAAATTAGGATGTCTGCCTCTGGTACCAGTGGTGTTTTTGCAGCTTCTCAGTGATTAAGTAGGAGCTTCTTGGCAGGCTGTTTATTCATTTGAAAGGCAGGAAAGAACTAATTTCTATGGGTGTAAGTGTCAGGTGATGTGAAGTTAAAGAATGCTGGGCTATGTGTGAGCATTAATTATACCCAATTATAGACTGACTGATCTTTCCTGGTATTACAAAGTCTCATACAAATTAGTGTGATGGAAGGATGGTTTTTATATTTATATTGGTCTATTCAGTAATGCAATTTTGATGTGATTTTAACTAAATGTTAAGAGGTGCTGCATAAATAACTTCAGATCTGGCTTCCATTTTATGTGTGTGTTTTGCTTAGAATAATTAAAATAAATTATTCCAGTGTTTAAAATAACTGCATCTCTACAAGTATGTTATTTAGTAAACTTGGATTGTTTTAGAATCTAAGCATGAATGTCTATAAATTAGTCTGATTGTTTAAGCCTATTTAGAAGCAAGGTGTAGAATGAAAGCTTAGAATATACAAATGAATCCTAGTGCTAATGATGCTAAAACTAGACTATCTAGTGTAAATCTAAAGAAGGCAATATTAACATTTTTACGAAATGATTTGTCAGTTGTGTTCCTGAAAAGCCTGAAAATAGGGTTAGCTTCCTAATTCTCCACATGTAAATCCAGACAACACAATGAAGGGAACAGGTTGGGAATCCTATAGAGGCAATTGCTGACTATTAGAGTTTGGAAACAGCTATGTCATGTACCTACTGGGATTGCAGCTGAATAGATGCATTTTGGACTGAGATACATATGCAGTAGTGTTTGTGGCTGGGATTATTATAAAGAGATTTGGTGAAATATAGTATGGAAGAGAAAGCGCCTGTGGCATCCCTTAATGGTGTGCTGGTAGAGGGATCCATTTCCTTTAATGAAATACTTAGAAACTGCTTATTTTAAGTATCAGTGTTTTATTTAAAATATTTATATTGTCTCTACACATTAGAACAGAAGCCACTTACCACACATTAAAATTATAATCACCAATTAAAATCTTTAATATAGCACTCCTGAATAGCAGAGCTACCCCAACCCAATTCAGCAACAAGAAAACCAATACATAAAGGGAGCTTCCCAACATGCGACTAACAAAAAAGAAAAAGCATTAAACATCTACAAAGCTTCACCAGGGCATGATAGAACAGGAGTAGATGGATAGTAAAACCAAGTGTAGGGAGTTAAAACAATTGGAAGAATAAAAACATTGACACCTGGCATCAAAAAAGAATGTGAACTCTGTCAGGTCAACCTTCTAGGGAGAGAGATCCAAGTTCCAGGTAATGTACTGTGCACTCACTGTGCAGTCAGCTACACACATGAGTCTACTGTAATAAATGGAGTTAGAAGGTTGTAACTGTGTTGGGGATTGCACCCTCAGGACCTCAGACCCACAACTTTAGTATGTGCAGGCACACCAAGCAGTCTCTGAAGCTGATGTCCACATATGGGCATATACAGGATCTCAACAAAAAGATATATAGGAGCTTCTAGATTGCAATATATAAGTAGTTGAGTATGTAGTCCAATTAAATTAAAATGTCACAATATTTAGTCCCATAGAAGTCAAATTTCTTTAATTTCTGTGTATTGGGGTTGGGCTATCGTTTTGTTTTAAAAGTCCTCCTGATTATTCCTCCTCTAGAGCAGGATAACTGGACTGTAACTTGGATTTACATGCAAATGTATTTCGGACTGAGACATAATCTGCAATATTTCCATGGAGGTTGCGCTAGTTTGTGGTTGCCTTCATGCTCTTCTTCTGTCTGGAATATCAGGTTTGCTCATTTTCAAGCCCTCCTGCAGACACAGGAAACTTCACAAGCCCGATTTGATTGAATAGGAGTTCTGTGGCACAGTGGGTAATGAGATCAGATTTAAAACATGTAAAATTGTATTCTTAATATATGCAGTAACTATGCATCCGTACATGGCAATGCTTTCAGTGGGGTGAACTGGTTTGGAAGCTGTCTTCACAAAAGGATGTTTTAGGTTTGAACCAGTACCACCTTGCTCCGCAAGCAACTCTAATTGTAACAAAGCTGTTCAGGAAGTACAGTTTGGACAGTGATGTTAACAGTAGTTAGTAAAATGTTCTTTTATCGTTTCTGCAAATATTATATATTTACTTGTAATATGTAAAAGATGCAGGACCTGCTGGCAAACCAGTGGTATCAAAGCAGCATAAAAAATACAGTAGAGCAGAGAAAACCTTTGTGCTGCACGATTCTAAGCTGTTCACCTAAAGCAGCCTATTCCAGTTTTCATCCTGTGTGCCCTACCACCAGGTAAAAAAAAAATGAATTGTAAGGAGCCGATGCACTAAATGTATGTATCCATCCCTTGCCACCCCTTAGGAGGAAAAATTTTAAATGGAACAGCTGTCCTCATGAACACATGCCCCCTTTTTCGAATACTGCAGTTCCAAACTTTTGACCCACATTTCTGAAATACTAATTTGTCACCCTTAGGCCTAAAGATCCTTGTAATAAAAACTACATTTCCCATCAACCTTATTATAATTGTACAAGTTCTCGGCCAGCCTCTTACACACCCCTTTCGGCTTATTGGTTAATGTAATAACCCAATCTGTAGAGCCCTGGGACACCTTCATCCAATGAAATGACTGTTGCTAGCCTAGTGGTGTTATTTTTAGACTTGTCTGCGTTTCTACACCTTGCAGGTTGTGCTGCCTATCTCAGTCCTTGCGTCTGAAGTTACGTCGATGAAAGCGTTGCACAGGCGCACGGCTGAAAAAGTAGTTCCTAAATTATGCGGAGTGCTACCCGCAATTCAGAGGAGGGAAATGTGACCAATGAATAGTTAAAATGCCATCTGACATCCGTGCCTTGTGGGGTTTTGTTTAGGGGATGCGAGCTGATTTGCATACCTTCTAGCATTTGAGATATGAAAATAAACAGGAAAATGTTTGCGTTTCTATTGAGCCGGCTGTTCGCATAGGAAAACGAGCCAGAAGATGTGAGGGCGCGCGCTTAACGCCACAAAAATCTTTATATTCCGTACTAAAGTCTCAAACTAATGGTCAGCTCAAGAGTGCCCTTGGTGTAAACTGTGTCGTCAAAGGAAAGCTAAATTAGACCCGTTGCTCAACCAACGGGGTAAAAACAACTCCGAATTTAGATCCAAATGTTCTGATATTAAACCACTGGTTAAAGTCTAAACTAGAATTATGGAACGTACTTAAACGGGGGAGAGGCCCCGCAGGATTTCAACTACAGGGACGAGTCAAGCCCTAGAGAGGCAAAGGGCCATCGCAAAGATTCTGTGCGCGGCTCCCCGTCCGTTTCTTGCCACTGAGTTGTCCCCTCTCCCGATTAAGTGTTAGAATAAGGATCTCCAAGTCACAGTCTACTCCAGGCTTCTTAAAGGAGCCGTTTTAAAACAAAGGTTATGCCATCATAAATGAGATAATCTTTAAAGTGCCACAGGAATCCAAATCGCAGACCCTGGTTTCCTAGCAACCTCTCGGTTTTTTTTTTTCAAATTAACAGCTGTTCGCAGCCATTTTTAAAGCATATCCTTTGGTGTTGGCTCTAAACCATTCTCCTGCCTTGACGGGCCAATTTTAGCGGGATTACAACTATGAATGGGTCCAGTTAGGAATAGTCACACACACACACATACACGCAGGATGTTTGAAAGCCCCATAATGAGGCAGGATAATCTAACAAACCATTTTTGGGAGCATATACCCTGGCCTAGTCACTAAAGTTATGTGAGTACATTACTAAGACCCTCCCAGGAGAAGGTGATTAAAACAGGTGCCTCATTCCCTTCTAATATAGTTGTTCTTACAGTTTAACTGTGGTTTGTGGTGCCATCTACATGGAGTTTAATGCCCCCTTCCATCTTTTATATTGACAAACTATATGAAAAGGGGTGAAGGTAGGCTGCACAGTGCTTATTTCTGCTTACAAAAAGGAACATACCTAAACAGTTACTTTTTGTGTCTATACACATCCATCAAAATGGAATGTATTGAAGCTGAAGACAATTCCAGACAGATAGCTGTGTTAGCCTGTAACAAACAGGAGTTTGCTAAAATGAAACAGGAGTCTGGTGATACACTGGAAGTTAATAACATTTCTTCCATTATAATCTTCTCTTCTGAGAGGTACATAAATGAACAGATACCGGAATCTAATTGAACAGATGAGACAAAACAACAGTATTCTAACCCTAATCCTCATTCACCCAATCTGCTCACATAAACACTTTCATAGTTTCATTAAGCTATATGGGTCAGTTCCCCTAGCCACTGTTTTTATAGGTTAAAAAAAGGGTCACACTTTTGACTAAAATGATGGTTAAATCCTATTCAGAGAGGAACTGCGTTAAGAACTTTGAACGAGTCCCTAGACTTGAGTATGTCAGAAAAAGTGACCCAAATCGTAGAGTAAAAGCTTTGCACGCTTCATTCCCAAAGCCAACATTTAGGACCACAGCTTGAAATAAATAATTTTGTTTTCTCTATGGCATGCTGTTCTTTAAAAATCTGAATAATGCATTCTCTGTGCCAAAACTGCTCAGGGATGGGAAGCTGGGAGACATCTACAGTAGAAAGGTGGAGAGGTGAAGACACTTCAGTTTCATTCCAATGCAATCTTTTGTGGATTTAGCAACACGATATACAGGCTTTATCAATAGGGGTCTGCAGGATTTATTCTGAATATAAGAGATTCTATCATCATTTTAAGGTTATATAGCCATGCATGCTTGTCTGGGAGTAAACTGCTCTGATCTTAGTTGGATTTAGTACCATGTAATCTCCCTGCTTCTTACCCAGGACACTGGTTTGTACCATCTATTAAGAGAATCTGTGTACTTCATTGACAGCCCCTCTCAATGAGACTCAAAATAGATTACAAGATATAGGAGAATAATTCAGACAGCATAGTTTCTTACTTCCCTACTGACATGCACTAATGCAGAGTTATTATTCACATTAAATAGATGGTTAGGTAAAAGATTGGTAAATTAATGATGGGATACCAAATAGCAGAAGGTTTCACATGTTTAACTAGCCTTTAGCCACTCCAGTTGTATGATCACAAATAGTGACTGCAGAACCAAGAGATGGTAGTTTTTGCAAATTAAACCAAGTGAGAGGGGAAAGTGCATGAAGCATGACATTTTGTACTGCTCCATCCTATTTGTATTCAATTTAAAGAAGGCAGGGGAAGTCTAATCCGCGTTTTTGCTTTTGATCTAAAGAGTTATCTGAAGCACCTTTGTTAGCCAGCAGCAGATATTCATGGCGTACAACTACAGGCCCCAGCACAAAGAACGGAAATCAATTAAAACGCACTTTAAAATACGCAGCAGAAAACGCGCATTCCTATCCGGTGGCTCTTCTAAGCCTCTCTTTCTAATAACTCGAAGCTCCCGGCACAGCACGGGTTAATTTGAGCCGGCGTTTGGGAAAGTAGTTCCGGCCCGCCCGCCCTCTCCTCCTCTTTCCCCCTTCCTTGTCCTTTGCGGGACGCGTCACCCTGGGTGTGGAAAGAAATATCCTTGCGCAGGGTTGCTAAGGGTGAAACTTTTCATTTACTTTGCTCACTTTGGGCCAGGGAGAGGGTGGCTTCAGGTTCCCCGCGGAGGGAGAGGAAGAAGGAAGCAGGGGGCGCCCCAGTAAACATCCCCCCACCCCACTTCTGATTGGGCCTATAGAAGGGGGAGAAGTTATCTAAGCAGCATCCATTTGATTAAAATAATAAAAAAATCGAACGTCCACCACCACATCAGCACTTTGTAAAAAAGACCCCGAGAAACACCCTGGAAAGAAGCAGCAGCAGAAGCCACCAAGACATCTCGCCCGGCGCTGAAAGGAAGAAGTAAGTGAAGGCTGAGCGCTCGAATGGGGGGGACGGGGGACGGGCCAAAGGGGATGTCACTCCGTTGAGATTTCGGGGTTTTAACAAATATCCCGGCCAGGGTCGAGGGAGGTTTCCCCCTGCCCGCCCGGGCTCAGGCTGTGCTTTCCCCAGCCGCCTTTTGGTTAGAAGGGCTTAATCGCTGCCTCTTAATGCGATTTTCTGAAGCCGCCCGTCTTGCCGCTCTGCTTCAGAGCCCGAATCCTGGTGGAGTTCTCCCTCCCGGGGGCGGGGGCGGGGGGGTCGCCTCTGACAGCGGGGCCTCGATCCCCCCTTTAAATGGCCTTTCCCCGCACGCTGGCTCAGTGAACCCCCCCTCCTTTCCTAAGAGAGCGGGGAGAGTTTGCGTGCCCGGGGTTTGAAACGATGGGGGGGGGGGGGATGTCTCCAGTTCACCATTTTGTTTTTGCTCGTTTTGCTGGAGCCGTGAGTGGACTCCGTAAAATACCCCGAGAAGCAGCCGCCAAGCGGCGTCCCCCGGCCTTCTGTCGCAGGCGGCAGTCTTCTCTTCCTCGGCCGGCCTGGGCGGGTAGGGGACGGGATCCCTTGGGTGCCCCTTCAAAAGCTGTGGCTGTGAAATAGGCGGTTGGGTGCGCCGAGGGAGAGTTGCCGTGTGTGCTCGGGGAAGGGGACGGATCTTGGGGGCGGCTTCTGGTCGGTGCCATGGAGGGTCAGCCGGGCCCGGCTTGGTCAGAAGAGGAGGTCCCTTGGCATTTTCTGCTGGAACTTTCTGCCCCCCCCCGCCCCTCGCGCGCCCCTCCGACGGGCAGCTGAGGGCCTCTTTAGGGTCTCCCGTGTCACAAACGCTAACCTCGCCCCCCCAGCCCCAAATTGAGGCGAGAGAGCGCCTCCCCTCTCCCCCCCCCCTCCGAAGCCTCCGTGGGGCGGACTTTCTGGAAGGGCTGTGAAGAGCGAGAAGAGCCAGGCCAGGCCAGCGGCAACTCGGCTCTAGCCGAAGGCGCTTTGGGCGGGCGGGCGGGCGGGCGGGCCTTCTGTCTGTCGCTTGGCCCCTGCACCGACTTGTGGTGGCCCAGCGAGGCTCGCTCGGCGGAGAGACGGGGAGGGGGCGGCCCGGGCCCTCGCTCGGCCTGGCGCGGCCTTCGAGTGGAGGGCGGGGGCTTCCGCGGAAACCTGGCGGGGCCCAGGCCGAGCGGGACCCGCTTCTGAGGGCCGCCTGGGCGAAGGGGAAGGTCAGGGCCGAGTCACCTTCACGGGGGACTGCGCCGCCCGCCGCCGGCCCCTTCCCCTAGCCTGCCCCATTGCGCAAGGGGGGGAAGGCGGCCGGGCCGGGTGGGCCGGGCTCGCTGCCTGGCTGTCAGGGGAGGCTGCTGCGCACTCGCTGGCCGCGGCTTACTCTCGAGCAGTCGCCTCCCGGCCAGCGGCGGCTTCTTCCCCGGTGGGCCTAAGAGAGGGGCGGGGGCGCCGGTTCCCCGCAGAAAGCACCCCCCGCCCCGCGTGCACGAGTCAAGGAGTTGGGCGAGAAACGGGCTTAGGGCTAAACGAACAATGCACAAGATGGCATGAGGGGAGGGGAGGGGAGGGGAGGGGAGGGTTGCCCCTGGAGTTGAGCAATGGAGCGCAGAGAGCGCATGCGCGTTGGAAAATTCTGTCCACCGAGCAGGCGCTCGGCTGCCTGGGCCAGCTTTGGTGCAAAGCATCGGGAGAAGGGTAGTTAAAAGGCAAAGTAGGTCACCCGCCCGGGCGCGGCCTGGTGGAAGCGAAGCTGGCCTCGCCTCCCGCGACAGTGCCCGCGACACCCTGGCTGAAGCAAAACTGACGGGATGTCCTCGGTAGGGTCCGTCGCACGGCTTGGTTTGTCCGGCCTGAATGGCCTCTGAAGGGCAGGGAGGGAAGCCACCCGAGGCAGTGGGGAGAGCGGCCGCCTCCAAGGACATAGGGCCGACTTGGCCTGCGTCAGGAGGCTGGCGAGGGAGGCAGCTCGGCAAATAACGCCCACAGACACCAATGCTTTGGGCAGGAACGGGGATTGTGCAATCGCGGCCTCCTCGGCCTCGCCCCTCTCCTCCGCTCAGGCTCCGCGGCCTCTCTGCCCTCCGGTGCTCGGCTTGGCCCCTGGAGTGGGAGGCGGTTAGTGGCAAGGGGCTGGCGTTTCTCATTTGGGTGGGGCCTGCAATTCAACCTTGAGATTCAGACTTCTTCAGAGTAGTTGGAGGGCTCAGGCTGGCAGTATCAGCTCTTTCTTCCAGGAGCTCTTCCTGAGCTTAAAAGTATGGAAGCATTAGCGGCCAAGGTCATGATTTAATCATACCTCTTTCCATGTTACAAAGGTACTTACTCACTATGAATGGATTGCTGTACATACGTGACACATTGAAAAACAGCTGGACACTGCTATATTTCTTAGATGCATTACACTTAATGGGGATTGTTCTGTGCCAAATCATAGGCCAATACCTTGGAGCTTATTATTTCACTTTGTATGTTGTGGTTGTAATTGTCACGTGCAAAATACATTGCCACTTACCTCTGACACTTTCAGGTCATAGGGTGTCCTGAAGTATTTTACCATAGACTTTTTAAATGCCATTCTGCAGGGAATACAAGGGATTCAGTTCTGTTTTATGCTTTGCCACCTGCAGACATCCCTTGTGTAGGTTGCCATGTTAACATTCCAGGGAACAAGGGACTCTGGTGCATATAGAGTTTATTTTGCTGACAAGCAAACAGTGGTTCTTGATTTTGTATAAATCCCTTTCCTTGTTTGAAGTTTGTCAGAAATACACATATCATTTGATGTTTGGTTTGTGTGTGTGTGTTGATGATTTAAAGTAGAGCAAATAAACACAAAACAGCCGTCTCTGGGCTAGGCAGTATTTTAATTTAATTTAATGATAAATTTGAAATATTTTTTGAAGTTTAAATGCTTGCTTTTTTAAGTATAATGTTCTGAGTAACAGGTGTGTGGTCGTCGTCCCCATCCCAGCAACTGATGGGTGGCAGTTGGGAGCTGCCATTCTTGAATATCACAGTATAGCTTTAATTGGAAAATCTTGTCTAAATCAGAAAACTGTCTTTTTCAGTCCTAAAGCTAGAATTCTAGAACCATTTTCCTGTAAGTAAGTCCCATTTAACTCATTGGAATTTGCTTCTAAGTCTGCAGAGGATTATGATGTAGGTTTGCCAGGAGAATTGATGGATGCATAATTATTGTGTTTATTTCAAGAGAAAGATTATATTTGTCTACTTCCGTTTGTCTTCCTTTGAAGAGTTGCTGGATTTATGCTGCCTGAATGATGGTATCTCATTCCTCAATCATTATATCCTCATGGAAATCTGGTGACTAGAAATGAAAGATTTTGTCCCTGTCATCTGCTCTCCTCCCAGAAGTGGGCTCTCAGCACAACAGATTTTTTTCAATTTGCTATAATTATTATTAGAACATGATTTATACTCTGTATTTTTGCTGAAAAATAAATATTCAAGGAGGTTTACACAATCGCTCGAAAATAAGTTAGGCTGTGAACCTGGAGGAATGGGGCTGATCTTCTCACAGTTCTCAGTTGCACTGTGTGCACCTAGAAGTGGTCCTGTAGCCAAAAACCCACTGGACATTTTCATTTTATCTTACCTACATATTTGCCTAAATGTGGTCTGTTTGTACTTGACCTTTTCTGAAATTTGCAGCACTCAGATTTCTCCTGTGGCAATTTCCATTTTTATTTTCACAGGCAAAAATCAAATAGCTGTAATAAAATTTCACAGTCTGGTAACTCCTGAAATACAAACTCTGAAGTCTGGGCATTTGAAGTCAGCAGCCACTCCATTATCTTATGGCTAGTATTGTGAATTTAGAGGACATGCTCAGCATAGTAATTCTTGACCACATAGATGGCATAGAACCTGTAGATGTGCCCCCAAATCATATGGATATATAGCTAAATTTTAGTGAAAATTTTTGGGGGATATTTTTGGGAGAGTAAGTTTCAGTTCTATCGAAAAGTAATATTAATTTCCTTCTGTACACTTTAGCCTAATTCTAGGAACTGATGTGCCAGTACATCCTTGGGTACTGGAATCAGATAAATTGACACAAATATTTAGGGCTGAAAGTAACCTACCAGCTTCTTTGCTTTTTCATGCTGTAATTAATTAATGCTGATGCAGGCCTTGAGTTCCTTAGGGAGAGAAACTTGCTTCCTTTTTAGCTTCAAGTACCCACATCAGAAGATGTTGGTGGAACTGAACCCCAAACTTATGGTTAGCCCTGTTTAGCAAGCATCTCTGGATATCATCAGCTTGAGAGGATTCAAAGGAAGTAGAGGGCAGGTCTGCAGTCTGACTAAGCTACCACTTAAACACTGGATGTGCAGCATCTCTGCTGAACAGACAAGCCAACATGTACACTTTTTACTTTTAATATGTTCAGAGGTCTTCCCCCCCCCCCCCTTTGGGACATTTAACAGGATTATTTGGTAGGCTGTGCATGGGACATGCATGGAGGAGTCATATGGTGAGTTAGCAGATGATTTTGCAATTTAAAGCCTTAGCAGGGGAGAGGCTTGAGTTTACTTTCAGACCCCATGAAACTTCTTGGGAGCTTTATGGAGTGCCTGAGCTTTTCATGAACAAACCCTTCTTGATGATTATGAATTTGACTTTGAAGGCAGTCAATTCATCACCCTTCTTGTTTTTCTGACACTATCATAAGAACAAACAGCTGTTCCCCATACCTTTGCTACCTACTTGAGTGTCCATACTGGGGGAGTGACTCACCACTTACAACACTTAATAGATCTCTTGATTGAGATCTGTGTGCTCTGATGGTTGGAATGAGACTTCAGCTCATTAAGACTACTGGCCATCAGTTAAAGGGTGGCCTGTAGGTTGTACCTGGGTGGGTACTTTAGCACTGTCGCTGTGGTGACATGCCATGAGTTGAAGGACTGTGTCAGACACATGCACTGGGTGCTATTTATGTCATTTGCACAGATAGACACAGCTTCAGTGACTTGCTTTGTGATAAGAAAGTTAAAAGTGAAAGTTTCTTTGATATGAGACCTATTGGGAGAAGGGCGGTCTAAAAATTAAATAATAATAATAATAATAATAATAATAATAATAATAATAATAATAATATAATGGAGAAAATATAAGATTGTTACCCAAGAGCCAAGTAATGAACATTGATATAAAATGTGAACATTCTTACCAATCAAAAGCAGACAAAATGCTTTTAGTGTTCATGTGATGTGTTGCATTGGCTGTTGTTCCATCTTTATGTTGGTTTTAGGTTGCTTTGTTATGATTCAGTGCTGTTGTCTGGTTATTTTAAATGGCTGATTGCCTTTTATTGTTAATCTGTTGTGCGCTGCCTCATGCAGTTCCCTGGAGAGACTGCTAAGCAATAATTTAAATGTTAACTATATATTTTCCTCAAGATAGGAAAGTGGGATGCTTTTGATTTTGATCAGCATGATTTGTTGCCCCCCCCCTTCCTCAGTTTTTAACATTTTGCCAGATGTGGCATTAAATCCTCCTAGTTAACTATCTGGCACATTGTGAAGTGTGAACAGAACCTTCTCATCTGATGAGTCTTGAAACAAAAACAGTAGATCAAAGCATCCTGGTGGTACTGATTGCAGTGGGAGTACTGGCTTGTAAACCCATCTCACAGCTTGACTTGAATGCTTTAACAGTTCTTTATTTAATATAAAGAACATTATGTCTAATCTTTAGATGTTAATGTTTGAACCTTTTTCAAATACAGCTGTTGTGCTGCAACAAAAGATGCATATTTACTCCTCTTTTCCCTTCTCTTTTTTTCTCCACCTTCTCTTTTCAGGGTTGTTTGGAGCCAAAACCCGTCTATGTTTGTGTTCTTTGTCTCTTTTAATATACTGCCCTAACTTGCTTGCTGTGAAGGGAGTATGCATCTGGAGATCAAAGTTGCTCTGAACTTCATCATCTCCTACCTGTACAACAAGCTTCCACGGAGGCGGGCCGACCTGTTTGGTGAAGAGCTAGAGCGGCTACTGAAGAAAAAATATGAAGGCCACTGGTACCCAGAGAAACCTCTGAAGGGTTCAGGCTATCGCTGTGTTCACATTGGAGAGACAGTAGACCCCGTAGTGGAATTGGCTGCCAAGAGGAGTGGACTGGCTGTAGAGGATGTGCGGGCCAATGTCCCTGAAGAACTGAGCGTCTGGATTGACCCGTTTGAAGTCTCCTACCAAATTGGGGAGAAGGGGTCAGTCAAGGTCTTATATCTGGATGACAGCGAGGGCTGCAGTGCAGCAGAGTTGGACAAGGAGATCAAGAGCAGCTTCAATCCCGATGCTCAGGTGTTCGTCCCCATTGGAAGCCAGGACAACTCCTTGTCCAATTCTCCATCCCCATCTTTTGGCCAGTCTCCTAGCCCTACTTTCATCCCTCGCTCTGCCCAGCCCATCACCTTCACCACTGCCACTTTTGCTGCCACAAAGTTTGGGTCAACTAAGATGAAGAAAGGCGGAGGAGCTGGAGCTAGCACAAATGGGGCAGGGGTCCCGCAGCAGCAGCAGCCGCAGCCGCAGCAGCAGCAGCGTTTGGCCCGGTCACCCACCAATGGCCTGCTGAAGCACAAAGGCCTTTCCCTCTCTATGCATTCTCTGAACTTCATTGGGGGCAGCCCAGCTCCTCAATCTCAGCTCTCCCCCAATGCCAAGGAGTTTGTTTACAACGGTGGATCCCCGGGAGCTGGCAGCCTCTTCTTTGATGGTGTAGCTGCTGAGAACCAGGCTGGTAGCATCTCCTCTGCATCCCAGTTTGGTGCCAGTGGTGGTGGCAGCAGCTTTGATATGGCTCAGGTTTTTGGTGGCAGCACCAACAGCCTCTTTCTGGAGAAGACACCCTTCGTGGAAGGACTCAGCTACAATCTGAATGCCATGCAGTATCCCAGCCAGTCGTTCCAGCCAGTGGTTTTGGCCAACTGACCACCATGAGAGTATTCTGGGAAAAATAACTTCCAAAAAAAAAAGAGAGAGAAAAATAATTAGAAATATTTGAAATCTTATAAATATAGCTTCTTGGAAAGAGACAACCCCTGATTCGTTGCGTCATGCCAGGGAGCGCTGCTGAAGCACTGATGATTTTTTAGAAAACTGGTTTCTGTGTTCTTTCCTACCCATTCTCTTACAGTTAACAAGGGAATCTGTCCTTCTCAGCCCAGCAGTTGTGTAAACCAGCATCTCCTGTGCTGCTCCTTGGAACTGGTTCTCAAATGTGCTTACTATATGAATGGTCTTGTCAGGGGCACTGTCATGTCTCTTAGGTCCATATATGTTGAACCCCCCCTCCCATTTTAATGTGGATTTAGTTTGTTTCTGGATCTGTGAACTCTCAAGTACTACTTAGAGGAAGATTTGGGTCATATATTCATTTCTCATAGCCCTCATTTGTATTCCTATTGCAAGAGAGTAACAGTCTTTTTCTTTAAACTTGTGCTGTTGGGAGGGCCTATAGGAGAGACACTTTTCTTAAAGGTCCCTCAAGCCCCAGGAAAGTGCTGAAGGAAAGCTTTGTTGGGGACAGTTTAGTGTAGCATTTCCCATTTCAACACTATCCTTTTCCATAAGCATCCTGGGTGAGTTGAACTCTTTGGGCAGCTTGGACTCTTCAGTTGTGGTTATAAATGAGGGCTCTAGAATCAGACTTAAAAGAAAATGGACCCATGTTTGCTGTAGAAGCAAACAGATCTTTGGTGCTTGTACCTGAGCAGCACCTGCTGATGTTCCTCTGGACCAACCACCTGGCTTTGAGCTCTTCTGTTGACAGCTGAGCCTTTAGCCATGGGTTCTTACAGGAAAGATGTTATTTTCCTGCTGTGGAATGCTTTTGAGCATTATTTCTTGGTAAGGGAGTTACATTGCAAACTGCTTTCTGGATGGACGGCATGAAGGGTTACACTTCAAATTTCATGTCTCTTAAGACTTTCGACCAAAAACCTTATGATTTTTTTCACATGAAAGGAAGCAGGCATTCCCTTATGGAAGAGCTCCCTACATATCAGGTCAAGCAGGCGCTTGTTCCATCTGAAGACTCTGTCCTGGAGATGGAGTGGGCTTGCTGTAGAATTTCCAAGTGACTTCAGGTGTTGTGAGGAGAAAGGATTGGTTCCCTGTGATATGAATGTAGAGTGTCTTGTCTGTCCTTCTCCTTACTGTTGCTGGTGAGCTAGGAATCCTAATGCTATTCCCTGCATCTCCCCTTTCCTACTGGAAAGGGCAGCCTGGAAGACAGGGAAAGTTGTGGCCTTTAAGAGTGAATTTTTTGTAGATAATGACAAAATCTGCCTTTGGCAGTTAACATTTCCCCATCTAAGCCTTGTGAGATTATTAGTACCTGCCCCACCCCCAGACCCTAGCAGTGGCTTTAAGGGCTGAGAGATCTTCAACTGAGTCACCATGAGGGTAATGAAGGTGGATAGAGGATAGGGAGGAGGTGGCATGTATACTCCAGGCTTCAATATTAGCCTCCCATCCCACCATTTTTGGGGGGAGGGGGGCTCTTTTCCACAGCATGCTTTGAGTACACAAATCTTGTTTTAGCAGTTTCTTTGACAAAGTCATTTTGAATACATAAGCTACAATTTGTTCTTCTAAAGGATTTTCAGTTATTTGGGAGGAGAATGACTTCCCAATCTCCCCAAAAGCTATACTGAAGATGCCCTACAGAATTCTGAGCCTTAACTACCATAAGCATCTCCCCTCCCCTGAAGGATGCTCTAGCCTTGAAGCACTAAAGATGATGGGCATGATTCACTGAGAATGTCTGCTGTCAAAAGCCACGTTGATATGAATAGAAAAGAATAAAGACTGGGGGCTTGCGCAGCAGATGTTTTCAAGGTGCCCAAACTGATTCCCTTTGTTCCTGTGTACCCCTTTTTGCTCCTCACCCGTCTTCTGCTGGGCTGAGGAAGACAACACTAATGGTCATCTGCTTTTCTGTTACCCGCTGAGAGGATGCAGAGGAGGGAATACACCGTCAGGCAGTAGTGTGATGGAGAAGTTTCCAGAGGCTAAAGGTCCGAACCTTGAGTGAGATGCTTGAGACCTGTTCAGCAAATGCAACGTCGTCTGCCTTTCTCCCTAACATTGCCACTGCCACCCACTTCTCCCTCTGGAATGTACTGTAGACTGCCAAGCTATTACACTGGACTTAAACCCAACCTCCCTCAGTAGGAGAGCTGCTGGCTTCCTGTCCTCCCAGTATAATCTCCTTTGGTAACTTCTCCTGCAGTAGACATCTGCAATGAGCCACTGCCTGGGTGGGATCCTGTACCCTTCTGAGGCTTTAATGCATTGGAGGGAGAGGGGGAACCTCACTAGCACCCGCAATGTATGATGATCGATGCTGCTTCATCCCGCTATCTGCTTTTGGAAAAGAAGTCTGCATATACAAGGAAGGAACGGGGAGGGACCAACATCTGTCTCCTAAAGGAAATCCCGATGTGCTTCAGAAGCATTTCCAGTGCTGGCGGCAATGAAACTCACGGCCTCTTTTTCGGTCTTCTTGTCTCAAGAGTTAGACGTTCAGCTTCAATTTTATTTTTAAAACCTGCACTAATTTACCTGGTTTCTTAGGAAGAAAAAAAAGATTTTTTTTAACTTTTATTTTTATGCGTTTGTGTTAATTTTTTTTGTTGTCCGTTTATATTGAATAATTTGCTACATTTGTAAAATGCAAGAGGTATATATAATATATGTATATTTCTAACGTAAAAAAATTGAAATTTTTTCTTTTCAAGATTTTTTCTTAGAGGAGAGAAAAAAATATTTTTTCAGGAAAATTTTAAAAAAGAAGCAGTGAAAGCTCCTTTCTCCCCTCGCCTCCCTCCTTCCTGACCCTTTTTGAAGAGTGAATCAACAACATGTGATCTTAGAGAATGGATGGGCTCAAAGAAGACAGAATTATGTGTGTTTTTTAATGCAGAGTTCCATGCTGTTTCTCTTGTTTGGGTTTTTTTCTTTTCTTTTTTTTAACAGCCAGGGGGCCATTGAGTAGGGATCCAGAGGGGTATTTTCTTTTTCTTTTTCCTTTTCTCTAGCGAAGGAGGAATACAATCAGAGTTTTGTATTCAGAAAGTTGTGCAATATTTTGGAACAAGACATTGGCGTGTCTAGAGATTTAGTTAAAAACAACAAAGGTTGATCAAATCTGTACAGTTTCTATTGTTCCAGATTTTTTTAAGTTTGTATTAAAAGCATGATATATAATAGTCTCTTGTCTCTGTGGTTTGTAAGAGGGCATCAAGGGTTTAAAAAAATATCCCCTCCCCAAGATTATTCCATCTTCTGTAGAGTGGCTATGAGATGTTGGTGTAGGAGAAAAGGCTTTCTAAAGGCAAAGCCCATGAAGAGCATATAAGGACATAATTGTGGAAATGGCACAGCCATACTGGATGAGTAAACCAGAAAATACTGCTGTGGATTCCTGCATCATATTAGATAGGGTGACAGCTTCATTTCTAACAGCCTAGGTGTATATCTGTTCAGTAGAAGCAAGTTCCACTGAACTCAATATCCTTTATCAACCAGCTGCATTTCCTTAAAGCAGGGTTTTGTGAAACCCTGGGGTATCTTGATGGCCCTGGAAGGGTTTCCCAAGTGGGTGGGAGTTATTTAATTTTTCCTGGTCTGGCCGGGAGTAGCAGTTTAGAAATCCAATAAATTTGTCAGACATTTATTGGGAGATATGTCCATATATGCTCATGTCCCCCCCCCCCCCAATTCAGTGGGTCTTATGCCCAAGGGCCGAAAGCAGGGCTGTTATTCATTAGAGTCCCCTTCCAACTTGGTCTGGAAACCATACAAGTGCCAAAGATTGTTATGTTTGGTCTTTCAGTTCCTTAAAGCAGCATGAGGTTTCCACCATCCAACACTGTTTACTTAATTACTTGCACTTTTTTAATGGAAAAGTAAGTACAACACAGGCATGGTGGCAGGTGGGTAGCTTTCAGAAATCATTGGCCTTTTTCAGAGTTCAGTGTGGACCACAGGGGTCCTAGGCATTATAAAGGCCCTGCTTTCAGGTATATCCTGGCGAGATGAAGAATTTGATTTTGAGACTGAAAACTTTGCAGCCTATTTGCACTCTAAATGTGACGTCAGAGCAAGGTGTGTATGAAACAGTAACCTAACTGAAGAATGTCAGTTCATCAGAATTGCTGTCTGTTTATAAGGCATTATAAGCCATTGCTGAAGATCTAAAGAGCTAGTTTTAAATATCCTTTCCTTTGAAAGTATATCGCAGGACATGGCAGGATGATAACTATAAAAGGTAGTCTGAATGCCCCAAGTCAATTCAGAACAAAAGTAGTACTATATGTAAAAAATATTCCCTATTGGAAGGGCTGGACCCTGTCTGGAAGCATAAAAGGAGAGGTTCAGGGATATTGACTTCTGCATAGCACAGGGGCAGGCACACCTTGACGCTTATGCCAAGGGCTGGCTGTCATGCCCTGGAGGCAGAAGGGCAGGCTCAAAGCCAGTGCGGAGCGTCTCCCTGCAAAGCAGCCATCATTTAAAATGAGAATTTGGAGCCCTGTGCCTCTGATGCCCTTGTACCCCACAAGGACCCTGCTCGCAAAACATCTTTTGGGACCAGGCATTATTTTCACTCATTGCAATCGTGAAGTCACAACCCAAACAACTGATATTTCATACTGATTTTTAATGGTAATCTCATTTTAGATTTTGTATGTAGAGGGAGAGTAGGTTTGTACGGGTGTGGCCAAATGCAACAGCCATTTTTCTTCCCCTCTTCCGCAGCACACAGGGACTGCTTCCCTTTCTTGTTCATGGGCCAGAATGATGGCTTGCTCTTGATATTGTACAAGCTAGACTGCTATCTCGCAGTGAACTGAGACTAGGCAAGGCATTCCCTGACTAGAAATCTGCCCCCGTCACTCTCCTCCTACTCTGGGTGTAGTAAGAATGTCCCACAAGTACTATTGCAACACGCGTCTTTCCCTCTCCCGTTGGCCCAGACTACAGGGTGGGTTTAGGGAGCCACTGCCACCCTGTCTGCAAGGGGCCCTGCCGTCATGCTGCAGAGCAAAGAACCTTTTGGCTCAGGGACATGGACAGAACTTGTTAAACCCCAGAATTTTAAAAGGTGCTAATCTTTTTAGTTAAGGGCGTGTAGAGAAGAGAGTCAATTCCATTCCCCCTTTTATTACTTGTGATGAAGTGCTGATATGCACCTGCTAGAAATCCATCATTTAGATCAAAGATTTATACAGCTGCTTGTCATGCAGAGAAAGATCAACATCCTATTCCTGTCTTTGAAGTAGGTTTGCTGTCCTCCACATCTGACCCTTGCAGGGCAGGGGAAACTGGCCTCTTGCATTCAACACCATGCCGTAAATAATGCAAAATCAAGGCTGATCAGAATATACGGTGCTCTCAGAGCCTGGTAGGAATACCAACAAGTTCTAACATGTCTCCAGCAGCTCCTGTCTAGTTTCTTCCAAGAGATGGTGTGTTGTGTGTGTGATGCGGAGGGGGGAGTGTCAGTCTTGAGAGTCATCATAGGCGATGCTGCTGTCAAGGGGACTTGAAGCCTGAGTCACTGGATCCCACCTGAACAGCTTTGGTAGAAGACGCAAGTGTTCTTGCTTGCAGCCTTTCCCTCTCCCGGGCAGTGTAATTTCTGGCATGAGTCAGCTGTGAAGGGAGGGGAAGCCTTGCGCAGGGCGGTGAAAAGGAGGCTGATGTTGCCGTGCTTGGAATGTTGTTGTGGAGACAGCCCAGCAGGCCGAGGGATAGTGCATTGGAAGTGATGACGGAGCTGAAAGCTTTCAATTACTGAGTTGGTTGGATTCAAAGGGCAGGAGTAGAAAGCTGGAGGCAGCCCACTTGCCACCAGAGGTGGACAGCCTGAGTTCAAGAGGAAGAATGGGTTTAAATTAGATGGCATGAGCCAGGATTTTGCTAAATAATTTCATGGAGCCCTTTTATATTTCTGGCACCAGTGAGGTTGATTTTGCTTTTGTGCTTCAAACCCAGGTGGCTGATTCATCATGGCTGGACTGGTGATAATCAGTTTGTCCTGGGGGGTTTCTTAAAATCTGAACCGTTCCCAGGAGCCTCAGAGTAGTTTCTGTAACTTTAATGACCAGCAACAAAACATCAGTAGAACTCCCTATTCATTTTCAGCTAGCTTCCTCACAGTTTCATTTATTTTAAGGTGACTAGATTTTAACATTGGTAAAGTGGGACACCATTGACCGGGGTACTTGATTAAAAATTTGGTCTATATGGAGCAACAGAAAGTTTCATAGAATGCATAGAATGCAAAAATAGTATTGTAATATATATATATATATATATATATATATATATATATATATATATATATATATATATATATATATATATATATATATATATATATATATATATATATATATATATATATATATATATATATATATATATATATATATATATATATATATATATATATATATATATATATATATATATATATATATATATATATATATATATATATATATATATATATATATATATATATATATATATTTATTTAAATTTCAACATAAGTACAATTTGCCAGGTAACCCCAGATGTCCCTCCAAAAGTGGGACAATCTGGTCACATTAATTTATTTATATAGTACCCATACTTTCAATAGAAGTGCCTTTTGGAGATTATTGAAAGGAAGTCAGATTATTGAAAGGAAGTTCCCAATGATAACAGTCTTCTTCCAGTCAGTAAAAAGCAGCCCAAGTGCAAGAATTAATTACATGAATGAATTGCATCTATATGTAAGTGTTCCTCCAAGGAGCTCCTGGCAGTTTATATGCTCCTCCCCTATTTATATCCTCAACAACCCAATTGAGTAGCTTGGGATTGATCCAAGGTCATTTTGTGGGTTTCATGACAAATGGTGATTTGATTCTGAATTTTCGTGAGCCTAACCCAGCACTCAACTACTTACTATACAGGGTGACATTCCTGGAGGAGGTTTTGATGGGTTACTTGAATTATAGGCCTTGTCCAAGAATGCCCTTTCAGCTCACTCTAATTCAGACATACGACTTGTGAAATAATAAAAGTGAGTGACAGGTCATGCATCTCTGTTTGTGGTTTACAAGCAAGCGTGAGCCCTGGCCTCTATCTGGTTAGAAATGTGTCCTCCCACACCCACCTGACCCCTGCCAGCATAGCTGGCTAGCCTGTGGAGATATAAGCACAAGGGAGAAGGGATCGGAACAAGCCATTTGAAGAAGATGGCTTCCGGCTTCCGCCAGGCCAAACATCTCACCCTGTATAATGGAGCACCGGAGAGGTCTTCTTGCCTGTCCTTGGTGATCCATCCCACCCACTGGTCGGTTTTGGCCTGCTTCTGAATGTTGTCACCCAACACAAGGGGGATGAGTGACAAAACAAAGATCCTTCAGAAGTGTATGCATCCCTCTGGCTGTATTGTTTTCACCACCACCCTTGGCAATAGTGCAGGGATGCTATACAAGGTTTGGGTATACAACTATAGGTAGCATTTTGATACACTGAACATTTTACAGCCCACATTTAATACATATACCTTTGCCTGCTCCTCTTTCCCCCATGCCACTGAATATTCCTTCTGCTAATTTTTCAGATCCATGCTGTTAACTACTGTTCTGCCCTATTTCCTCATATGCATGTTCATTTCAGCTCACAAACCCATCGGCAAGTAGGGGAGGATCGGGCCAATTGTAACTGGGTGTAAAACCTTGCACAATGCCTGAGCGTGCTGCTGTACCTCAACGGTGCTGGCTGACTTCCAACTTAAACAGCAAATGGAACACATTCACCCTGACCCTTCCATCCGCACGCTTTGAGGGGGTTACATCGTTCAGGTCTTCGCCTTCTCTCTACTCCTGCTGTGACGACAGCGGCACATTCACCCCAAGAAACCTTTTGTGCTCTGAAGACCAATGCTCTCTGTTAAGATAATGAAGAAAACTAATTCACTCTTCAATTGAACAGCTAGGATTATCTAATATTTCAATTCTTCCCAAAAGAAACAAAGCAGGGATTGTCTGCAAGACAGAAATAGCCGTATGTTTGGGAAAGGGGCACATTTGAATGTGTGTTGGGATAGGTTTAAAAAACAAAAAAAGATGCTGATCCTCATTTTCAAAAGTGCTGAATTATCTGCAGGGCTTGCTGACTTTGAAGAGATTGGGGGGAGTTCAGCATATTTGAAAATCAGGCCAAAGTGTTCCTTTGCTGAGAGGGTTCAATGGATTTTGGCTCTGCAGTTGCCAGGGAATTAAAGCAACACAAGAAATGTGTTACAGAGCCATTGCTGCAAGAAGTTAAAAGGAGCTGGAGGTGTTCCCTCCCCATTTCACCTCCAGTATTGGACGTCAGGCTCATGTCAAAGGAGGTGCGTTCCCCTGAAGGAATGTGTCACCGGTGACTCCTTATGAGCAGAGTCTTCTTGGCCTTAGAGAGGAAGCAACATGTGACAGAAGAGTTGGGGGCATTCAGGCTTCATAGTAAAGGGACTCCAGCTCCATTGCAACCAATGGACCAACCAATGAACTGAGTCAGTGTTCTGGATTATGCTGTTTTGCCAGGTCTCGGTTGGGAAATCCCTGTAGATTTGGGGGCTGAGCCTGGAGAGAGCAGAGTCTGAGGAAGGGAGGGAGGGGCCTCAGTGGGGTGTGATGCTGTAGAATCCACCCTGAAAAGCAGCCATTTTCTCCATTGGAACTGAGCTCTGTAATCCAACAGCAGAAGAAAAAGAGCTGTTTTTTGGTACCCTGCTTTTTTATTAGATCCTCTTGTGGCGCAGAGTAGTAAGGCAGCAGACATGCAGTCTGAAAGCTCTGCCCATGAGGCTGGGAGTTCAATCCCAGCAGCCGGCTCAAGGTTGACTCAGCCTTCCATCCTTCCGTGGTCGGTAAAATGAGTACCCAGCTTGCTGGGGGGTAAACGGTCATGACTGGGGACGGCACTGGCAAACCACCCCGTATTGAGTCTGCCATGAAAACGCTAGAGGGCGTCACCCCAAGGGTCAGACATGACCCGGTGCTTGCACAGGGGATACCTTTACCTTTAACTTTTTAATTACCCGAACGAGTCTCAAAGTGGCTTACAATCGCCTTCCCTTCCTATCCCCACAACAGACACCCTGTGAGGTAGGTGAAGTTGAGAGAGTTCTGAGAGAATTGTGACTGGCCCAAGGTCACCCAGCCAGTTGCCTGGGAAGGAGAGGTGGGGAATCCAACCTGGTTCTCTAGATTAGAAGCTGCTTAAAATGAAACTCATAAAATAGTCCAACAAGGTAGAAGCACAGGTAAAAGCAGCTAGAAGAGATGGAACCCCTTAATTAAAAGCCTGGGTAAAAAAATATATTTACGGCCTGGTACCTAAAAGACAGTGGGACAGGGATCAGGCAAGACTTGAGGGGAAGATCAGTCCATAGATGAAGGGCTATGAGGTGCTACCAATAAAAACTCCCTGCCTCTGGTCACCACCACCCTTGCCCCTGCAAGCAGGGCCACAGGGACCAGGTCTTACCTGGCAGGCTGAGAATACAGGAGGTTGCAGCCCTGTTCTCTACTTAGGGCATTACGTTATATCAAACTGTATGAGTAGACCTACAACATACAGAATCAAAAAGTTCTGCTCCCACAATCAGTGATATTTAGGGTTGCCAACAGGTCCAGAGACAAATGTCCCTTTAACAGTGGCTTAATGCGTAGGAGTGGCCAGGAGAAGCTTCTCACTGCATGAAGGAAAATAACACCAGCTGCTAATAACATCTCATTAGGCCTCTATTAAAGGTAGGCAGAATTTTTTCCTCCACGCAGCTGGCAACCTTCGATATCTTAATCGCAGAAGCCATTGCACGTAAACAAGGCCTTGATCTGGTAGGTCATTATTCCGCAACCGAACGAAGGAAACGATACAGGCTGGGAAAGGCATCGTGGACACAACAGCCATGCACAATGCTCCTCAAAAATGAAGATTGCTAATTTTCTTCACATCATTATTAGCTCCGCCGCACAAGGATAGCCTGAGGGAACTCCAGTTAGCATTTTTTTACAAAATCTATCTTTAGCCCACACAATAGCACCATCTAAGTTAGCATCACTGGATGCAGGCAAATTTGAAAAAAAATGCAAATAGAAACATCTAGGTCTTAGATTCTGCAGCCTCCGGAATAGACCCTTTGCCAGTGCTGCAGATGATATCACATTGAACATGCTGTGAAATTGCAGCAGTGCCCCCAGGACCAGGGACTGAGAAGATATTTGTGTTACTGGGAAGATCTGCAAGAGCAGCAAGCCATACAATGGTATGAATAGATCTGGGATTGGTTTGCTTCAAGGCGGGGCGGTCTGCATTGGGGAAGGTGAGGAGCTGGTGAGAGTGGGAAGCAGGTGCATTTGCCCTGCCCCCTTCTTATTCTTCGTGTGGCAGCATCGGGCTTCTGACCCAACCAAATTCATTGCCTTCCTACTCTTTATCATTCTGCTCAAGTCCAGGCCTTTTGGCTGTTGTGGAAGATTGGAATCAGCAGCAACCGCTATGAAGCTAGACGCTGCTATTTCATAGGATTCAGTGTTAGAGCATCTGCCCAGCATGCAAGAGGTCCCAGGTTTAATCCCCAGCATCTCCCATTAAAAGGATCACGTAGCACGTGATTTGAAAGGCCTCTGCCTAAGACCCTGGAGAGCCGCTGCCAGTCAGAGGAGAAATACGAACTTAGCATAAGACAGCTTCATGTGCTTGTGCCCAGTAGACATTTTTTCCCCCAGCGACCTGCCAGCAAGGACAGAAAGCCTTCCCTCCAGAGCGCAGCACGATAACAAGTTATTGAAAGAGTCTGAGTGAAGGGATAATGTTCGCCAGTCAGGATTCTGCAATGTAAGTTTTGCAAACCGTGGCACAGCGGACTACATCCAGAAGGCAGAAAACACTCAACACATTTCATACATTATGCAGTGGCCAAGCCAGATTCCCCTCTGGTAGCTGAATGCATGTTAAAGGACAGAAGGTCAGCCCCCAAAGGGGGCAGCAGCCCCATGCTGAGCTGTCTCACACTGTATAGTTTACCTATAAGGTAATGTTATTGCAGGGCATATTTATTGCCCCCTGTCACTGGCATAGAGCCAGGGGAAATTCATCACAATAAGCGTTAGATGAAAGAAGTTGAACTAGACATTACTGGAAGAGGGGAGAGCCTACAGCTTTGGGTGTCATCCCTGAATTGTGTCACATGCAGTTCAGCCTTGATTATATACTTCAAAGGGAGCAGCTGCCAATCATGGGTCTCAGATAAAATACCTGTGTGATTTATCTGCTTGCACATGTTTGTGGCATTCACTCGGTATATTTCTGGATGTTCCCATGAGTTGCTGTTATGGATCTCCGTGGAGAAGATGATCTTCCAGTAGTGAATGTGAACAAGGAAAGAAAATGCTCCTTTCCTGTCAAATGCTGTTATTATCTCTCAGTGGAAATGGAGAGCACCAAACATCTATCTGCTTTATATAGAAAGAACAGGCAATAACTAGGGCAGAGGAGAGGTGCCTTTGTCCTGCTGCCCAGAAGAATGGCACAACCATACTTCTCAATTGTTTTGCATACGCAAGAAGCTCAGAGGAGAAACTGAAGGTAGCTGAATGCAGAAACAACAGCTGTGCAAGACCTTTTATTAAACAACCCAAATGACACAGAACGGCATGCTACAAAGCAACATGCAAGCCCTCGGTTTTTCAAAAGTCCTCATTGGGCTGTAGGTTTGATGGAGGCAGCAACGTAATTTCAGGCCATGGTATTAAGGCCTCCTTGTTGCAAGATGCTTAATTGTCTTCAAAAGTTGACATCAGATTTTCAGGTTGCTAAACTTCAGGCTGGGCAATTCCCTTGCCATTATTTAGCCTGGCACAGTTCAAGTCTCAGAAAGGCAAAAGTCCTTCATGGGCACTCCGCCTGCTGAATGTTGCTTTTTTACAAATTCCATGATATTCCATTTAGGACTGGAGGTATTCCTGGTAGATTCTGTTTAAAACCAAAATGGCTACAATTTCCGGGGGCTTTGAGCACAACTTGACTTACGCCAAAGGCCTGTAGGGCTCACCCAGAGAACCTGTTTCCAAGGCCTTGGGACAGAAGTGTGTCTCAATACACGTGCAAAGTACATGCCTGCCAGCTCCCTCCCATCTGGGTTTAGAAGAAATCACTTTAAGATCAAATAACTTGATTTCCAGACCATACTGAGCCCTGATCCTGTTCACAGAAATTAAGCACAGAAAGCCTGAGAAAGGGGGCAGTATCCACTGTGTATGGGCACTATGAATGCCCCGGAAGGCGTGTTCTGACAGCCATCAAGGGGGGAAGGGTCATGTGATAAGGATGGTGAACGAGGGCTGAATGGATGCAAAAGTGGCAAATGGAGAGGACCCCCCCCCCCTGCACGCCACTCAATCACCCTTCCCACAAGCCAGATGTGTCACCTAATGGGGCAGCTGCCTACAGTGTAAAAAAGAGAAAACAACCCTGCAAGCACAAATGAAAGAAAAATCTTCCCTGTCTGTGCTTCTCCCATTCCCTCTGGAACAGGCCTATAAATAGAGTCTTCTATTCTGGCCCTCTTGACGTCAGTCTTCCAGCTCCTTAACTCTCTGCTGGCCTCTAGGAGCCATCAGGCAGAAAGAGAGAGAGAGAGAGAGAGAGAGAGAGAGACGTCTGCAGCACAGCTAAGAACTTCATCTGCTCACCACAGTTGTGCAGAGCCCTCTAGTAGAATGGCTTAAAGCACTGGGATATGCAACTGCTTAATAGCTGAGATTTGATTTCAGCCATTTTGCCTAAAATTGATTGGTTTTCTTCCCTTCATTTAGGGCCCTTTGCGGGCTGAGGAAGGATAGTTGTTGATAGATGCAATAAGTAGTTCGTGTGGGACTAGGATTTGGGAGACCCAGGTTCAAATCACCACTTGTGCCATGAAAGCTGCCTGGAATTAGTCACATACTCTCTGCCTAGTCCACCCCACAGGGTTGTTGTGAAGATGAAATGGAGGAGAACAGTCTAAATCACTTGGAGGCCCCATCTGGAGAGAAAGGTGGCATATAAAATAATCAAATGAATAGTGCTGCTTCTGTTTCCATCCCCTCAGAAGACCAGTCAGTGTGACCTTGAGACATTTGCTGGCACTTCCCCAGTCAACAAGCTCTCTAGATGCTGGGTGTCTGCCCTTGGAGTTTTCATTCCCCGAAATTTGCCACACACAAGATTTGCTCAGTCCCACTGGAAATGCCAGCAACCTACAATGCCTAGTTCTTCCAGATTTTAACTTTAAAATGTTGTTTAGGATGTCTTGACACAATAGGCCTGAGATTTTGCTTTTAGGTTCTTGTTGAGATTTGCAAACATGCTAACTCACAGTTTTAAGGATAATTTATGAATAAATGCCTTTACGACCAGCATAAATCCCCAAACAAAGTGGAACAGAGTTTGCAACAATTATCCAGCATGCCCTTGGAGATCATGGAACAGATGCTTTAATAAAGTCATGTATTAGCCTATGTAACAACATCTATTAACTGAGAAAAGAGGAAAAGAGCTGGTTTTTTTGTACCCCTGTGTTTACTAACCACAACAGACACCCTGTGAGATAGGTGGGCCTGAGAGAGCTCTGAAAGAACTGTGACTGACCCAAGGTCACCCAGCTGGCTGCATGTGGACGAGGGGGGAATCCAACCTGGTTCTCCAGATCAGAGGCCACCACGACCACTACACCAAGCAGGCTCTCCACTGGCAACACCTTATAATCTCTGAATCTCTCTGATCGGGGATTCAATGAATTCTGCTTTCCCCATTTTTGGCAAAACTCTGGATATGAAGGTTGAAATTTCTTTCATGTTTTTTCAATGAAGGCAGACTAAATCTGGCATGTATGCTTATGCAGGATTGATTTCTGTGCAATGTGCCGGTGTTCTGTGTATCTAATGTTTGGTTTAATCAGACCTAGAAGGAACAGTGCATTTTTAAATAACACGTTCAGTTAATACCTTGACTGTTTCTCAGCTGGGAAACACAAGTTTTCACTTCAAATGTGGAATACATAAATAAACCACCTCAGAGATGGAGGGCTGTGACCTGCAAAGACTGAATGCTTTAAGGGAGGACTCCGTTATCTACCCGCACTGTGATTTCATGGCTAATACATTGCTCTCATCCAGACCAAGAGGTTGTAATCTCCATGTGACGGTTTAAAGCCATGCCCCCTCTCAAGGGAATCCCAGCAACTGCAACACAGAAGAAGAAGAAGAAGAAGAAGAAGAAGAAGAAGAAGAAGAAGAAGAAGAAGAAGAAGAAGAAGAAGAAGAAGAAGAAGAAGAAGAAGAAGAAGAAGAAGAGTTGGTTATTATAGGCCACTTTTCTCTACCCAAAGGAGTCTCAAGGCGACTTATATTCGCCTTCCCTTTCCTCTCCCCACAACAGACACCCTGTAAGGCAGGTGGGGCTGAGAGAGCCCTGATATTACTGCTTGGTCCAAACAGCTTTCTCAGTGCTGTGGCGAGCTCAAGGTCACCCAGCTGGCTGCATGTGGGGGAGAGGGGAATCAAACCTGGCTCGTCAGATTAGAAGTCCACACTCCTAACCACTACACCAAACTGGCTCTCACCACACCACACAACACAGGAACATGCCTCTAAGAGATAAAGCCATGTTTTGTATGATGACAGCCAGAGTGCCAAATGCTGCCTCTGGGGGGGGCTCAATTCTCAGCCAATGCCCGAGTGAGCCATGCGGTTACTTGGGGTTCCAAACCGCCAGGGGACAAACCAGGAGAGGCTGTTCCTATGGCTTGCCTTGGTTGTTGCTTCCCATTAGACCTGTGCCGCCAGCAGTCAAGGTCCCAAATAGGCTGCCGAGGCTATAGCCTGCCTGGTACCTGGTAGGAAGCACACACACCCCTCCACTTTTGCCGCTGCTGGGGGTCCAGCTCCTTGGCCTCATCCTCCCATCGTTATCAAACATGATAACCTCAGATCCAAGGGCCTGTTCAGATGCAACTTCTTCTATGGTCATCTACCTTGCTGGTTCACTTATATATCTCCCACAGAAGGGCTCTCTCACATCCAAATTTGATTTCTATGCTGCCCCCTCTTGGACTCACCCTCTCAGGGCAGTTTACAAGAGATTCAACACTGGTTACAGGATAAGGCAGTAAAAATAGGATAAAATTTAAAATTAATAAAATACAACACCAATAATCAGAGAAACGACTTTGTGAAGAGAGGCAGGAGCGAGAGACAGTCCTAATTGTCTAACCGCTCTTCATTCTTCATCTGGAGGTAATCAGGGAGGAAGTGTGCTCAAAGGAGCAGGAAGTCGCCAATTGAGCCAATCAGGGCACAGGAAGAGGTTATTTGAAAATGTCAGGAAGTTCCTAGTCTAAATTCACTAACTACACATTTCCTCCAATGCCCCCTATGTATGCTGCTGAATCATGCACTCTACTGACCTTGCATATTCCCACATGAGACAGGGCGATTAATCTTAAAGTGGGGCCTGGAGTTCTCTTGTCATAACAACTGATTCTCAGAGTGTCACTTCCCCAGTAAGAAATAGCAGCTTTAGAGAGCGGAAAGTACTCATTGCTTCCCGAAGGAGCTTTCTTTCCATTCTAGGGTTGCCAGTTCTGGGTTAAGAAATACTTGGAGACTTTGGAGGTAGAACTGGAAGTGGGCAGGATTTGGGGTGGGGAGGGACCTCAGTGGAGTATAAGGGTATGGAGTCCTCCCTCCAACGCAGACATTTTCTCCAGTCTTCAGTCGAGATGAGCTACAATTCCAGGGGAGTTCCCACCTGGGGCCTGGCATCTCTACCTCCCTCCTCAAACAACACCCTCCACAGGCATGGCCCCAACTTTCCAGGGACTTCCCAAGCCAGAGCCAGGAATCCTGTTTTGAGTGCCTTTCCCAGGATGCCCTCTGGTAAGCTCTCCTGCCCTCCTCACAGCTTCTCCCCAAGAAATAACAGCTGTTGTGACAGCTCCCTCTCCTATCAGCTAGGCAACACCCATGGCCATTGCTCCTTGAGGGTGTCGTGGATTGTAACTGTCCTTTGGCCAGAATGTCTGATTCGCTGCTCTTCCCACCATGGTTCACTTGACCACCTGAGCTGACAGGTGAGTGGTAATGGCTGCCAGGAGCTGCAACTGGGAAACACCTGGCTGAAGCTCTCTCTCTCCCTCTTCTACCTAGCAATGGAGAGGAAAAACACTGAGGAGGAAATAAGGCCCAGATTTCCCAAGGAAAGCAGTCCTCACTGGCTGGGAAAGAGAGGGTATGAAAGGGAAGGCAGACTGCAGTGGCTGCATTTTAGTGGTGGTAGATCTGGGTTCAACTGTAGGCCCTCCTGGGGCACCAAGGCCAAGGATCTGAGTCCCAGCATCACCCCTAAAGGTGCCATTTTCACCCCTGCCAAAAGTCCTTCGTTGACAGGGCTATTAGGAATGCTAGAGACTATTCAGGTGAGTCATCTGGAGACCCTAAATGAGGCACAAGCTTCTTGCAGGTGTGGGGGAATCCTCCTGGAATGCTGAAGCATGACAGCTCACCAGATGCGTGATGGCCTGTGCCAGATTCTCATTCAATTATCTCTAGTAGATCACCTGAAAAACTGATGACACACTCCTAAAGTATGGACTTGGGGAGATGCGCTGCACATACCTGCAATAACTCATCCCTGGTTTCTGTCATCTGCTTTGTAATTCTGCCATTACCTGATTATCCCTGTGCAGAGGCAGCTCAGCCTACTTGGCAAACTGGACAGACTCGTCTGACTGGGACATCTGAAGAGCACAGCCAGGCACCAGCTAGCAGAGACTCGTGCCAAGAAGTAAAGGCTTCTGTTCACCGTGGCTTTACTTTCTCGTTGTCCTTCCTTTGTCCCTTACTGATCGCAAGTAGAGGGAGCTAGACAACCCGCAATGAGCATGCTCAGAGCACCGGGCAGCCGTCTGCCTGTGGCAGGCTGCACAATCCATTTCATGCGTTCCAGGGTGGGTAGGAATGTTTGGCAACAGCCTCACAACCAAGTCGTTAGATCATGTGAAGATTGACAAGTTTTTGCAGGCCCAGCTCCTGAGCCTTTACCACCATCATAATAGGCAAAAAAAGAGAGAAGAAAAGCCTACTCTGTAGACATCTGCTCCTGCTTGAGTCAGCTAAAAGCTGGCCAGAGGGTCTCCCGCTCACCTGGTTGGCTATTCATGCAGGTGTCTTGGGGACTAGCTACATAGGATGCTGACTGGGACTCTGGAATTTGGTTTGGAGTTGGAGGGCCACATAATCAGGGCCATAGCACTGGGGACGGAGGCTGTAGCTCCTCCTCCTACATGAAACTGTCTCCTCTAGGCTGCTTTAAATTCTAGGAAAGAACAAAAATATACCTATCCATTCTGGGCCCTTCTTTTTTTCCAACTAGGGCTTAGAGCTGACTTAGGAAACAGGCATTTCTGAGCAGAGGAATGGTGCTGGGGAGGTGGGAGGGAGAGAATGGAGAAGGAAGAAATGCAAACCTCCCCCAGGATGGGTGGCCCTGATCTATATTAGCTCTGCATAACTACATCTAAAAGCTCACTTTGACAGCACATATACTAAAAACTGGACATTGTGGGAGGCGCACAAAAATCCGTTTACAAGTGGGAACCCAGAAGGGCTTGTGGGAGGGATCTCCCCCCCCCCTACACACACACACACACACACACACACACACACACACACTATTTCCTCTTTCCCTTTCCTGAAAGCATCTATAGCCTGACCATTTTTACTGCACCTAGGGTTGCCAACCTTGAAGTGGGACCTGGAGACCCCCAGGAATCACAACAGATATCATAACTTCAGATCTGTTTCCCTTAAGGTTGCTAGCTCCAGGTTGAGAAATTCCTGTGGATTTGGAGCGGAGACTTGGGTGGGGGTGAGTTTGGGGGAGGGAAATAATCTAAACTGGTATATTGCCACAGAATCCATCCTTCAAAGCAGCCATTTCCTCGAGGGGAACTGCTCTCCGTCTTCTGGAAAACAGGTGCAATTCCAGGTGATCTCCAGTCCCTGCCTGGAGGTTGGCAACCTGAGTTCCCCTAAGGGTAACATCTATGGAATTACACCCTTCCAAGGACAGACCCATCAAAACCCACCCCTCCAGCCTTTTTTCTGTAGTTGGGCTATGTCTTGTCCATTAATAGCTACAGTTACTGGATTTAAATATCCAAAGAATGGCCAGCCCTGCTGTTAGAGAATAAACCTTCTGGATTAGATCTATGTTATTTAATGTTTACCCTGCCCATTCTCCAAGGAGTTTGAAAGCCATGCATTGCCCCTTTATCTTTATAACATCAGTGAGGTGCATTAGGCTGAGAGTGATTTGCCCATGATCACCCAGCAAGCTTCCATGGGAGAGGGGGAATTCAGACGTTGGTCTCACAGATGCTGGTCCAAGATGCCACGTTCTACACTGGAATATGAGCTCCTTAACAAACCCCTTTATGTTTCCTATTTAGGTTATACAGAATGTAGACACTTGGTGCTACTAGACTTGACTTTGTGTCATTCCTAAAGCTTAGGAAAGAGTGTAGGTGGGCAAGATGCAAGCTGAGAAAAGGTCTACGAGGACAGAAATGGATCAGTGTGCCCTATACATCTCTGAGTGGATGAGGGCCAAACAGGGTGGTGGGGTGGCCATTTCAGTACTTGATAAGGTGTGGGTTGCAGGGAGCAGCCCCTCAGCCCCTTGGACTACAGGCAGGCCCTCTTTGCATTTGAAAAATGGTGGCAGCATCCCCATGGTGGCCCCAGGACTAGCGTCCATTTACCTTTGTTGACAGCCTGGGAGAAAGGGATAATGGGCATTGGAGGCTCCTGATGTTTTTATACCATTGGCTTTATTTATAAATATGCAGGAGGGGACAAGAGGCACTCCTGAAGGACAGCAGATCCACTACCTCACATCAGATCCCAGAAGGAAGAGACAGCCATCTTGCACACACACCCATCCTCACAGAAGTGCCTGTCTCTTCCACCAGCTATAATGCTGCTATTTACAAGGACACCCATTGGCTCCTTCCCTTCAGCTAGGTGGGGAAATAATCTTTGCCAGCCCTGGTGGTGGTTGTGGGTAGATTGGAGGCGCAGTACTGGGAAAAGGCCCTGTTGTCCCCAAGGCAGGAGGGAGACTATGCCTGACCTGCCATGAGAAAAACACGTATGGCAAAGTCACCGGGCCAGCCAGGCTTGGCTCTTGCCACAGTAAGGCCAGGCACCTCCTTTTCTGCAGCTTTGACTCATGGCAGCAGGGTCTTGCGCCTGCCCCTGTCTTCTGGGGTGGCTCCAGTGAGGGGGCGGTCTCCTGGCTGTAGTGTCCATGGAGGGCCACCTGCAAGATACATATTTCGTCATGTAGTGACAAGAGTCCAAACATATAGGACAGAATCGTTCACAAATTCCATGTTCTTTATGTTATGTTGTATATTCACTAAATCGTTAAAATATATTTTAATATAATTGGGAAGAAGATCAACAGGAGAAACCTTTCCAAATGATGAGAAACGATTTCTCTTGCTGAGAAGAGGTTCAGATCTTGAATTTCTGCCTGCAATGTGAGTGATAAGAGCAAAGGACCCTTGCTGCCAGAAGGACAAGAAAACCTGGGCAATTCTATATTACTAGGATCTGAGTTCGCACAAAAAGGAATATTTAAGTTGACCACTGGGCCTGACATACCAGTTGAAGATTTATGGACCTCTGAGTCCTCCTGGTGATTCTCTTGTGTGTGCAGACATCCACCTGCTATACAGCTTCTGTTTGTGATAAAAGCCTTGACTGCATCTCACGCCATATCCTGGGCCTCATTTAGGATTAAGTCAAGGGTCTCCTCTCCTTTTGTCAGTTCTGTGACTATCAGAAAATAAGAGGGAGATTCCCGAATATAAAAATGGATGGGAAAGAATTAAACAACAACAACAACAAAGAGAGAAGAAAAGTCTGTGGGGGCAGAAAAGGCCTTGAAGAGCAAACTATCTCCCCAGCCACAGTGTCACTTCATGGAAATCTTTGTTCTTCCTGGCAATGCTAAACAAACAATTAACTACAATCCTATTGAGCATGTTATTTAAAACTCCAGTGAGACAACGATATATATTCAGGAGAGACAACCAATTCCACCTCACTACTTCCTCTTGGGCCTCATCAAGGCCCTCTCATAGGTGGTAGTTACTTTAAGGCAAGCTTCTATACGTGGAAGCAAGCAGCTGTTCAGGGAAAATAAGTTCCTATTGACCACGTGTCCACTCTCAGATTCATCTCCCCTTCTGTTGATCAGCAGGAAAGGGGCTGAAGGAAAAGGGCCTGTGAAATAGGAGACTGGTGGGTAATTTCACTGCCTCAACACAATCACAACATGAAAGGGGGGAAGTCCATATTGAATCAGGTGATTCCTCATTCCAGAAACCTTCTAAAGGCTAATGCTGCAATTCTAACCCAATTACTTAATTAGTCCCATTTATGTCGTGGGAATGCTCCAGATTTTGTTTTTAAATGTGATCAACATCCACTTTTCCTAGTCCAGTCACTCAGCATATATTATCTGATTGGGATCTTCCCCCCACCCCACTTCACAATAAATGAATTGAAACAAGCTAGTCAAACCCAGTTGGAATTCTCTGCCTTCCTCTATATCAGGGGTAGTCAACCTGTGGTCCTCCAGATGTTCATGGACTACAATTCCCATGAGCCTCTGCCAGCAAACTACTATTAAAATTCATAGTTCTTTAGTAAAACAACTTTCAAGTTTATCTCTTGTTTGCAAATATCAACATGTTTTAATTGCATTGTGTTTCAGGATTATATCCTTTCATTTGTTTTGTTTTTACTACATGCAAGCTGGTTTGAATGACTGTAACCATCAATTTTACTTACTTTTTACTAGATCGATTGAGTGTGGTGTAGTGATTAGAGTTTCACCTTAACCAGGTTTAGATCTCTACACTGCCTTGGGAGCTCACCAAATCATTGTGGACCAGAAACACACTTTCCACCTAAGCAAAGCAACGGTTGCTCAACGGGTTGTAAGCCACTTGGGGTCCCACTTGGGGAGAAAGGCAGGGTATGTATCAATCAATCAATCAATCAATCAATCAATCAATCAATCAATCAATCATATTGCTTCTGCCTGCCTGCTTTCAAGAATACCATCCAACATGGTTGTGAGACATATATTGGCCCTTCCCCAGCAGATGTATTTCAAGTCACCGAAGCAAGACATTCCCCAATGTCGGATTTCTGTTCTTGGGTTTCTTACCGCAAAGATTTTTGCCAGGCACAAGAAATGCTCATTTCCCACTTGAAGTCCCAGCTAGCTAAAATGCTTAGTAACATACAGGCGTCTTTCATGTGATGAGAAACAGAAGTTCATAGTGCTGTAGTGAACAGGCCAAATGCTGTTTCTGTGAGCTGGTTCGCTATCAAGTGACCCAAACTGAATGAAATGAAATATACGATCCTTGGGAAAGGGGATTCTTCTTTTAGTCAGCCTAAAATACTCTGTAAATGAACAACACTATAGAGGTAAAGTAGCAATAATAAATTGACACCTCTGATAGTCAAATTTGTTTGGCCTCATTACGGTCTGAGCCCTGAGAAACAAGGAGGGCATCTGCAATCAAGCTAAGGTTGCTTGGAGAACTTACTCAACATTTGCCCACACACATACCCCAGGGCCCTACTCTTTCTTCCTGTGCCACGTGTATGGGTCTGAACTGACAGACATTGCTTAGACACATACGTATTAAATAATAACAATATAATGAGTCATCATTGTGAGCCCAAGGGAGTCTGGCTGCAGGCATCAGCAAGAGGGTGATCTTGGAGTGGATGACTTTCACGAGGCAGCAGGCATTGAACAGAAGGTGTGCTTGAATTTGCTCAGCTCAGATATCTCCACATAGCCATATGCAGTTGTCTTATACCAAAACAGACATAGGCCCATCATTTTATAATGTTGCCAAACTCCAAGTGGTTAAGCATAAAGACTATGAGGGGCAAATGTATAATAAAAGTTCCAAGTTTATTTTGTAGTAGTAAAAACTTCAGTAAAGGCTTCCTTATTTTAACTTGCTTATCTAGAATTAAACAGCTTCTGGTAATACTGCTTTCAAATCATAAATCTTCATCAGAATTCCAATTATATCTGCAGTGAAATAGACAATGGAAAATAGTCAAACAAATACGCTAATTGACATAGTGCATTTTGCTTAACAGCTAACACCAAAATATATATCAAAGTATAACAGCTAACATCAAAATATATTTACCTCGTCTCTGAGCTGTTAGCAGGCACATGCTCCCTTCAAACTCTCACCGACGTTACTAAGTTGATGTAGATATACTATAATGCAGATATAACTGGAATATATGTTGTGAAATCATAGCTGATGCCTGTTGCAATGTCCTTTTCTACAAGTTAAAAGTACAGGAGCCCTATCTCTCCTCTGTTAGATGTGTTTGCTCTCTAGATCCTCTTGTCATCATTCCAAGCTGTTGCAGTGGAACAGGGTAGGAGAACTAGTCCCACAGGTATATGAGCCTAAGCCCAGGGAAGCCTTTGTATGTATCAGCCAGTACCTTGAACTGAACCTGGCAACTGACTGAGTGCAGAGTGGCTGTGACATGCATACTCCATTTAGCTCCCCATCGTTTAAATTATCCTTCAGTTTACAGTGGGCTTTCTCAACCAGGGTTTCATAAAACTTTGAGGTTTCTTGATGGCCCTGGAAGGGTTTCCTGAATGAGTGGAAGTTAATTAATTTTAATATATTTTTTAAAATAGTTAAACATGTATCGGGTGATATCACCGTATATGGTCATGTCTACCCACTGCCCCCCAATTGGCCGATGGAGGGGGTGGGCAGGGTGTACACAGCTATGCTTCCCAACCATATTCTGCATGATCATGCCACTTCTGGGGTTTCTCGAAGCCTGAAGAATGTTTTAGGGGTTTCTCAATGGTAAAAAAGTCGAGAAAGGCTGGTTTATGGTATCAGTAGTGTTCTGTGAAGCATTCCCACTACAGCAAATCCATCTATTGCGCCTCCTGGCCCTGAGGTCTCTCTTGAGCACATGGCTATTGGCAGCCCATAAGAACTAGGATACTATTTATTTATCATACTTTTATCATACTTTTATCATACTTTATTTTACTTGTTCATTTAAAGCAACCTTCACAGGGGCCAATATCCACCACAATCAGCATTCTTCATAGGAGCCTTACCTTCCCGTTCCCTCCTGTGTCATCCATTCTCCAGCAGGGCTTTGTTACTTCTGCCACTCATCCATCCCCAGACACAGGAAGGAAACTCCTTATTTCCGGTATTCATGTAGCTCCAGGTGTCAGCTCAGCTCAGCATTTGCACGGCTTGGAAAGGAGCCCAGCTAGAGAAACAGACTGGAAACTCAAGCCTTGTAAATGTCATGTAACTCTTTCCCTTTTCTGAGGCTGAAGTGATGCCGAAGCATTTCCCATTACGTAACTCACAGAGAACTTGGGAACCTGGATGCCACTGGTGGGTCGCAGGGAGTTGAACAGCCACAGAAATCAGACAAAGCTATTTTTATAGTTAACCTCCTTCTTGCCATCTCCAGTTCCCCCCATACAAATATGCACCCCTTATGGCCCTCATCACACTTATCCTTGCACTGAGCAGAGATATACGGTATGGCAAGCTTCCATCGAATGTGGAACAGGAAGATTTCCTTCACTTTCCAACTGCTACTCTTCACACTGCCATCAAGGCATTCAAGAAATCTGAAGATTTAGACCTCCAAGCGGAATGCAAGGAGTGGATCAACAGCACAAGGGCAAGAGGACACATTGAGGGAAACTGCATTTGCCTGATAATTTTAGCAGCAAGTATGGCAGATGAGCAGGAAATTATGCCAGTTGAAAACATTTGTCTCCCTTAGTCCTAAACTCATGTCCCCTTCAGTGGTCAGCCTTCATATTTTTACTGTCCTTCCCCCATTCCTGCCCCTGCCCCATCCCCTGCCCCTGCCCCTGCCCCTGCCCCTGCCCCTGCCCCTGCCTCTGCTGTCTTCTCTTAATCCCTCCCTGTGCCCCTTGCATCTCATTTGCTGTAATATTAGAAAGGTCACTCCTGTCCTTTCCCATCCAGGACCAGAGTAAGAAGGGTTCCGAGGGGAAAAAATTGCATTCTCATTCGGGAACCTGACACCTGAGAACTGCACCATCAGCTGAACTAAGATGGAGAGACAGATGGTCTGGAGCACGAGAACACATTGCTTAACATAGTGACGTGACCGACTCTCTCTTGGAAACCCTGCACAGATGCTGCTTTGGACTCAGGCTTTGCTGAATCCACCAGCATCAAGGCAGATGACAAGTAGATCTGGCACTGCCTGTAGAACAAACACGTCTAACAGAGGATACAGAGGGCTCCTGTACTTGTAGAAAAGGACGTTTCAACAGGCATCGGCTGTTATTTCACAACACAGCACTGAATTTGGAAAGCTGTATCGATTCAAATTCCCTGTTCTATGCAACTGTGAAAGGCACAGGAGCCCTGTCCGAGGTGCAAGTAGGTATCATATTCAAGAGAAGGGCCATTAGCCATATTCAGTTGTCTGTATTATGATTCTCCGTATTATACAATCCTGCATTATTTTTAGCTGCACGCCTTGAGGGTTAGGAAAAAGACAGACTGTAAATGAAGCAACTAAAGCAAAAACAAAACCAACTCCAGATTTATTTGGGGTACTGTTTTGTTGTTAAACAATTCCAATATGGCTGTAGAGGATGTTATAGCATGTCATATTTTGCATCTGAATCATTACTTCCTCCCCCAATTGTGATTGTTTTGTTTAATTTGTATGCCAGCAACCCACTGTTAGACCACATGTGCACTAAACAAAGCATCAGGCCAATCAGAAGGCCCAAAACAAACAAGCAGTTGTTGCCTTCCTACTTTATAGTACATCCCCTAGCTCATATTTGACCACTGCACCTGGGCACCATTTTCAAATTCTGTGTACAGTGTGTGTAGACAAGCTAGGGCAGCAGCACAAGAGCTGATAACCCAACAAGTCCCTTGTGGGCAGACTGACAAGCAGAAAAGGCAGCCCCAAACTCCACTGGACAAAAGGCACACCTCTATGTTGCCCAGTCCGCTCCACTCACAAAATCAGTTCACTGTAATAATGAGTGAAGCATAAACACAGCAATTTTTTTTTACTAATGAACATAACAGGACCTGTGGAAGGGTGCTTTGAAGAACCCCAACAATAACCTTTCAAAACAATATTCCCTTCGCTGTGCAATTGACCATAATCATAGCTGTGCCGAATTCTTTAGCTAATGTCTGTAATTTTAAAAGGGAAGGAACAACTGCACAGTCAATCAAATCAACCAGTCTAATGCCAGAAAGCAGTTAACCAATCAGAAAGACAGATATACAGGCAAGGTACAATTTGTCAGTGAGTTTTGGTGGCAGTAAACAAATTGGGATGTTAAATTGCACCATAGCACTAATTCAACAGCAGAAGTGGAAAGAAGGAAAGGGAGAAAAAAGAAAGAAAATCAAAAACTGAACAGTGTGTAAATGAAAGTACAAGTCACTGACTTTAACAATGAAGTTAAAAAAACAAAACAAAATCTTGTGTATGGAACCTTGAAGGCTAGGAAAATCCAGAGCTGCAGCATGGAAGACACCTGTGAGATCCCAAAGTAAACAATAATAGCCAGTGGTGATTTTCATCTTAATTCTGGAAGTTCAGGTTTTATGTGATATTGGTCTTTTTCTACTTCTGTAATCAACTCTAAATATTCTCCTAGAACCTTTCTTACCCCTGCTTAACTGGCTCTGCTACCAAGCTCCATCCAGCACGGAGGGGTATTCGGCAATTAGGTGTGTTCAGTCAAGGTCTTTGGAATTGTGGCCCTTTTAGGTCATGTGGAAACAATAAAAATGCCAGATGACAACTCATGTTCAATTATGAGAACTTTAGGTTTCCACTGAAGATGACTATGAATGGGGAATCCAGTGGTCAATTTCACCAAGTTTACTTTGGGTAAATGGTATCTCTGCTAAACAGAAGTGGCTTTTTGATCCTGGTTTTAAAAAATCATTTATTTTCTTCTTTCTTCTTTTCAAAATATACAGCATTCTGTTTTCATGTATCTGAAGCCCCCCATTCTATTAAACAGTTATTTCTTCTGTCTCTGCCCTGGGTGTGGGGAAGACCTCAGTAACAGCAACTATAAATCACATTTCCTGGTGGCAAACAGGAAGAGAAAGTTGCCAGGGAGAAAAGTTCTTGAACAGCAATAGAGCTGTAGCAGAAGGGGCATCATTGAACCAATTTTTAAAAAAGGGTTATAATAACATTCTTGGCGTTAAGTGGAAGCTTAAATAAATATGGTCACACACAAGGAGGAACTGAAGAGCACTTAAATTTCTGTCCAAGTGTATTGACTATGCAAACTCCAATGTTTATTAGACAGGGCACAGAAAAAAGAAACTGATTACAGGAAGTCAAGTTTTCTCTTCATTATCCCAAACCCATTTGGGATATCTATCACATATTCTTCTGCAGATCTGATCTTGCCTCCCAACAATAGACTAGGTTTGACAGGCTTTTCACTCCTTGATCCAACCTGCCCATTCAGGATTTTCAGGGCTTTTAATTTGTGGCACAAAGTCTTTTTCTGTCATTTGTTTTCCTTGAAACTGTCCACTGGTTTGGATAAAACTAATCCAAGAAGAAATAGCCAAAAGGTATAGCACTTGGACTACAGCCTGACTATCCATCAAGCTGGCTCAATAGTTGTGTAGGAACACCCGATGACGGCCTAATGGGAACAAACATCCTGTGTCTTTAACCACCACAGAAGCTGCTGAGTTTAGAGTGGATTAATGTCAGCAAATGCAATTTGCTTTTCTCTTTTTTCCTCTTCAATTCCCTCCCAACAACCTTTCATTTCAGGTTTTCATTCAGAGGCAAGGTCACACAATTTCCTGTGCTGCAACAGAGCCATCTGGTGGTCAGATGGTAGAAAACGGAACCTGTGGACCTTCCTTAACCCAAAACTTCGTCTAGCTAGCAAGATGGAGTTAGACATGACTGGGGCAGGTGTGTGTCTGCATTCATGTATATTTCTCAATTATGCATGAGATGGGGTGGTAGAGCATATGTAGAAGGCCTGACCCCCTCCCCATTGCCACTTTCCTCCGAACTCTTCTGGCTTTGGTGCTTAACTGGGAGAATGGGGCAAGGTGGTGACCCAAGGTGACCATCGCATCCTAAGGCAGTTAAAAGGATGACAGACCACTGGCTACAAAGCTAGTGAGCGACCTATGCATGGTCATGGGGCAAGAAGAGAACACCACTAAGTTTGTTGCATGGTGGCAAATTCTTTACCATGACCATCGCCATACTGGGAGAAAATTCACAGATTTCTCCTAAGCAAAAAGACTGAGCCAGGAAATATTTAGTACCCTGCAAAAGAAAAACCCACTAAAAATCTCTTGGAATGCTACGTGTTCAGCTACGGTTCAGTAACATTTTTAAGATGTTGAAACAATGGTGGGTATTTAGTACTCCACTCCATAATGGTTGAAGGCAGAGAAAGGACTCTTGAAGTGGGATGAAAATACTTTAGACTGGAGGTCTTCAAATATTGCTGTGTAGAGTGGAAAGGTTCAGGTAATTATACACTATCTTGGCAGGGAAGGATACTCCCAGTTAAAAAAATAAACACCCTAGTTTTACCAGTTATTGGCAAACAAGGAGTAGCAATTTCAGAGGTTTATTGAATCAGATTTGAAAGCATATATGGCAGATGAGCATGAAAATTAGCTCACCAGTCTTTTGGGAAGTGTAAGTTTATACACAATGTTATCTGGATGCCATGGGAACAAAGAGGGCTACAGCAGGCCATCGTGTCCAACCTCCTCCCTCCCAAACCAAAGGAAAAGCAAAGTTGTTCATTCACTCTGAACTTTGCTCATGCTGTGGGAGTGGCCAGGTGTTTGGGGGCCAAAGAGCTAAGACTGCTTGCTATGCTCTCCTTCCCCGAGGCAAAGTTCAAAGCCAGAAAATCACAGGACCATGTCAGGCAAGTTCATTCCATGTAAATCATATATGAAGGCCACCTATTGCTATACCCGAAGTACTGCCAGTATCTCTCTACCTTTACCCTGAAGCTGATAAGGCCTGTTGCCCACGCTATTCCACCAATCTTAGCTCTTTCTGTGTCACTCCCCCTTCACAGAAGGTAATAGGCTGACTTTGGCACTCTCATTCTGAAGAAGAGGGAGAAAGGATTAAAATTCTGTAGCCCCACCATTGCATCCATATGTCACGTATACCCAAATGGCAGGACAAAAACCCTCAAGGCCTGAGGCAGATTGTAATTTGTTGTCAGTGACCCAGGTTCACTCTGCCTACTGCCCTTCTGCCCCCACTGAAGATATTCCCGAGACATTCACCATTAAAAAAGAAAAATCATGTTGATTGTATTGATATGTACTGTTTTAATTACATTGGTATATAGCAGCATAATAACAGTACCTTACTCACTTTCCAAAGTTGACAATGCATAGGTGTAGTTTTCTTGTTTTTTTTACCGTGCTTGGACAGTGAAAGGCTTGGCTGACTGGCCAGAGATAACTTCCCTCCCCTGGAAACCCCTTTCTTCCCCTCCAGGCCTGTTAATTGCTGGCCCTTGGGAAGCTCAAAGATGGACACCTTTCTTCCATTTGCTGACCATGGCCCAGGCTGGTTGCTCTCCAGCCCAGGGAATTCGCCAATCCTGCCTGCCTGCCTGCCTCTTCACCACCGGGCAGAGCAATCTGTCCCTGTAAGCATTTTGTGGAAGAAAATACTGGCTTGAAGATTCTTTGGTAACTGATAAGCTGCCCATTTGGGGAGGGAGGAGGCCGATAGGTTCCACTTGTGTCAATGTTGTGTGACTGTTTGCACCAGCCTTTCTCAACTTTTCTACCATTGAGATACCACTGAAGCATTCTTCAGGCTCCGATAAGGTGACCAGATTGTCCCACTTTTGGAGGGACATCTGGGGGTACCTGGCAAATTGTACTTATGTTGAAATTAAAATACATATATTACAATACTATTTTTGCATTCTATGCGTTCTATGAAACTTTTTGTTGCTCCATATAGACCAAATTTTAAATCAAGAACCCCCCTGGTCAATGATATCCTGCTTTACCAATGTTAAAATCTCGTGACCTTAGGCTCCGAGAAACCCCAAAAGTGGCACAATCAGGCAGAATATGGTTGGGAAGCATAGCTGTGTACACGCCCACCCAGGGATCTTCCCCTTCCCACCAATTCTAGGTCCATCATTGGTCATTTTAGAAGCGGAGGCAGGTCGATGTGGCCATATATGGTCATATTACCCAATACTTGCTTAACAAATTAAAAATATATCTAAAACATTAACTCCCGGCCATTCAGGAAACCCTTCCAGGGCCATCAAGAAACCCTAAAGGTAAAGGTATCCCCTGTGCCATGAGTGTTTTCATGGCAGACTCAATACGGGTTGGTTTGCCAGTGCCTTCCCCAGTCATTACCATTTACCCCCCAGCAAGCTGGGTACTCATTTTACCGATGTCGGAAGGATGGAAGCTGAGTCAACCTTGAGCCGGCTGCTGGGATTGAACTCCCAGCCTCATGGGCAGAGCTTTCAGACTGCATGTCTGCTGCCTTACCACTCTGTACCAGAAGAGGCTCAAAACCCTGGTTTACACAAATGAAAATGCAGTTTCATTAATTGGGAGGGGGGGGAAACCTCTCCCATTACAAAGCAGGCATTTGGGGGGGGATGTAATTGCATTGCTACACTGCTGTTTATGTGGAAAAAATCACATGCACAAACAAAGCCACTGGTGAAAATGCAGGCAAGCCACAGTTTCAGAGTTATAGTGGACCTTGAAATAGATGCTAGGAAGGAACTCTCAGTGGCAGGAATAAAAATGGACATTCAATGGACTTTTCCCATTACAAAGCAAGCCTCCAGTTTTTTAAAAGGCAAGTGTGTTTGAATGCTACTGCGCATGTGCACACCCCACCCACCCCGGTAATGACAAAGTGCATGACAGGAGGTGGCACGGGTCACTTTCAAATTAAATATGCAACACATTAAGCAGGTCTGAGTTTTGTTCAGAAGCCCTATTGCAGAACAAGTGCCGCAAAATCAGAATATCAAATAGGGGTGCAACTCGATAAAACGAGGTAAGCCTGTACTGCGGAAATGGTCTCAGTCTTTATCCTCCAGCAGAAAATGTCAGCTATCTCTTAAGCAACACTGCTTAGATTAATGGCACTTTTGAAAAGCCAATTTCACGGTATGTACTATCGGTAGCAGTGCATTTCCTTTTACAGATTCTGGTACATTCTCTTTTAAAGTCACTCTAGATACCATGTAAGCATGAGAATGTTATTCCCTCTAAATATTTCCTCAGAATGTGGTACTTTAATTTTCTATTGTTTATGCATGTTCTAAGCTGAGGAATGTGCACTTGTGTTCATACAACAACCCCTTACTTTTGCTCATGACAACAGTTGTAAGGCTGATCTAGATGGGTGACACAGCAGCAGAGAAGGCACAGGTTGCTACCCCAAACAAGCCTGGCTTACTCTATAAGATCCCCACCAGTGTTTCAAGGTGGCTATGGGAGCACAGCCATCTTCTAGAGGGGATGGAAGAACACAGTCTAAGAACGTAATATCCTTGAGTGATATTCCTGAGAACTTGTTTCAGTAGACCAGGGGTAGTCAAACTGCGGCCCTCCAGATGTCCATGGACTACAATTCCCAGGAGCCCCTGCCAGCATTTGCTGGCAGGGGCTCCTGGGAATTGTAGTCCATGGACATCTGGAGGGCCGCAGTTTGACTACCCCTGCAGTAGACCATTACAATATAACCTCAAAGAAAAAGTAACATGTATGTTTGCATTCATGGGCCAGAACCTATGAATAATAGACAGCACAAAGTCAGAACCTGTTTCTGAATTTACTTGACCCCAGAAACCTACTGACAGACTTCTCTGAGAGCTGAAGGTTCTGCGCCATAATGCTGTGGGTAAGGCATGTGTGCACAGTGCCTAGGTAATCACTACATCTTTAGTAGAATATACACTTTATTTTTAAAGGAAAAATACTAACAGAATTCAATACAATCAAAAACTTTACATTTTTAAAACAAAGCATTTTTTAAAAAAGGACGCTTAAGAGCAGTGAGGCTTTAATATATCCAGAAAATCCAGCCTGGTTTCCACCATCAGAGTTCATATCTACTGTTTTGTCATTTGAAAAAACTGTAATAAATGGAAACACAAGTGAATACCAGGCAAACTTTTGAGAATAGAAACCCACTTCCCTTACAACACCACCATCGAAGTCCTTTCACCAGTCATCTGCCAAGAATTCGTACATATAAAAAAGAACTAGGATAGTGTATTTTAAGAAATAAACAGATGTGTGGCAAAGGAAAATTTTGACAAGATAATTTTTTACAAACATAATTATATAATCAACTATTTCACCTTACTATATAGTGCTTTTATTGCAGGACACAAAAGCATTTACAAACTGATCTACAAAACTTATATACAGGAATAACATTGCCCACCATGGATTCAGCACATCAAAGAGATGAAGCAAATCTTAATACCATACAGCAAACAAATTTTTTTTAATAAAAATGAATGCTTTGTAGTGCACAGTCAAATTTTCTTTGTATCGAACAAATGGAACTTAAAACTCCACTCCCGTTATTCAGAAAAAAAGGGCAGACATTAGTTCCAACTGAATGGACCAAAGAAAAAAGCCTTACGGGACTCATAAGCTGAAAGGTCTATAAATTGCACAGTTTCACTGAATGTCTTTCATATAACAATGCTGCTGATATGGGGCTATTTAGTAACATACGTTTTAAGCAGTACTTCCATATCCGTCTACTTAACAATGAAAAACTGATGTACTTTTAGTTTCAACATCATGCCAATGGTGACAAGTTGTATCAGCAGCAGGTAACGTTGGTAAGCCAGAACTGTATCAAGGAATGCTTATTGCATGCAACAGCTAGACTGATTGGACGATGAAAATTACTTTTTAATTAATCCAGCATAATTCCTGTCCAATTGTATAAAGCATCTGATTGGCCAACAGTGATTCACTGTAGACCAGGGGCATTTGCTGGCAGGGGCTCATGGGAATTGTAGTCCATACACATCTGGAGGGCCGCAGTTTGACTACCCCTGCTGTAGACTGATAAAAGTTGCCCAAGCACTGTACTGCCCAAGACAAAACACGAAGCATTGGGTGGCTCTGAATCAAAGAATCATAGAGTTGGAAGGGGCCATACAGGCCATCTAGTCCAACCCCCTGCTCAACGCAGGATCAGCCCTAAGCATCCTAAAGCATCCAAGAAAAGTGTGTATCCAACCTTTGCTTGAAGACTTCCAGTGAGGGGGAGCTCACCACCTCCCTAGGCAGCCTATTCCACTGCTGAACTACTCTGACTGTGAAAACAGCTATACACTTTTTATCACATGGAAGACATGTGTGGGAATCCCGACAACTGGCAAACTGGCTATCACCAAATAAGACTGGTTGAGTAGTATTGTGAATCAATGCAGTGATCTCTGCTTCTGTGGTTTAATAAACATTTTGTAAATAGAAAGCATCACAAATCAGAACTCTACAACACCAACTTAAATTATCTGACATCTAGTTTTCGAAGAAAAACTCTCAAGCCATGCACAAGTTGGCAGAGTTTACAATGGAAGCACTTATTACTCCATGGGGACTAAGATTAATATTAAAATGTATTTACATATAGTTATACAAAATACAGTATTCCAATAATGATTTTAATCACCATATTTTTGACATGTAAATGTAAAACAAGCGATTTCTGCAATCCAGCGCTCTACTAAACACTGCCTCACTTGATGCTTCAAAACACATTAATGTGTTATCCAAGACAAGTCAGTAAAAGCATATAATAATAATAAATGAAATTAGTATCTTCCACCCCATGTTGTTAATTTTGTATTTAAGAATTCAAAAATATATAACAAACTTTCCTCCTGAGACTTATATTCTTCTTGCAGCCATTTTATATCATGGAATCATCAAAAACATGCCCAAGATATTAAGGTTTCATATCAAGAATAACATACATTATAAATGAGCCCTGCTAATGAAACTGGGATCTGTGAAGAAGGGATCACTATGAGAGACTTTAGACTCTTGTCTCCCAGTTTTTCCATTCCATTCCTTTCACTTTTTTTTTTTTTGCCTCTGCTTTGTGGTGCTCCATTCAGCTGCAATGTTACCGATATCTATAATTTGCAGAAGAAAGTGCCATTGCAAAATTAAGCTGGAAAATATGCCTGATACATACTTTCACACAAGAATGCTCTCATAAATGCTACTGCAAAGGTGTGAGCTTTGGTAACTAATCAAAAACTGTGGGGCAAGAAAGATGCAGCGTAGTAAGAGCTACTCAGCCACACAGAGAGCCTCGTCTCCTTGTTTTGCAGCCTAAATGATGGACATCATTTAGCAAATAATTTAATGCTAGCACATCAATCAATCTTATTCCTTCTCCTATGCACTTCAGGGGAACTGTATGCACTTAAAATGAAAGCATCATCATCTTACTTTTTTACATGTCTTATGCTTTGCTTTAGAGATGGGTCATCTAGCAGCCCTCAGGGGCAGGGAAGATCCATGGAGGATTGGTCTATCAGCAGCTCCTAGCCATGTAGACGGAGGAGAACCTCCACGTTCAGAGATAGTCAACCTCTGATCCCAGTACCAGAAGGCAACATCAGGGGCAGAAGGCAACATCAGCCTCTATGTCCTCACTGGCCCTCCAGAGGAAATGGTTGGCTGCTGTGCCAGACAGGATGCTGAACTAGATGGGCCACTGGTCTGATCCAGCAGGGTTTTTCTTATGATGCTGCTCATGTGGGAGGCTGCTACAGGGAGTGGGCTCTTTAAGATCCTATCTAACTCTGTTGATTGTCAGCACTGAGCACCCTTAGGGTGCTGCCTGACTCACAGCTGATCAGCAATGTTGAGCCTTTTAAAAACACCCACACCTGCTGATCAGCTGTACAACTGCAGCCTACTGGGAAAAGAGAGGGAAGAGCTAGGTGATACCTAGGAAGCAGAAACTAGTTTCTGAGCTGTTCTTAAGAAGGGAGAGAAAGCTGAGAGACATGCCAGATGTGGCAACAGGAAGAAGAGCTGGTGGAGGCAGCAGTGTCAGTGACCCAGAACTCCCTCCTCTCTTCCTCTGAGGCTCTATGGGTAGGGTTCTTAGGGGCCGGTAGGCTCTTCGGTGGGGGCCAGAGCACAGCCCATGACACGCTGCACATTATATCTTGAGAGAACTGTCTGGCAGGTAATACCATGAGCAACTTTTACAGCAAGAATATTTAGTTATTCCAGACAGCACTACACATCTCAGAACTAAAATGGAGAAATCTAAAGAAAAGTATCTAAAACATTTTTTTAAAACACATTGTAAAGATCCTGGGAATTTAACAGTACTAACCAAGAATAATATCACAGGTTTAACATCAAATCTTATAAACGCTTTAGTATTCACAGCATTGTATAAAATGAGTAAAATTCATTATCTCATGAATGAATAATGCTAAGTAATGTGAAAGAGAAAATTCTGTTAAAATTGTACATGAATCCCACAAAATCCCAAGAACAAAAAAGTGTTCTTTCATCACAGCTCACCACTTTACATGGGAATAAAAACCTCAATAATTCTTATTCAATACCAGAGACTAAATGCCTATGCTAAACCTGCTCAAGGTTAGGGGCGATTTCCCCCCACAGATATAAACAGGAGGAGGATTAGCTCCTCAATTTAAAAAAAAAGCCTTGTTTAATTTACAGAACAAACCCAGTTAAAAAAATAATAAAATATCCAACCTATCATGAGATGACCAAGTTAACCAAATAAATTCTCTAAGAAGCTTCTGGCTTAATGTGAAATTTTATTTCCCTAATATCTAGAATAAATTATTTTAAAGTTGTTATCATCAATATCTTGGCTGCTCAGAACATACTGTTGCTCACAAGCTTTTCTAAAAACAATAGTCATGTAGACTTCACAGCTGTTTTCCATTAGAAATCATATAACTATGCCGTGAAATAGAAAACAAGGTCTACACAATTTATTTACTGAATTTATGCTACTGCATTGGACAAATTAGTTTAGACATCAGTACAAATGCCCTGATCCAGATGGCTCAGGCTAGCCCGATCCTGTCAGCTCTCAGATGCTAAACATGGTCAGCCTTAGAAGGGAGACCATCAGGGAATACCAGGGTTGTGATGGGAAACAGGAAATGGCAAACCACATCTGAATGTCTCTTGCCTTGAAAACCTCATGGGGTCACCATAAATCATCTGTGACTTGACAGCAAAAGAAGAAGAAAGTTATCAGCTACTATTATCAGTGTAAACTAGTTAACAAAATGAAGTGCCAAGGGAAAACAGCAAGCCCAATTTTATGCTACGTTACAGATATTCTACAGGAAAGACAGAATAAACTTTGAGAGAACCAAACCACATAAAGATGATTAAGAGCTCAAACTATTCCATCAGAAATGAGTGGGGCTACTTTTCTGCAAAAAGATGCAGGTGCATTCATACATGTAATCTTTACAGCCAAGTCTAACATGAGCTTTGAATGCAAATCCTCCCAAGCATCTAATTTATGTGGATGGAATGGGAGAATTTGTTTTAAGATTGAACTGCTTCAGATTTTACAGGTGGAGATCAGCAGGAACACTTCCACTATCAAAATTTTCAGGGAGAGGAAGGTATAGAATAAAGCAAAATTTTGCTATTATTTTCACTAACATGGGATAATATGAAAATTAATGAAAAGCAGGTTTCTTATGTTCCTGTTAATCTGTACCATCTTCCCAAAAGGATGACAGAAGAATATTAAGGGGTTAAACATCTCTGAAAGCTGCATGTGCAATGTAAGAACAATCAAGTACTGAAAATTTAGCTCTGAAAACAAATTATAGAGATGTAGGATCACTTGGATTAACAATAAAATTCTGATCTCTCAAATCTTTTTGTACTATCCTCCTACTAATTATTTCATATATTTAAGACTCTTGTTAACAGTCCAAAGTCAAAAACGTTATATAAATATGCATATTGTCTTGAAAATTAGAAACAAAATCTAGATTTAGGCAGAATAGGCAATTTCTGTTTTCTCAAGATTTTGTTGGGCTTGAGCACTGAATACAGCAGGCAAAATCAGGATTATACAAAATATGACTTGCTAGCATAGCTTCGCTGGAACTTGCCTGCCAGTTCCAACTCCCAAATTCAGTATCCTTTTAAGCCCCTTGTGTTCCAATGTCCACAGCATCCAGTGGTTGAAGTTTGTTGATATACCTGTGCTGCTCCTTATAATCTTGGGAACCACCTGGCTACGTATTGGTAAGAAATGTATGTCCACTCAAGAGACTTGAATTGATAAAGCTATCTGTGTTAATAAATATATCTACTTATTCTTTACCTTTCTTTCTGCTAGTTTTACTACAGTGAATAAAACATATGTCCATCAGTATTTTACAAGAAATATTTCATATATATTTGAAACTCTATAAAATGTCATGTAGATCATGTTCAGGGTGTAATTTCTACTGGACTGATATGACACACAGCATAGGAAATCCTTTTGCACGGCCCACTTTGCTCTCTCCAGGCCAGTCTAGTTTTTCCTGCCTTGCAGGCAGGTATATTGGAAGGGATTTCACTGTGCCATGTGGGATGGTCCATCACTCCAATGTTTATCATGCTTAGCGAGGCACTCTGTGAAATTCAGAATATGCTTCAAAGGGAAGCAACAGGGGGGAATAATAACAGTTGCGAACATCGCTCCTCTAATACTGTACATTGCCAGGTATAAACAGCATTACCAATTTTATGCAGCTGACACTACCAGAAGAAGCCTCCCTCATTTTGACAGGTCTTGATACAATTTGTTTCAATAAGTTAAACATAAGAACATAAGAGAACGCCGCTAGATCAGGCCAATGGCTCATCCAGTCCAATACTCCGTATCATACAGTGGCCAAACCTGGGTGTCATCAAAAGGATGACCAACTGATAACTCTTGTCTCTCCTCCTCCAAAAGGTAAGAGACTGCAGGAGGGGTGGAATTGAACAATACAGGATTCCCCCCCTCTTTTGCAATACATTAAAAAATGAAATAAAAATGTCCTTTAGGTTATGGTGAAGAATAAATTGTGAAAACACATCTTACCATCACAATGCTCTTAGTACAGTATTGACAGAGGGCAGCAAGCATGACAGAATACTAACTTCAGAAAATGTGTCACTTTTCTATCAGCTGAGAAACTAAGGTGCAGCTTACTTGTTAATGGTAAGATACAAAGTATCTTGGGATGCTTGTTATTTCCAATTATTTCAGTTTCAATCACTACATGGGCTCTATTGCATTTCATCTTAGTCTGTTTTCTACAGATGCTGTTTCTGCTCCAAGAGAACAAAGAATGACAGCTTTAGGATGTAGCTGCAATATTAATATTCATTATATATAAAGCACAGAGAACACAACATTCTTGGAGAATTGTATTTTAAGCCTTTTTTCAATTAAGTCTTGCCATTTTCTCCCATCACCTCCCAAACACCACTGATTTGTTATCAAACTGAACTTAAGGACATGAGCACCAAGTGTGACTGAAGACTCAAAATTGACTGTACTGCAGGCTGTGGTTACAAGGGAAAACAGCAGTACAAAAAGAAGTGTAGCATTAGAGACCTTGGCCTTTTCATCATGCTCAGCCCTTAGGTAGTTCAGATGAGGTACTTGCAGGGAAGCAGGGTCATCATCGGTGGTTTGTGTAGAATACCTCACATCTGTCACTGTTCACTCTGACGACAGGTGGTTTCATGTGTAGTTTTAGTTTCTTTGTGATTTTAAAAGTCTTTAAAGTTGCATCACTCGGAATCGGATAAGTCACTTTAAATAAAGCAAAGCAAGAATGTGACTATGTATATTTTTAAGAACAGTATCTTATTACATTGCACTCACTGGGATATCACCAATTCCCCATTATAAAAGGAAGCTATACGGGGAACATTAAGCTAGCACTGACAATTAAGCCAGTTTAAATGAGCCAAATGTAATCATGAAGGGAACAATAATCCTAGTAAATGTACACTAATTACGCAGGATTAGAGGAGACTGCTTCCTTTTTCCATAAAAAGCTACTGTTTTAACTGATAATCCATCCTAAATCCTGGTGACTTTTATGGAACTGATTTGACCACCCTATTGAAAAGAATGAAGGCTGTAAAGAAAGGCTTTTGGTAAGTGTTCCTGTCCTAGAATAATAGGTTGCTTGTTTGTTGTTGTTAGTTGCGAAGTCATGTCCAACCCATCACGACCCCATGGACAATGATCCTCCAGGCCTTCCTGTCCTCTACCATTCCCCAGAGTCCATTTAAGCTTGCACCGACTGCTTCAGTGACTCCATCCAGCCACCTCATTCTCTGTCGTCCCCTTCTTCTGTCGCTTGTTAAGGGACAGAAATATCACTTTCAAGATGTGTATTTCATGCATATGATGAAATCCAATGCTGGAATAAATTTTGATCTTAAGGTGCCACTGAATTGCTTTTTTATTTTCCATCTTCAACAGCCTATTCAAACATTCAGACTTCTCCCTCTTCTTGATGGGTTAAGGCTTTCACATGCAGGGAGATTTTGACAATAGCAGTCGCTTCAAAATCTGTAATTATGATTATCACATGCATTCTGATATGTGGACCTGAACATATTAATTCGTTCCAAAATAAAGTTTAGGTACCCATTTATTTCCATCAAGGTAAAGTTCTTATTCAGTCCTGACCTGGACAGCCCTGGTTTTTGGAAGGGTCATGATGCGGAGGTAGGCAATGGCAAGCCACCTCGGAACGTCTCTTGCTTTGAAAACCCCACAGGATCACCATAAGTCAGCTGTGACTTGATGGGAAAAATTCTTATTCATCCTTGCAGTTGACGGCCTAAAAGATCCCTGGTAGCATCATGTGCAACTGACGAAGGACTATTATAAACAAGTGGAAAACTCAAGTTTTCTTCATTGTGAGATCAAAAATGTGCTTGAGTGGGAGAGAAAGGCAACTATCATGGAGAAACCTGATGCTAGGCAATCCAGGAAATAATGATATTAAGTAGTTTCATACCAAGGTGGTCATTCTTTATATTTGTCTAGAGGCCGCTGTGTGTGGCAAACCATCAGCAGGATAGGCCCTAAGCAAGCGGTCCTAACCTTTGTACTACTCTTACATTATTAATAAATCAATACACTCCACTGCAGAACAAAGTACAGGAATGAATATCAAATGGACCCAGCCACTTAAGGGAATCACGTTCATCACTTATACAAGTTCTTCTGTCTAATGCAAGTGGTTTAGATGCTGATGTCATAATCTGTAGATCAATCAGTTGAAAGGGGAGACTTTGTGTTTCAATAGGTAAAGATATTTAATTTTCTAAGGACACACAGACCTAGAGGTATAGTTTACATGAACGCACAATTGTGTCTCCATATTGTCGTCCCCATGGAATCAGAATTCCCAGGAATGAAAAAGGATGCCTGCCTCTTCTCCAGATAATAAGGGAGAATGGGCAATAACTCTGCTTTTTAAATGATTTCACACAAGCAATTATTTCATGATTACTCCCAGCACCATTTCTTCCACACTATACTACAGGTTTTAATCCAAAAGGAAAGTTTTTCGACATCATATTCCTTCTGTTCCAAAGAAGGGTTGGAACAGTGAACAACCTGCTGGTTCAACATTCTAGACAAATTAAACTGTATTTCTCCAGTATTCAAAGTAGTATTCTTGGATTACCAATGCCAAATTCTGTAAGTGTGTTAAACTGTACAAAATTGTGACATATATTAAGACAAATACCGGAAAACATTCTGCCCAAGTAGCATCAGCAGAAGTGATCTTTGTTAGGAAAACACAATAGCAAATGCTCCACTAACATTATTTCTGAAGCCACTATAGAAAGCAGAGAGACCCAAAGGGACAAAATAAGGGAAGATGGTTTGCTTACAAGGATCCATATCTGCTCTCATATTTAGAGACAATGTTCTTGCATTTTCCCACTTCCTTCCGCAGCTCTGCCACCTCTGTCCTCAGCGCTGTATTCTCTTTCTCCAGAAAGGCAGCTCGGATCGTGATCTGGTTCTCTTTCAGTCGCCGAGCATCACGAGATCGCTTGGCTGCCACATTATTCTTCTTCCGCCTTGACCAATACTTTTCATCCTAGAGAGAAGATATCAGCTAGACAGTTATTTAAAATCCAAAAAAAAGTATCATCTTTCTCATAAAGCATTCTGGTACAAATGTGGTACAGACATGAGCTCAATGTTCAAAAACAAGGGAAGACAAAATTTTATCGTCCTGGGGGACTTATCAGATTATTTTCAACAAAAACTGAAAACAAATCAAAACAAAACCCACCTCCTCTTAGGAATGGTTCTTAACAGTTGAATTTACAGGTATAACAGAAAGTTTCCCCTCCAATTATTTTTAACTACGTTGGACCCCAAATATTAATACTGTAAAATGTCAATGCTGGGAGACTGAGCCATGGATGAGCAAAATGTGATAAAACACACAAACATTTCTAATACCTGTGTCCCAGCAAAAATAAACCCCAAAAGTCAAAAAAGAGCTAACGAGGGAAAATATTAGTATTGTAAACAAAAGCAACATACTTGAACATGTGAAACTGCCTTCGCTTCTCAGTGTTGTCTACTCTGACTAGCAGCAGAATCTTAGGCAGAGATATTTTACCATCACTTACTACATGAACCTTTTAAGTGGGGATGTTGGGGATTGAATTTGGGACCTACTGCATGCAAAGTGGGCACTCAACTGCTGAGCCATGGCTCCTCTGTGCTTAATTATTACTATTATTATGATGATTTATTTAATTTATATACCGCCCTCCCAAGTATTGAATATGTCTTGGCAGTAGTATGTGCGAAAAGGATTTAGGAGTCTTAGTAGACCATACATTGAACATGAGTCAGCAGTGTGACTCGGTGGCTAAAAAGGCCAATGGGATTTTGGGCTGCATTAAACGGAGTATCATGTCCAGATCACGGGTGGTGTTGGTACAGCTGTACTCTGCTCTGGTTCGGCCTCACTTGGAGTGCTGTGTTCAGTTTTGGGCACCCCAGTTGAAAAGGGATATAGACAAACTGGAGCGTGTCCAGAGGAGGGCAACAAAGAAGGGTTTGGAAACCAAGACGTATGAGGAAAGGTTGGGGGAGCTTGGTCTGTTTAGCATAGAAAGGAGATGACTGAGGGGGGATCTGATAACCACCTTCAAGTATTTAAAAGGATGCCATATAGAGGATGAAGCAGAGTTGTTCTCAGTAGAACAGGCTTCCTCAGGAGGTGGTGGGTTCTCCATCTTTGTACATTTTTAAACTGAGGCTGGATAACCATCTGAGGGAGAGGATGATTCTGTGAAGGTTCAAGAGGGTGGCAGGTTGTGGTGGATGAGCAATAGGGTTGTGAGTGTCCTGCATAGTGCAGGGGGTTGGACTAGATGACCCAGGACATCCCTTCCAACTCTATTATTCTATGATTCTATATACCAACCTCCCAATGTCATTCATGTCAAGAGACCAAACATTTATCCCTGCAGTGAGGAAACCAATCTTGGAAAAATATTTTCAACTAAAAAATATTTTGGATATTACTTTCCATTACATAACAATACCTCAAAGATCCATGGGAGAAGAATTTAAGCCAAGACACTGTGATAAAGCAAGCCTATTACCTTTTGATCTTCTGGGACAAAGACCTTTTTGGCTTTTTTAATCATGGGCTGTGGTTTGAGATCCTCTTCAGCAAATTTGTGCTTTCTCGGGTTGAAGAGCTCACCCCCAGGTACACTAGAGAGCACCAAATCAGCAGGATCAGGGTTGAAATTCACATCAACCTCAACACAGTCTGGATCAATGGGGCTGGGAGTCAGTCTGTCACTATCAGGCGAAGATTCTGGCAAAGGTAGGAGACAATGCAATAGCTGGTCAGTATGAGTAAAAAAGCAACAGAAAAACAACAGGTCACAAAGGGGCCAGTTGTGGGAAAGATTATTTTATTACTGACTTAAAAAAAATTATACTCTGCCTGTAAGCTAATTTAAGTCTCCAAAATATCCAATAAAACAACTTTAAAACAACAACAATTAATACAATGATCAGAACAGATTATTTTTAAAGGGCAATTTAACAGACACATTAATCCAACAGCAGAAGAGTTGAAAAACATTAAAATTACAGCAAATGTCATTTATAGTGGATGAGCAATAGGGTTGTGAGTGTCCTGCATAGTGCAGGTGGTTGGACTAAATGACCCATGAGGTCCCTTCCAACTCTATGATTCTATGATTTATGCCAGGAGACCAAACTGTTTTTATCTAATGATAAAATACCATAACAGAAGGCTCAATATAAGTTTTCCTAGGGAGTGCATTTAATAATTTTAGGGTCACCATTCAAAACTTCCACTGAATGTGGCAGAGGTAGATATTAAGTGTGTAGACAGGCTCATGTTACAGCAGTGTGCACTTAAAAAATCACAAAAGCATTCAGCAATTCACATGCCCCATAGATGATATATAACACACTTTCAACTAAGACTCAACACTTTCTAAAGAATTCTAGTCTTTAGGAATTTACCTCACAGCATTGATTCAAGAAACTCAAATGATGTCTTACAGATTCACGTTCTCAGAATCACACAGAACCATAGCACATCAAAGGAGTCTGCTTCCTCAAAATTAAAATCAAGATTCACTTTTCTTCTGGGAAGCTGGTTTGAATTAATATTATCTCACACAAGCAGCATATTTCTCCACATTACTCCTCCTAGGAACCATTTAGAGCACATGAAGTGCACATCAAGGAGTCAGCTTTGTGCCACAGTACATTACGTCCAAAAGTTGCTGTAGGAGACTTAACAGCTCAAATTCAACCAGTTATATCCTCCTAATCCCACCGGCTTCAATGGACTTAGAAATGCAGCCTTCATAGTGCAATTCTAAGCAGAGTTACAGCTTCCCATCAGAATGCTGGGCATTCTGTGCAAACTCCTGAAGCATAATTACTGCAGTTAGGGTGATAATCCAACATTTTCCCTTATAGAGTGCCAGATAGGGATGCCAGCCTTCACTTGGGGCCTGTGGATCCCTCAGAATTAATGTTCACCTCCACACTACAGAGATCCGTTCTCCAGAAGAAAATGGACGCTTTGGAGGGTAGACTCTTTGGCACCTTACCCCTCTGAGGTCATCCCCTGCCAAAAAGAATCTAATCCCAAACCTCCAGGAATTTCCTAACCTGGATCTGTCAACTTCACCCTCCAAATCTCCCATCGTGGCCAGGGAGGACCTGGCAACCTTAGTGCCAGAAGAACTTCCATCACAAGATCAAACTACTGAATAGACTTGCACCTATGTTTTAAATCATACAGGGGATAGCTGTCTTAGAAGTAACTTTGTGAAGAAAACTGAAAGCCAGACTGTGGTTTGCTACCACTGCCATGCTAAGGGGCTCCAGAGAAGCTACAAACGACAATCAAGTAATCATTCTAACAGGCTTACTAGCACTGACTCGGGAAGCGCATTTGTGTGCCACAGGAGAACTATCAACTACAAACATCTTATAAATGATGCAGAGTAAGTGTTGCTTGGAGTTCAGTCATTGTCAGAAAATACATCCTCTGAATACCAACATTTGTTGATAACAATAGCGGGGGCTGGCTACCTAATCTTTTAGAGAAAGTATACATTGGTTCTTTGATCAGTTGATCTCAAAAACATAACAACTAAAAAGCAATTTATTACTTTGGGCCTGGAATTCAATGGCTAATGTCTATATTCTATAGAGACTACAGAACATGGATCAAGGTCTTTGTGTATTAGATAAGAAATTTCAAGTAGAGTCCCAGAGTTTTACGGCCATGTCACTGAACCAGAGAGAGTACAGAGGAGAACAGATGGACAGTAAGATGAGGATAACTTGATTTGCCATGCACTTCAAAAGTACAGGGTTGAAAATATGTTATTACTAGTGGACACATTAGAGCAAGTTACATGGTCATGTTAGGTTGTCTTTTACTCACTTGTCCTCATTATACATACAGCTCTACAGTAAAATACTAATTATTAGGAAGCAACAGGCAAACATATCAAATTAATTTTTACAAAAAGAAAATTTGAAGTGGGAAAACCTGAATGGTACATGAGAAATCCGTGCTGATGTCTAAGTCTGTAACAACTAGCCCACGAGTAGAACAGTTTCATAAGACATTGTGTGCTCCTTCTGAGTTGCACCCACCTTCACTTGTGCTGGTTTCTGATGGATGGAATACCACTGTGGAAGATGGGGATGCTGGGGATGCCGTAGAAGCACTGGCAGGTTCTTTTCCTTCCAGTTCAGCCACAGGCAGGAGTGGGTTTTGATTCAGGTCCAAGTGATTAGGACTGGAGGGGATTCCGTTTTCTAAAAGGAATTCATCCAAATCCATATACTCCAGATGGAAAGATTCCCCATCATAAGGAATGGTTTTATCCCAGATTGGAGGCATGAGAGAGGCTGAGACTGCCATTGTACTAGCAGCTGCTGCTTCATCTTCCTCAAATTTTTCCTTTTTCTCTTTATCTAAAAAGCAAAAACAACAAAAAAAGTGTAATTTAGAAGATTAAAGTAGTATCTTTATTCTAAAGCAATGAGTTGTATTAGTACTGGTTCATACATCACTTAATTAGCATCACTATGGACCATGATCTGACCAATGCAGCAGCAGCTTGCAAAAGCTAAGCAAATCTAAGGACTGTGGCTCAATGGCAGAGCATCTGCTTGGCATGTAGAGGATCCCAAGTTCAATCACCGACATCCGGCAGTAGTGATGGGGGAGACATCCACCCGAGACCCTGGGGAGCTGCCGCCAGTCTAAGTTTACAATACTGATCATGATGGACCAATGATCAGATTCAGTATAAGGCAGCGTCATGTGTTCAAGTTTTGCCCCAGCTTTGGATGATATTGTAAAGAGGAGTCCTCTCCTCCCCACACACAGAGCAATGAACACCTGAACACCTCCCCGGCTTTCCCCATCTTTTCTGTGTTCTTTCCCAAACATTACTTATATGGTTTTGCAAAGGACTGTACAAAACCAGGCTTGTGAATGAGAACATCTGGATCTTCTTAGTCCCTCCCACATCCGTGTCATTTTCCATGTTCCATCTACTCTACAGCAGTCATTTCCCGACACACCACTAGAGGGCTTTGTCTTTAAAAAAAAAAAAAACGGCAATCAGCATATCATGAAAACATCATGGCAATCAATCATGCTCCCCAAGCCTTCATTTTTTTAAAAAGTAAATCTCTTACCCATTTAATTGTAGAGATATATGCAAATCTGCCTTTAAAGGAGAGCTAGGAATTCAGATTACAGACTTTGACATGTTATAACAATATGCCAAACAACAACAAAACCCTCTGGTGGTATGAGAAATGGTGGATGCAGAGACTAAGCAAGAGGACTATGGGGAAACCTCACATGTGGAAATTCTACTGCTGCTGTGCTGTACTGGTAGCAGTAATAAAGAAACCACACAAACTGGGATCCATGTCGAGAACACCTGAAGGTAGTCTAGTCCAGGGGTAGTCAACCTGTGGTCCTCCAGATGTCCATGGACTACAAATGCTGGCAGGGGCTCATGGGAATTGTAGTCCATGGACATCTGGAGGACCACAGGTTGACTACCCCTGGTCTAGTCAATGCTTGGATAAGACTGCTTGAGAACCCTATGAATGTTGTTTTCAGCTTCCCAGAGGGAAAAGCAGTATAAAAGAACAACAAACCCTTGCTTGATCAAGAACCGCCCTCCAACGCACACAGGATGTCCCTATGAAGTTTTCAGGATGAAGACAAATATCTGCAAAGCAGGTCCATCAATAACTATTAGCCATGATGGCCAAATGAAACACCGTACTTGAATTATCAAAAATGCATACCCTGGAATTTGTTTTTTTAACTGCCACCTCTCCAGACCTGCTTTTGGTAGGTTGCAACAGTAAAGCAAACAAATATAAAGCAAAAAACAAAACAAAAAAGTCAAAATATTTAAAACATACCAATAAAAAACACCACTAATAGCAAACTCGTAAAAGCACATAAAACAGGAGAATTATATAAAATTTATATTAATAAAACAGACCTCAAGCTAAAAGCAGACCATAGAACAGAAAAATGAGATGGTACACCTTAGTTTAGCACATACTTAAATTATAAATTATCATTTATTTAGTAGAATTTCCAGAATATAGCTTATTTTAAAATGTTCTTTAATTGAACAGAGACCCTTATCTTAAAATTTGTCTAGGTGTTGAATTAATATTATTAGAGGATTAGAAATGAATTTAATGAAATATATAGAATTATAGCCAACAATGGAAGCCCCCGCCCTGCAATTTTCTTTTTTCCTTGTTTTTGGTTTATTTATTTCATTTTTTCTGCTTTCTTTATTGGTTGGAATAACACCATAATATAATGGGATTATCTCTATATCTGACATGAGGCTATCAGATTGTTTTGTTGGTTTGTGTTGTGTTATCTTGTTGTGGTATTTGTCTCTGTGTATAAAATAATTTTTTAAAAATTTAGAAGGCACACCTTAGCTAAAAGCCTGAATACAGAGAAATACTTTGCCCTGGAGCTTTAAAGAAAGTAAAGTAGGTGCCAAGTAAGCCTCAAGAAGAAGAAGAATAGGGTTATTATATCCAGTTTTTCACTGCCTGAGGGAGTCTCTTCCCCTCCCCATAAGAAATTATTACAACACTCAGAACAATGGAATCCCCAGGACTCAACAGGGACATTGATTTCTTAACTCGCTATATATATTAAGCTGCATTCTTAAAAAGCCCTGAGAAAGATAATGCAATGTAGTTTGGAATACTATATATATGCTTTTCTCTAGTCTGTGAACAGGAGCAGCCCATGCTCTACTTCAAAGACAATGATGCTCCAAGATGCTTCCATGCTTGAGAGGACAAGCAGGGGGCAGAAGGGCAAGATCTCAGCTAACTGCTGTCAGCAATTGATTATCTAGTCACCCATTATTCTCTTAATGGAGACATATTTATTGAGCCCAAGAGGTTTCTCATGTAACTCAATCTCAAGGGAACACAAACAAATCCAAATTGCTGTTTCCCCCCACTTATCTCTGGTATCTGTTAACCATTTTCATTATGCTGTATGTTAATTTACCCTCACACTTGCCTATAAGTATGAACTGATTACTTCCACTTCATCATATTGTATCTGAGGAAGTGTGCATGCACACGAAAACCCATACCTTGAGTTAAAATGTGTTGGTCTTAAAGGTGCCAGTGGACTCTAAATTGTTCTGCTGCTTCAGACCAACACAGCTACCCACTTGAATCTATCTCCCCACAACAGACACCCTGTGAAGCAGAGAGAGCTCTGACAGGACAGCTTGATTAGAACAGCATTATGAGGACTGTGATGAGCCCAAGGTCACCCAGCTGGCTGCATGTGGAAGAACAGGAATCAAACCTGGCTCACTGGATTAGAAGCCGTTGCTCTTAGCCACAACACCATGCTGGCGGGAAGTTCCAAAGCCAATGTCCCACCACTGAAAACCTTGTCTCTGGTGCAAAGTGACTCCAGTGCACCTACTGCTTCACCCAAGCTCCTGCTTGGGACTTCCACAAATTCACCTGACTCAGCTGTTAAAGAGAAATCTAACTAGGTGTCAGCTGTATATTGACTGGCACCTCACTCCAAATCCCCATTCAGTCTCTACCAGTGGATTCAAGTAGATGTTTTTAAAAATGTGGAACGAGTCTAGATACCAGCAAAGGAATTTTTGGCTGAACATCCAGAGGAAGTTCCTGTCAGCTGTAGTGGTTCCTTGGTGGAGTGGGCTTCCTTGGGAGGTGGTGGGTTCTCCTTTTTTGGAGGTTTTTTGGAGGAGGCTAGATGGTCATCTGATGGAAGTGCTGATTTTGTGAACTTGGGCAGACTGTGAGTGGTTGGGCAGGAGGGGAGGTATTGGTGTTTGTCTCCTGTGGCACTTCCTTGCATACTCAGGAAATTGCTGGTTGCCACTGTGGAATGGTAGTTAATTTCCTCCAGGCCAGGCTGGATTCTGGAGATTTTTGGTGTGTGTGGAGGATCACTTGGGCATGAAATTGAGGTCACTGTGAGTAGGCAGGTAGTTGTGAATTCTTGCATTGTGCAGGGGGTTGGACTGGATGGCCCTGGGGGTCCCTTCCAACTCTATGATTCTATGACTCTACAGCTTAAATATCATGGAGCAGGAATCCCTAAGAACTACCTTCTAGAACAGGTCAGTAATATCAGAACCACTAAAACACAGAACCCCAAACTCCCAGCTCAGCCGCCACTTCAGGACAACGCCAGTCATTTAGGCATCATACTTATATTTGCCAACTGTCAGTATTTTGAGAAAACCACCAACATATGTTTTAGTTACTGCTGAACTAGCCCCTTTCATGTTCATTCTCCATTAGTTCGTAAATCCCCAAAATCCATCCATCATCTTAATAGCAGTGTCAGGGAAAAAATAAAAAATATATAATATGACTTTTTTGGGCTATAAACACAACCTGTATTCAACTTGGATTAAGTCTGATATAAAGGACAGACAATTGGCTGTGTATTATGGAGACTCGTTCAAACCGCTGCTCAAGTGTGAATGTCTAAAGATGGACAAGAACCAGCTGACAAACTAAAGTTCATCACAAATCAAGCTGATCCCCTCTTACAAGACCCCCTCCCACCAGAATGGCAGAAGCACTGAAGGCAAGACTCACAGATGCCAGGATCATAAAGGAGTTAAAATGCACCTGAACTGTTTTAACTGTTTTGGGTGATGTTTTATGTATTATATATAGTTGTTAAATGTATCACGCAATGTTGTAAACCACCCCAAGCTGGCTGCTCAGGAGGGGAGTTCATACAAATTCAAATATAAACAAACAAATAATTTCTGGCCAGGTCATGGTGATGTTCATGAACTTCCATTAATTTTGATACAGTTCACAGTGGTTCATGAAGAAAACATGGATTTAAATAGATTCAAGCCATTTAACCTCTTGCTTTCTGCTTTTCAGGAAAAAGCTGTTTGGTTTAAATGACTCAGAGCCATCTAATCCCCTGCTTTCTGCTCCCTACAGTTTTTGGCAGGGAACAGAAAGCATGGGGTTTAAAGGGCTCACAATTTGAACGGCAAAAATGTGGTTTGTATGAAGGTCATCAGTCTTGGATTTTTCAAATGAATCAATCTAAGTCTGTTGGATTGCTTGGAAGAAAGAAAATAATGTGAGAAATAACTGTCTTCAAGTTCTTCTTTATAATAACATATCCAATTATTAATTTCTAAGTCAAAGCATATCCTGAAGGAGGGAATAGATCTGGAAGAATGCTAGCTAACATCCAAAATGTCCTCAGGCTTTGAAAAAGATGAGGTTGGTTAAGATCTGATTCCATAGTGGGAAATAATAATATAATATAAATATATATGATTACCCTTTTCAAAAAAATTTCCTGAAATCCTAAATTTAAATTAGGTATTCAGTGCAATGAACATGCTCAGTTCTGACTGGACTGTTTTGCTTCATTTTTATTTCAATAGCAAACCACCTCTGCTTCTCACGTGTCTTGAAAACCCCCTTGCTGGGGCTACAAGGGTAGTCAAACTGCAGCCCTCCAGATGTCCATGGACTACAATTCCCATGAGCCCCTGCCAGCAAATGCAGATGTGCAGCAAATGCTGGCAGGGGCTCATGGGAATTGTAGTCCATGGACATCTGGAGGGCCGCAGTTTGACTACCCCTTAGCTACCCACAAACACAGTTTGTCTCTGTCCCAAAGTTGAATGATATTATCTATTTTGTTTTTGATTTTGTTTTTAACTATTTCATCTGAATGTTACTGTGACCCACTTTGAGCATATTTGGATAGAAAGAATGAAATTATTTTAATAAGTTAGGTGGCTTTTAATTTTTTATCATTAAAAATAAGGCATTTTACATGAGATAACAATAAAACACAAACCACATCCATACACTCAAGGACAAAAGTAGATAAGAGTATTTTACAGCAAAGTCTAAGAGAATGGAGAAGATAGTCAAGGAATACAATAAATGGAAACGTATATGAGAATGTTAAACATTCCATGTGAACAGAAGGAACAGCCCGATGAAAGCAGAAATAGCCGAAAGAATACAAAGATGCCTGCAAAATGAAGGGAGTACTGAGATAAATGATAATGAGGGACAAGAAAAAACAAGCCCATAAGATTATTACATTTTATCTTACCCTTCCTCCAGGAAATTCATAGCAAAATACATGCTAATTTCAAATATTATAGATATCTTAGGTATTGTTGCTGTTGTTAGTTGCGAAGTCGTGTCTGACCCATCGCGACCCCATGTACAATGATTCTCCAGGCATTCCTGTCCTCTACCATTCCCCGGAGTCCAGTTAAGCTCCCACTGACTGCTTCAGTGATTCCATCCAGCCACCTCATTCTCTGTCATCCCCTTCTTCTTTTGCCCTCAACTGCTCCCAGCATTAGGCTCTTCTCCATGGAGTCCTTCCTTTTCATGAGGTGGCCAAAGTATTTGAGTTTCATCTTCAGGATCTGGCCTTCTAAAGAGCAGTCTGGGCTGATCTCCTCTAGGACTGACCGGTTTGTTTGCCTTGCAGTCCAAGGGACTCACAAGAGTCTTCTCCAGCACCAGAGTTCAAAAGCCTCAATTCTTTGACGCTCAGCCTTCCTTATGGTCCAACTTTCACAGCCATACATTGCAACTGGGAATACCATAGCCTTGACTAGACGCACTTTCGTTGGCAGGGTGATGTCTCTGCTTTTTAGGATGCTGTCTAGATTTGCCACAGCTTTACTCCCCAGGAGCAAGCGTCTTTTAATTTATTTGCTGTAGTCCCCATCTGCAGTGATCTTGAGCCCAGGAAAATAGAATCTGTCACTACCTCCATTTCTTCCCCATCTATTTCCCAGGAACTGAGAGTGCCAGATGCCATGATCTTCGTTTTCTTGATGTTGAGTTTCAAGCCAACTACTTTATTTTATGGCTTTACTGTTCTGAGGCTGCTAAGAAACGAAAGCACCAGTTAAGCAGAATCTGTCCACAAATACAACGTACGGTCAAACTCATGTGTGTTCTTCCTCCCTTCTCGCACAGAGGGCAATCAAGGATTTTTGATTTGAAACAAACTCAGGTTTCCCATGACATATGAAGGCAGATGAATTCAGAGTTTGCTTACTTCCCACAAGCCAGGAAGCTGCCTGCTCTACATGATACGGAGATGGGGGATATGCATACATGAACACTAGTAATAAGCTCCATTCATGCACAACACTGGAGTTTGTTCTGACATCTGAATGAAAATATATGGTCATTTTAAGATCATATTTTAAAATTGTTTATATTTAATAGTCTATAATAAAATTATTTATCTATTATATTTTAGGCCACTCTGCTCGGGGCGGCGAACAATTAAAAGTAAATACATAAAATATAAAACTAATTGCATTTAAAACAGTCAATTAAAAGGAAAACGTGCTCTATCAGTAAGAACCTGGTGAACAGGGGGAATTAGACATATAAAACCCAGGCTTGGGATGGGTGATGGTGGTGAGATAGTAACTTTATAAATATAAACATTTTTAAAAATCCCATGTTCAAATAGCTAAAGTAAAACATAGAAATTATTAGAAATTATGCTCAGGGCATAATTTTATGTTTCAAGTTCTAATAATTTGATCCCAGTGCCCATTTTTAGTAAAGATAGGAGAGAAATAAAGATAATAAAATAAGTTAAAATCAAAGTTGTTTATTATTTTGAAAGAATGAAACTTAGCTTAATGCTTTCGAGAGAGCTAGGAAAGATGCAAGATCAAAGGCCCTGGGGAGAGACTGTGCCTCATTCACTAAGCACATGCTTGACATGGAGAAAGACCCGGTTTCAATCCCTGACTTCCTCATTTAAAGAAAGGATCAAGCAATAGGTAGTGTAAAAAACATCTACTTGAAACCCTAGAGAATAGCTGTCAATCTGAGTAGATGATACTGACTTGATATGCCAGTAGTAGACTACAACAGGAGTAGTCAACCTGTGGTCCTCCAGATGTCCATGGACTACAATTCCCATGAGCTCCTGCCAGCATTTGCTGGCAGGGGCTCATGGGAATTGTAGTCCATGGACATCTGGAGGACTACCGGTTGACGACCCCAGGACTACAAGACAGCTTCATATGAAATATATGTAAGATAGTGTAACAAGTAGCTGTCTTGAAGATTAAGAAATCTGACTGTAAATGTTTAGTGGGCCACTCAAAGTTAAAAATCAAAAGCTGGCCATGACCCCCACATGTTTACAAGGGTTCCAGCAAACATATAAGACACAATGCAATGTAGCATCTGTGTGCCACATCAGGATTTAACCATGCACTTTATATTCAAAACCATACTCCTCATAAGCCTCTCAGAAACAATGAATTTGGTTAGTCTAGCATGTGTTCACCAAGCTGATTATTTGTCTTTTCTTTACTACTGTTACAACAGATGGACTCAGAAATGAAAAACTGTAAGTTGAAGAGACAAAACTTGGAATGACCCTACAATGGCGAAGGCAGCCCTATACGTGTTTTCAGGGCTCCCAAGTCCCATAACCCATAGGAAGTCTGTGATGATTTCCGCAACTTCAAACAGTGTGTAGGATTTATCAGATAAGCACAGCTGGTAACAGTTTTTTTTTAAACTGAGAACTTCATGATATGGCACTATATCAGCAGGGGCAGAAGCAGTCGCTTAAATGCAACCTCACTGTAAAAAACAAATTGGGAAATTAAACATTTAAAATGGAAAACATCACCAAAACATAATTCAGAATGACTTCCATATGCTTTAAACTGTTTGGGTACTATTACACCAATATCCACATGTTTCTGCTGTGTTGTGCTGCATTATTAAAGAAAAGCATGCTTCAGTAGACCTTATGAACCTGCCTGACTAACATGGCTATCTTCACATGCTCCTTCTGAGATTAGGTGGGTTGCAACCCAGGAAAGGGAATGCACAGTGGGTATCCACTGAGAAGCCCTGATTGTACAAAACTCTCTGAATGCATGTCCAATGCATGTTTGGAGATGTATTATTTCCTTTTTGCATCTGCCATGTTTACTGATGGCAAGGGCGTGATAAACAAGATTACCATATAAATGGACCTAACAGTGCCCAGCCTGTTTACCTGGCAGTCAAACATTTAAACGTTATAGCAGCTCTAATATTAGTAAAGATCACAAAATCTTTCCAGTGTTAAAATATGGATATCACCATATATATCTACTATTCTATCAGCACCTGGCTTCTCATTTATTGGACTCTTAAAGACCTCTCATCCTAGGGGGAAGAGCCAAAACATTTACTTGGCCACAGGAACTAATGGTGGGATTGGAGGGAGGAAGGAGGAATATATAATTTGTTTGCTTTACTGTAAACTGCTTTTAGCAACATATAGATATACAGTAAATAAATACAGATAATTTGTTTCTTTAAGATCAACAGGCATACACACCTATCCAGAAGCAGAACCTTTGGTGCATCAGCTGAAGCGACATACATGCATTCTTGCAATGTAGATGATTAACTGATTTCAGCATCAGAAATCATTCCTTCACATTTCAAGACATAACTAGCCATACAGGTTAACAGAAAAAATAAAGATCCAGTTCTTGCTTCAGCAATTCCTATTATATCGTTATATCAAGCAGAAAAGCGTAAAACTCCCATAAGGCTAGACTCAGCAGCTCTAAATTCTTCAACCAATTAACACCCCAATGTTTTCTTTTTAAGTAACTTTGAGTGAACCTATACTTCTGTGCACACCTGTGCTCCCTATTTTACAGCACACAGAGACCAGGAAGAAATGAAGAATATAAGGGAAAGCATTCATCCTGATTCAGCAATAGGAGCCCAATGATCAGGTAAATTGCAGAGCAGTACACACAGGTTGGTAAATTACCGAACGAAATCACCATTTCCACTGGAGCCTGTCAGTGGGAATGTATCTTAACATCTGTCAAGGTGTTTAGGAAAATGCATATGCTGCCAAGCAATAGTACTTTCAGACAATATTCCTTAGGGGATCCCTATCTCTGGCTTATTATGAGGTAGCCAAAAGTCTTTTCTTCCTTTTTTTGTGCAGGTTAATTTGCATGGATATCAAAGCGGGCCTTTGAACCTGGCCTTCCCTGCAGGAATCTCGCTCCACCCCCCTCCCCATCCAAACCTGAAATGGCGCCCCAGTGCATCCCCAACCGTCAAAACAGGGGGAGGTGTCGTGTGTGATCTGACAGCTGCCCCATCTGGAAACTTAGCTCGCAGCGGCCGCTGGCGTTTTCCTGCCCCCGAGACCGGGCGAGTTACAAGCCGAAGGAAACGTACGAAGCCACGAGCCCCCCAGCGCTGCCCCCTTCCCTCTCCCAAGGGCCGGGACCGAAGGGCGAACTGGGGGTCGAGCCCACCGGAGCAGCCCTGCCCAGGCCGGCCTCCTCGTCTCGCCCAGCGCGCGAGTTGCCCCCGCCGCGACGACCAGCCACAGCAGCGCTCCCGCCGCCCTCACCGAGGCGCGCGTCCCGCGGCGGGTTCTCCATCAGCTTCTTCAGCACCAAGGGGAAAGCGCCCGCCAGGCCCCGCTCCCGCGGAGCGGCTCCCGCAGTCCCGGCCGCGGCCTCCTGGGGGGGCGCGGCGCGGCTGGACATGCTGCACGCGGGGGGTGCGGGGCGCCGGCGGAGACCGAGGCTCCCCCTGAGGCGCGCGGGGGCCAAGCCGAGGCGGCGGGAGAGGCCAGCTGAAGGGCTCCCTCCGAAAGAATACAGAGAAAAGTCACCGCCACTCGAGACTCTCCACCGCGCATGCGCCCCCTCAGACCGGGGCTCCTTCCAGGGCCCCAAGCTTATGACTATTCATAAGCCCCGCCCCGCCACCCGCTCCTTCTCCGCCCTGCGATTGGCTAAGGCTTCTAGAAGGCGGGTCCGGCCATCCAGTTTAATACGGCGACCGCCGGAGACTACCCGAGACGGTCCCCTGAACGCGGATCCGGCACGTGCGGTGAAGGGTGAGCGACTTATTAGCATGGGGGCCCACCCACTTGACGCCCCAGGCGTTGGCGGCTCCGTCGAGACTCTGACAGCATCCGTACGCTCTGCGCATGTGCGCCCAGCTCTCCGACACCCCCAAAAGGAGCCAGCGGACGACTGCCCGTTCGGAGGCGCGCGTGAATTCGCCGCACCAGCCAATAGGAGGAGGGGGCGGAGTCCGTGCCCTTCCCTACCTGCGTGTGGAAGTGGAGGGGGGGAGGAAGGGTGACGTAGGAGGGGCCCAAATCAAGGGACGGGACTGAGCGCGGAAAAGGCTCGACCCGAAGATGGAGGGCTCGGCTGGGGCGGGGAATGCGCTGGCCGCGGGAAGCACGGGGCTTGTATGCCTCCGCTCAGGCGCGAGACGGAACAGATGTCCCTTCACGTATAAACAAGTGTCTGTGTGTACGCACACGTACATGAACAAGCACACACACACCCTCAGCCCTTTACATTCCTCCTTGTACAGCGAAATATATGTTTGATCGTAATCCTTTGGGACAAGCAGGCAGTAAACGAATTCAAAATACGAAAAAATGTTCCACTCTGACACTGTTGGACCAAAAGATCATCATCATTCCCACATATAAAAAGAGACCTCTCAAGTCCAGGAAGGCTTATGGGCGAATTTTTTAAAAGTTTTGAAGGTGCTACCCCCTCCACACAATAATAGATTAATACTACCAAATGTACAACAGGTGCCACGGCTATATCGGGAATATAATGGGCGCAACTTTTCAGCAATACTACCTTTGACATTAAGCAGGCACTTAGTATTTTCAAGGTTGCAGCTTTTTACGGCTGTAGGGGTTTGTTAATTTTTTGTGTATATTCTGCATTTTAATGTATTGTGTGTCTCTTTGTATTCTTTATATTTCACTGTAAACTGCTGGGAATTTTTTGACAGAAATGCAGGATATGAGTTTAAATAAAGATAATGTTCCAATTCACTTCCTAAAGGCACTAGAAACACTATGGAACATGGTTCAAAAACAAGTGCTGCTTCCATTAAAACAGTGGTTCTCAACCTACCTAATGCTGTGACCCTTTAATAGAGTTCCTAATATTTTGGTGACCCCCCCACCATAAAATTGTGCAAGTTTTTTTTCACAGAAATTAAACCAAAACTGACCAATGGCGTGAAGATCCATTGTTCATGATTGTATAAAAATTGGGTTTTTTCCCGGGGTTCTTCTCCCGCCAAGCTGCGCTGCTACCTGGAATGCCTGTTGGGAGACTGCACTGCGCTGGAGGTGCTGCTGGAGGTGCTGGCGGCCAAGCGCAAGCACCTGCAGGAGGAGCAGCAACAGTGGCAGCACCCCCCCTGCCAAGCTCCTTGCCCTGCCACAGCCCCTGTGAAATGGTCATTCGACCCACAAAAGGGTCCCGACCCCCAGGTTGAGAACAACCCTATTTTTATTATTTGTTTATTTATTTAATTTAATTTCTATACTGCCCTCCCATAAGGCTCAGGGCGGTTTACATAAAATGTCATGAATATTTAGCATAGTTTTCTGTTGCCTCTTTAGGGAACTGACTACTGTAGACTTTCCAACTGCAGGCTTCACACCTTTCTCTTACATTAACAGTATTTTCTCATTCAGCTGTGATATGTCTTGATTTATGTAGATATTGTTCCCCACTTTTTTCTTGAAGGACAGAACTGGTTATACATCTAAATATGCAACACAGAGTCTGATGTAAATAATATAGCACAATTTGCCTCCAGGGGATCACATATTACAATTAATATGTAAGTTTAATATTCTTGGCTGCCCAAGAATCACATTTTGCTTCCATTTCAATATATGAATGACTGGAAACAATTGCTAGCCCCTATGTATTATGGAATACAAACAGTGGTTCAGACTAAACATCCACAGTCTACCATAAACTTTCAAAAAAGGAGATATCAAAGATTGCAGCAACTATCAGACCACTGTGTTAATTTCCCAAACATTAAATGTTGTACTCAAAATTTTTCAACAAATACTTTTACCATATACAGAGAGACAAATGCCATATGTTCAAGCAGAATGCAAAGGAAGAAGCACTGGAGATAGTACTGCAGATATATAATGAATACTGGAACATACCAGAGAACATCAGAACAAAATCAATTTGTGTTTTATAGACCAAGAAAAACTATGGACAGTTTTAAAAGAAATGGTTATGCCACAATATCTGATTGTCTTGATATGCAGCCTCTACACTGGACACAAAGCTACTTCTAGGACAAAATATTGAGAAACAGAATAGATTCCATTTGACAACGGTATTATATACTTCCTTGTCTTATCTCCCTGTTTGTTCAGTCTATGCGCAGAACATACCATAAGGAAAACTGGATTCGACTGAATGAAGGTAGAGTGAAAAATAGCGGAAGGAACATTAACAAGCTGATATAAGCAGGTAAAACCACATAATGGCAGAAAATAAAAAAGACTGGTAATAACTACTAATGAAGATTAAAGGACGAAGTGTAGAAACAATTACAGCTGAACATCAAGAAGACAAAAGTAATGACTATGGAGGAATTACACAGTTTAAGCATGACAACGAAGAAACTGTTAAAGATTTTCTATTCCTTGGCTCAATTATCAACCAAATTAAAAAAAAACAGAAGATTGAGACAGGAAGGGCAGCAATGAAGGAAATAGAAAAAAGTCCTTTAGTGTAAGGAAGGTTTCACTAAAGAGACTAAGACCAAGATAATTAATATTATTGTATTCTCCATGGTTATAGGTAAAGGTAAAGGTATCCCCTGTGCAAGCACCAAGTCATGTCTGACCCTTGGGGTGACGCCCTCTAGCATTTTCATGGCAGACTCAATACGGGGTGGTTTGCCAGTGCCTTCCCCAGTCATTACCGTTTACCCCCCAGCAAGCTGGGTACTCATTTTACCGACCTTGGAAGGATGGAAGGCTGAGTCAACTCTGAGCTGGCTGCTGGGATCAAACTTCCAGCCTCATGGGCAGAGCTTTCAGACTGCATGACTGCTGCCTTACCACTCTGCACCACAAGAGGCTCCATGGTTATGTATGGGTGCAAAAAATTGGACAATGAAGAAAGCTGGCAGGAAGAAAATTGATTAATTTTAAATGTGGTGTTAGATAAATGTGGTGTTAGATAATCTGTTTTACAGATACCCTGGACCACTTAAAGACATAAAAGTGGGTTGCAGATCAAAGCAAGCCTAAAATCTCCCTAGAAGCTAAAAGCCTAATCTTAGGCTATTGTACTTTTGTCACAGCATGATGAGGCAAGTTTCACTGAAAAAAAGCAACAGGAAGAGTTGAAGTGAATAGGAAGAGACAAAGACCCCAAATGAGACAAAGACCAAATCAAGGAAGCCATGGCCCTCATTTTGTAAGAGCAAGGCAGTTAATGGTAGGATGTTTTGGAGGTCATTAATTCATAGGGTTGCCATAAATCAGAAGTGATTAGACAAGTATGTAACACGCTTACTTATTAGTTAAACATAGCTAGTACAACCTCAAATTTCAGTTTTCCATCAAGTCAACAGCAATTTCTCAATATCTCTTGCATTGCATCATGAATCTGGCATGTCTCCTTTGCTTCTTCTACCCTGAACAAGTGCTTCAAAGCTTGCTTCAAAAGCTTTTCTGTAAGACTTCTTGTATTAAAATTAGCCACAAATAGTTAGGGAGAGTGTCATAATTGACTCCTGGTTCTTTCATATTAAACAGATGAAAAAGAAAAGCTGGTCTGGGGCTTTGGGCTGGGATGTCACCAATATGTGGATGAAACTCTGCTCTACCTCCTAATAGCTGGCTGGACTCTCCCCTGGATGCATACGTATGCCAGATGCTTGGAAGCAGTGGCTGGATGACTCAGGCAGAGTCATCTGAAATGCAACCCCTCCAAGACGGAGGTCCTGTGGCTGAGTAGAAGGGGGCAGGATCAGGCAGTACGCCTCCCATGCCGGGATGGAGTGCAACTAACACCTGCACCTGTCACCAGGAATTTGGGGGTGATCTTTGATGCCTCCCTTTCAATGGAGGCTCAGATCACGAATGTAGTCCAAATGGCATTTTTCCACCTCCACCAAGCACGGCTACTACCTGGCCACAGTAATCCATGCAATGGTCAGTTCCAGACTAGACTTCTGTAACTCACTCTCCATTGTCTTACCCTTGTCCTTGGCCCGGAAACTGCAACTGGTACAAAATGCAGCTGTGCAGGTCCTCATCTGGTCATCTTGGAGGGCCCATATTTGGCTGGTGCAGGAGCAGCTACACTGGTTACTGGTTTGCTTCCAGATCAAGTTCAAGGTTTTAGTTTTGATCTTTAAGGCTATACACGGCCTGAGTCTTACCTATCTGAGGAACCACTTATCTGCTTATGCTCCCTGCAGACTCCTTCGCTCTGCAGGCATGAATTTGCTGGTTCCAGGCTCCCGGGACATTTGCCTGGCCTCAAACAGGGCCTTTTCAGCCTTAGCCCCAACCTGCTGAAATGAGCTCCCGGAAGAGCTGAGAGCCATGACAGAGATGTCTAGGTTTTACAGGGCCTGCACGATGGAGCTCTTCCACCAAGCATTTGGTTGAAGCCAGGGGGGTGACCAGAGTTACGAAATGTGGGTCCCACCCTACACTATGCGCCAACGATCAGAGAACCTTCAAACTTACATCACCTGAGTTGGGTTGGGAGTATTAGATAACTTTATACTACCATCTTTGATATTGGTATTGTTTTACTGGTGGTTTTAGGGGCTTATTGTGTTTTATGGTTTCTATATTGTAAATCACTACGAGATGACATTTGTTGAGAGTGGCAGGGTAGAAGTCAAAGTATAAACAAAGAAACAAACAAATACATAAATAAATAAAGAAACAAACAAATAAATGCCCTGTGCTCAGGTGGCTGCATTGGCTTCCAGTGGAATACCAGATTAGGTTCAAAGAGCTGTTTTTTACCTTTAAGGCCATTTGTGGTCAGGGCCTGGCATACCTGTGGGAGTACCTCTACAAATATAGCCCCCAACAAGCATTATGCTCTGCCAGTTCCAACAGGCTTGTGGTCTCTGGCCCAGGAGAATTCTACCTGATCTTACCTAGGGCCAGGGCCTCCTCAGTCCTGGTCCCTGTATGGTGGAATGGGGTTCCAGAAGAGTCGTGGGCCCTGTCAGAGTTCATTGAGCTCTGCAGGGCCTGCAAGATGGAGCTTTTCCACTGGGCATTCAGTTGAAGCCAAGCCACAAGGAAAATCTAAGAGCTCCCCCCCCCCCCCCGCAACACCTAGATATATGATTGGTTGGACTGGGCCAGGGAACCCAGAGGACACTGAGTGCCATTCTGTGACAATTTTTAGCAAGTTTATTGTTTTCCTGTATTACTGGTTTACAGATTGTTGTACACCACCCCGAGACAGCTGTGCTTAGAGGAGCAGTTTTATAAATTCAATAATGTCCTGGAAACAAGCAATAGTATAATAGATTATAAGATCATAATTAATAATGGTCAAGAAACAAACTAGAAGGCTTCTGTACAGTGTAAATGAAATAAAATTATCTAACTTTTTCAGATTCTAGGGCCTGTGGTTTCTCCTGTGACATTCTACCCTGGGTAAGTTGTCTATGTGTGTGAAGAATAATATCGAATATTTTATCCAGCAGAGGGCAGTCATGTGTCCACACAGAAAACAGTCCTCTCTCTTAACAGAATTAAAGGGGATGCTGGACAAACCAGTTGTACATGCTGGGTTTCCACATACTCTGCATTTCATTTAAGCTGGCCCCTCAGTCACTACGAATACAGTGTTGGCAGGGCGCTTGTTTGCACCAAAGATTTCTGGCACAATTTGACTTCCTTTAAACAGAATGTGTGGAGCTTTATGGAGGGAAGATCTTGTTCACTCAGCATCTAAAGGGACCCAAGTTCACCGTTATTTTTTTTCTTTTTGGCACAGCAGAAGTTGGCTCATATGGTTAACTTCTGGACTGTGATGACATCCATTGTGCCTCACTCCAGGCATATGGTGCTGCTCGTAGCAGGGTTGGATGTACAAAGCAGCAGTGCAGTAATTAGGCACAGCAGGTGCTTTCTATGAAGCCTCCCACACAACAAAATGCACAAGGACTGATTCTGCAGATTTGCTGGACAAGTGATGAGTGAGGTTACTGGAGCATCTTTTAATTAAGCTTCCTTTGGAATCAGATATTTTGACTGCCAAGCAGATTAAATGGGGCAGTGTGTACCCTTACGGTTTGCTTAGAATTGTCAGCTTCAGTTCCTTTTAAATTTCAACACTAGGCATGGGTGGCATGTGAGAGAATACAGGAGATGGCAGTAATTGCTTCACAATGAAACTTGTGTGAAGGGGTATTCCATTTCATGTTGGAAAGGAAGAAGTTCAGCCCTGATGCAACCAGTGGATGTGTGTGCAGACACGTGGGTCTAGGGAGAGGATGGGACTAGACATGTCATGGGACTCTGTACATCATTAGAGCTAGAAAGGGATTAATAGAAATTTAGAATTGACTGTAACTGATTTGTAATGTGCTTCTCCTACTTTTCTTCCAATTCCTCCAGAAAGGTGGTGGAGTGGTTAAGAGCAGTGGCCTCTAATTGGAGAACTGCATTTGATTCCCTCCTCCTCCTCCACCTGGGCCAGTCACACTTCTCAGAGCTTTCTCAACCTCACCTACCTCACAGGGGGTCTGATGTGTGGAGAGGAAGGGAATTGTAAGCCGCTTTAAGACTCCTTTGGGTAGTGAAAAGTGGGATATAAAAACCAACTTTTTCTTTTTCAATATTATATTTGAGTAGGTAAGTGTTCCAGTGGTCTTGGTTCACACAGCTTAGAAGCATCAATGTTTGGTAAGGATGGAAGGTTGCTTGGCTAAGAGATAGGAAGGGCTCTCTGCAAGGGTGTTGCCATGGCATCATAATCAAAGAAGCTTGTTTCAGAGCAGCCGAAACAAACCACATCCAACTGAGATGAAATCATCGCTCTCAAAGATCCTCTTGATTTTTCTTCCTATATGATTCCACACACATATAAACCCCTTATCGCTTCTATCATTAGACTCCTAATGTCAACATTCTATGGATCCCGTTATCAGAATATTATTATTTGCTTTGTGTGACCTCCAGTAGTCTATTCACCTCCAGTTTATGAGTTGAATTGATAGCTCTAGAACTCATGATTCCAGTGAGATTTTCATAGTGGTACCAGGGAGCTCAGGAAAAGGCAGTTTATGTCCCAGGTTTCAGTAAAGGAGGAAACATGTTTAACAGACCATGAAGTCTAACAAAGAATACAGCGGGAGGGTCCCAATACTGTAAAATATGTAAATTACTGAACTGCATACTTAGCTGAGTTTTATGGACATTGCCTTTTCACCAGCACCGTGGCTTTTTCTACAGTAGAAAAGAGCAAGAGTCCTGTGACATTTTAAAGACTAACAAAATTTGTGGCAGGGTGTGTGCTTTTGTGAGTCACTGCTCACTTCTTCAGCTCATACCCTCCCACAAATTGTTAGTCTTTAAGGTGCTACTAGACTCTTGCTCTTTTCTCCTGCTACACACAGACTAACATGGCTACCCATCTTGATCTGGCTTTTTCTGTTACTGTAACCCACTGCGTTGCAGGGAGATGGGACAGAGTTCAATTCCTGCTGTAACTGAGTGTCGCTCAGCCATACGATAAATAAGCCTGGATAAAATAATCAGGATTACATGACTATAATCATACTTCATCTAGGGAGCCCTTTGGTGAGTGTCTTCACAACTTTTCTCTTAGATATATTCACAAAATTTTATCTACACCACTTTAGGGCCCGGGCCCTGTCCAGCTCAGTGCCATCCCATCTGACTGGCAGCAGTTTCCCCAGAAAACTGGAGCATCTGCAAATATGCCAGGCCCTACATTAGCCAGAATCCTACCATGGCGAAAGAGCCTTCAGAGACAGCGGACTTCATATGCTTGCAAGGAACTGCCGTATTCTCTGACGGCCTCTTTCCCATGGTAGGATTCTAGCAGATGTAGGGCTGGCATAATCGCGGGTGCCCCAGGCCAGGGCCCCGGAGTTCAAATAACTGAACCCCCGCAGGCAGCAGGGGCCTCTCTCAAACTTCCTCATAGTTCCGGCCAGGGTACACTCATGGCATCCTCCTCGCCTGGGAGGTCCCACGTGCTAAGGATATGATGGTCCCTTCCTTCCTTCATTCCGAAAAGCCCCCTCTAATAATAGGGCAGGAAAAGATCCCGGGAGAAAGGAGGAAGGAAGCCGCCCCCGCCGCCCCCAACCCGGTTTCGCCACCGGCAAGCCACAAAGCGGCTGCGGAGGCGGAGGCGTTGCGGGGCCCTCGCTTCGTGAGCGCAGCAGAGCGGCGGCGCGCGGGAATCGGCGACCCCCGAGAAGAAGCATGTCGAGAGACGGGGGGGGGGGAGCTTCACCAATTGGACGGGACCACCCCTCTCCCCCCCCCGCTCCCGCGCAGAGAGCGCTGCGTGTCCAGCCCAGCAGCGACGGCAACGGGGACCGCGCAGATGGCGCGCCGTTCCTCGTCCGGGCGTTGCTCGGCCCCCGGGGCAGCGGCAGGAACCCCGGCAGCCAAAAGTACTGGCGGCGCGAGGGGAACTACCTTTCCGATGGCCGGTCCAGGGGAAGGAGGAATACTCCAGCAGCGACTTCAGGACCTCGGGGAAGTCCAGGGCAGCGGAGCCCCCAAGCGCGGTGCAGCCGGACATCTCCGCGGGCGGGCGGGCGGGCGGGGAGCAATGCTGTCGGGTTCCCCCCGAGGGAGGGCCACGTGGACCGGCGGGGGCGCGCCTGAGCGCCAAAGGCGGCGGCTGTTCCCGAGACCTCGCAGCGGGAGATGCCCGGGGCTGCGGGGCTAAGCAAGCGCGCGCGGCTGGGAAGAGCGCAGAAGGCGCTCGGAGGATGGCAGCCAGTCAGAGGCAGCCCAGCCCGCTTGGCCACGCCCCCTCCTTCCCTCCCTCTCGCCGGACAACCCGGCTAAGCTGGACCGAGGGCTCCGGAGAAGTTTGCAGGGGACTGCCGGGGGGCGGGGGGCTCTTGAGTCGCTGGACGACTGGAGGGACCGCAAGAGCGGCCTCATCGCCCAGCCAGCGGCCCGGCGGGTGACCAGTGCGGGTTCTGGTGGTCGGCAGAAATTCTCTAGCGCCAGCGCATGTTCTTAAGAGATCCGATCCGAGAGGATTCTATGGTCGGAGTCATTGCGCCCGCCCCGGTCTATTGTCTGCCGGGGCAGGCGGGGTGGAGAGTACGGAATGGCTTTGCAAATCACCGGACAGTTTACGGAAAGGAGTTGGACGTATGGTAATCTTTGGGGGGGGGGGGATGGAAAGAATAAATAATAAAAATGCACCTTTCCCAGTTAAGGGGGAAATGTTGTTCAAATAAATTGCAAAGATGACCTGACTCCAATGGTAACGGGAGAAAGAAATTTTATCTACAAAAATAGAAGCTCATCTTCATGACATTCAATTCATTTTGAGCAGATTAATTTTTAAAAGGTTAACTTACTACTTACTACATCCAAGCCACTATAAGATGCAGTGGAAGACAATCAATGCTGAAAGAGGCTCAACATCTAAGGGATGAGAGGGTGGGGCCAACTGCCAAGTATAACCAAATAATTCTATTAACCCTTTCCCTCCCAGATCTTTTTGCATGGAGAGTTACAATATCCAACAGCCTTTCTTAATGCTGCATACAAGAGTTCTCATGTTTCAGGTTATCTCACAGTTTTTCAAATCTCTCTCTTAACAGAAGCTTAGTCAGGATGTTGGTTATCATCTCTATTATGCCCTTCTCAGGTCACACAGTAAGGGATACTTCACACCAATGTGCTTAGTGTGTGGAGCCAATTTTTTCTGATTGAGATATCTTAATACAAGAACTATTGGTAAACAGTTAACGGATGTTACTGAATTTGAGCTACAAATTAAGCACAACAAGCCACATCTGTTAGTCACATCTCCTGAAATTGGAAGTATCAATTTGTGAGGTCAAATGGATGCAGAATTTTGGCTAGGAAATTTCATTTGAATAGTGAGAGCAACTATGGTTCAAAAACATTAAACTAACCAAATGTAAATCAGTGAGGGAAAACTGGTATAAGATGCATTAGAGATGGTATGTTACTACAAAAGGGCAAAGTAGGATACCAAACCAATGGAAAATGTTGGAGATGTCAGAAACAGTTTGCTCCTTTCATCATATGTGGTGGTCCTGTGATGCTGTTCAAACTTTTTGGGTTAAAGTTCATGGTTGGATGCAAAATATTCTGAAATATACATTTCCAATGTATGCCAAATATATGTTAAGTTCTCTCCCACAAAATTTGTCTAAGCAGCTGAACAAATTCTTTTTTTATGCAGCAGAAGCTTACGGTGGCTCAAAGATGGAAGCAACAAGAGCTACCTGGAACTGATGTATGGTTAAACAAAATGGGACAATTTGTATTGATATTTTAATTAAATTAATTAATTAAATTAATTACATAGAGAACCGTTTGAAATATTTGCGGAACACTGGAACTGCTTTCTAGTGTATCAGAAAAAAAACATTAACTGTATTTTCATTTATTTTGATCTAGAATGATGTTAATTTAGCTTGTTAAACAATCAACCTTTACAGGTTGAGAATTTGTACTACTATTAATTATAACTGTTTTCCCCCTTCTCTCTATTTCTTTACAATTCATTTCTTGAAAATTGAATAAAAATGTTTATTAAAAAAAGGGGGGGGGGAGAAATCTTAATGCTGCTCTGGTTGTCTTCTTTACACCAAATTGTCTTTTGGTCACTGACTCCAAAGTCTTTTAGTATAGCTGTAACAATTCTCTGTATGCTTCATCAGATGCTAGATATTCAAATCCAGTGGAAGAGAAACTTACTGTAGTTTGCTTTCGACCAGTCCAGGAGACTGGTCCACCTCCATACAGGAACAAATACCCACTTGTGGATTTATAGTCTCAGCTGCCTCTTGCCCAATATGTGCCCATATAACTAACTGAATTTTGGTTTACTGGCCAATGGAAATTTTAACTTAATATAAGGTTTCTTTTAGATATATAGACACTCTTTTTTATTATGTGTGTTAGGGATCCCAACACTGTAATACCAGGTGTCATTTCTATATTGATTGTCTTTAGGTTAAGGCTCATTTGTTTTGATATTCTTAAGCAAGTCAGTTTCCATTGGATATTTTCACTGTGTTGCCATTTTCTAGACTTAGTATCTGTAAGAGTGCAATTGTTGTTTGTCCCTGGTTTAGAAGAAATTAACCATCTTCCTCTCTTTCAGTGTCTATGCCCTGGTAGTAAAAAACATCTCCTAGCTTCTTAATTTCCACTTCTCTGTTTAGGTACTCTACAATAGCATTAAAGCCTATTTGCCTGTCAGATGCCAGAATCAATTCATCAACATAGGCAAGAATAAAAGTACAACATCCATCTTTGTGTTTAGTGTCCATACATTTATCTACTTCTCCTTGCTTGAAGTCTTACACTGTGAGCCTCCTGTGTGATTCTTCATTCCTGGTGTCCGCAATTTGCAGGCTACATTTGGTTGTTTGGGGTCTTTAAAACCTTCTGACTGCTCTGTGTACAGATCCTCCTGGATCAACCAGTGAAGAAATGTTATCTTTACATCTAGACACTACTATGTTGAACAGTAATCCGATTGTACTGTGTTTCACAACCGGCGCAAAATTTTAAACAAAGTCCTGACCATATTCATGTGAGAAGCCTTCAGCAACTCATCTCGCTTTGTAGTGTTCCATATTCCCATCTGCATTTTGTTTGACCTTAAACATCCAGTAAGATCCTTTCCTGGTGGTAGTTTTGTCAAGGTCTACGTTTTAATGTGTAGAGCATAGATTTCCTCTTGCCCTGCCTTCTTCCACCTACTGGCTTCAGCTGTCAACATTTGTTATTCTCCCTTTCAGGTAAGACAAGCATGAGGCAGGTATGCCTTTGTTTGGTCACAATGAGCATTGGAGGTATGCCTGATCCTCAATATATGGTGGTGGAGGAGTGGCAGCCAACATGGTAACATCCTAGGGTGTTCAAATCCAAGAGACATTCAGAAGTGGTTAGCCATTGTCTGCTTCCACATCACAACCCTGGTTTTCCTTGGAGTTCTCCTAGGCCCTGCATAGCTTCCAAGGTCTGACAAGGTTCATCTGGGCCATCCACGCCAGGGCAATATATACTTGGAAGTAAATCCCACTGTGTTCCACTTTGGTATAAGCAACCATCAGAAGCTCTGCAGTGCAATCCTAAACACAGTTTGACCCTTTCTAAACCCACTGGGCTTAGAAGAGTACAACTCTATTTGGTATAACACTGTTAGGCTGCAGCCTTATCAACATATTAGTCATGGCCAGAAAATGGAAAGTGCAGAAACTATCCTCAATAGAAGAATGGCTGGCCAAACTGGCAGATCTGGCCAAGATGGCAAAATTGACACTGATGGTCAATGGGAAATCTGAAGAAGTTTTTAAAGAACAATGGGGTCCTTATTTGAAATATCTAAAAGGATAATAAATGTTGGACTAGAAAGGGGTTATTACTAAAATATTCTTATTATACAGTGTATAAGCTATATAATGTATAACAACTCTATTTCTATCTTTCATGAAAAATAAAAACATTTAATTAAAAAAACCCTTACTTTTTAATGAGCAGACACTACTAAACTCAGTAAGATTTCTGAGTAATCTGCATAGGCCTCAGTTCCACTCAATGAAACTGAAGGGAAATTCTACTATGGCAACTTTTGGATTGTTTGTGGTCTTAGTGCTTCGCATACCTGGGAAAAGGATTATTGAAACCTTTTAAGAATCTTTCATCCCTGCTTATCTGCTGCTTGTGAACTTTACTACTTCTGACAGTTCTTCAAACTGAGTGTACAAAGCAAAGAGATGGGAGGATTTGGGAAGAATTTTAAAATAGGTCCCTGCTCACAGATTTGGCAAATAGAATTACTATTTTGAAATCAGTGTACAATTTGTAAAAAAAAAATGTTGCTAGTTTAGCCAAGTTTCAATGCTGTGTCAACTCCCCTTAAAAAACAGTTATGTTCATAAACCTTGTGACATAGAAAGGAAGGGGATAATTACCTACACAGCCGCTTAGCTCCGGAGACAGAGCAGAATAAAATATATAGGTATATTTTACCAATATTGGCAGTAAATTAGATACTGTGCTGTAATTTATCCTAAAGTGGTGACCATTAGGTTGACTTCTGGTTAGTGTATTTTTATCATGCAAACAATACACATTGAATGGAATCTGCACAACCTTGCAAAATGGCTCTTGCTTTAGATCAATAACAGTATCATCCAAAACAGAACAACACCTTTCTAAATCCATGGATTTAACGGGGAATAACTTGGTTTAGGATTGCACAGTTACGCTGTACACCAGTCTTTCTCAGTTTTTTTACTGTTGAGAAACCCCAGAAACATTCTTCAGCCTTCCAGAAGCCCCATAAGTGCCATGATCATACAGAATGTGGTTGGGAAGCATGGCTATGTACTCACTCACCTGGGGCCCCTCCCCTCTAGGCTCATCATTGGCCATTTTGGGAGGGGTGGGTGAGTTGATATGACCACATATGGTCATATCACCCAATAAATTAATTATATATATACACACAAACAGTTAACTCATCCATTCAGGAAACCTTACCAGGGCTGTCAAGAAACCCCAGGGTTAAATAAGCCTGTTCTTCTAGAACTAGAAAACTTAGCAGCAGTTTTTCTTCGGTTGTCAAGTGCTGGCTGGATGAAAAGGTACTAAGTGTTTTGCATGACAGCTGCCATAATGAAGGACAGAATATGTGCTGATGTAGGCTATATTTTAACATGGGAAGTAGTGTCACATTTGTTCATCTTCACAGTGGATAGAATGCTTACAGCAGCAAGACTAACCACATGCCCTCTAGACCCCTGCCTATAATGGCTAATAAAAACACAAGATATAAGAATAAGGGGCCTCCTTCCCATGAACCCCTGCCAGCTCGTGGGAATTGTAGTCCATGAACATCTGGAAGACCACAGGTTGACTACCCCTGGCCTAGAAGCAATGCTAGTCCCCCAGAAGCAATGTTAGCAAGCCCCAGAAGCAGAGCTAACAAGCCTCGGCATTTCCCTTGGCACACTCGACACAGGCCCTGCTCCACGAATAGTATGTTGCTGAGCAGCCTCACCTGTGTAAGCAGGCCAATCGCCTGGGAAGGTAGAAGGGGGTGGGAGCCCTTTTAATGCTTGTGGGTGAGCTAAATTTTGTGTCCAAGCTGAAGACAGGCATCTACTCAGGAGAACAGGCTGAACCTTCCAAGCCCTCACATGGTGGCTAGATTTCCTACACTTCAGCTGGCACGTGTTCACCCCTTGTGTGCAACTATAAATCTAAAATAAGGGATAGATTCCTCCTTGGAGACACAGTTTTCAGGAAAACCCTTTCCCCCCAAGAAACCAATTTTCCCACTCTGGAACTGCCTGTCTGCTCCAAAATATTTACACAAACCATGCTGGCCTTAGGACATATAAGGCATGAACTTCCTGTTGGTCACAGAATAGAAAGTCTATTGATTAACCCAAACACAGAGACATTGTAAAGATATAAATGGATAAGCAATAGCAGCAGGAAATTCACAAAGAACATAGCAAACTTTAACAAATCAATTACGTTGGAGCCAATTGTGAACTGAATGTGCATCTTAAGGACACCAGACTTACACACTACTGGACACCTAAGTACCTTGGCATTAGCCTGGACAGGACTTGGATGATAAACATCATCTTACCAATGTAACAGTGAAAATACATAGGCACAACATCAGTCTCCAAAAATTATGTAATACAACTTGGGGTGCATTTGCTGCAACTTTCAGATGCTCAGCTATGGGTTGGCGAATAGTACCGTGGAATATGGTGCTTCTGCGTGGCTCAGCAGTCCCCATGTCCACAAACTTGATGTCCAACTAAAGACAACAGTGAGAACCATGCCTTTTGGCTACTAAAGTTGTGCCACATTGCTCCCAAGTATCTCTGATGACCAGATGCTCTTCTTTGTGAATATAGAAAGATATGGCTCACATGGACCTATCTAGACTAAGATCCCAACACCCAGCAATAAGATCTGCACAAATCCTGCAATCATAAAATTTAAATCTAGGGAATGAATAGTTGCAAACAGGGATGAAATCAGTTCCACCCAGTATCCATCACCTGATAAACAAGATAAACAAGAGGTCCACAAGATTTGACTTGCCACATAAAATATGGAAGATGGCTAATAGAATACAATAGAATGTATTTAGCAGTGGCGCAAATCTATTATTTAAATAAGGCAAAATACCAGGACATGGATGTAACCAGGACCAAACTATTTTCTATCTGTCACAGGAATATGAGTGTCATGCTTTCCAGGGAGGTGTGATGGAGTTATTTGAACTCTCCCCAGCAGGGGCTAAGCGGATCGAAGATTTAGATATTAATGAGTAAAACAGATAAGGGTTAGCAGTTCTTCCAAATATAAAATTATCTTTTCAAGCTGCAGGCTTTGTCTAATGAAGACAAAGAATAGTAAAACTTGAATCAGCAGACCTAGAAGAAAGTCTCCATAATTATTTATGGATAAGGAGATCAACTACATTAGTGTAACAAAAGAAAGGAGTCGCATAATTAGAGCTGGACTTTTGAGAACATGGCTTAATCAACAGAATATAGTCCTCCAAATTCTCTGCTTATGTCCCCAGTAGAAATAAAAGGGCTTTTTAAAAGATAAAGCACTATGGTAAATACTCAGGGGAAGCTCAAGTCCTGGCAAGATATTAGAGACAAAGAAATTAATATTCAGTAGCTACTATATTACCAAAGTTTCAAAATTAAAGAAGACCATCAGCATGGAAATTGGAACGTTAAGAGAGAAGACTAAATTCAAGCAGCTGATTTACAAGGTCGCCCTAGCCTTCCTTTTCTCTTTGTGTTCCTTTTATACTATTATACTATTTTATTAAAAAACCCAAGAAAACATTTATTAAAACAAGAACATTTAGATATTGATATTTAACAGGATGTCCCAATCACTCTGCATACCCACTGTATCAACTTAGTTATGCATTTTATATTATTATATGTTTCCTGTGTCTAACTCTGCCATACGATAAAGAGACTGGAGTCTGATTTCTAGGAAGAGCTGAAGTCTGCTTAAAATCTGTTTTCCTCCATTTTTTTGATAACAACTACCCTGATGAAGGATTCTGGGGAACTCAAAAGTGTCTATGCTGTCATGTGTCCTTGGGATGGTCCTAATAAAGGAGTTACATGGATTATGGTTTTGGTTTTTAAAATCCTGGAACATTAAAAGGAATATCAGTGTGCCTCTAAGCATGTACAGAGCGCATTTTCTCACCACCAAGTAAATCCACAACAATTCCCATATGTTTCAGGTTAGGTTGTAGACTAGAGTTCAAGGGCTAACTTTTAAAAGCAAGTCGTTTTTATTCATAACCCTAATGTATATAAAATGCTTCATAAATCTTTTAAAATCTAACAACTGTTGCCAAATAGGATATACTGAAAAAATGGCACTGCTGAAAGCAAGCACCATAAATTCCATGGCTGAATGGGGATTTCATCCTGGATCTCCTAGCGTTTAATCCATCCCAAAACGATACATCCCTTGACTGCCTTAACAGATTGTCTTCGAGCTGCCTTGGGCTGGGCTCATAGATTAAATGCCTCTGGGGTGGGAGGGAAGACAATAAAAGCCAAAAAACAAAAGGGTATTTTTGCTCATCCTCAAATTGGTAGCAGACCAGCACAAGGCGACACTAAACAAAAAAGCAGAAAACATGAGTGGAAAGGACATTCAGATGGCAACCAGGTGGCTGAATCTCATCTGGGTAGATATAAAATGGAGTAACTCAAATCAGTTAATTAGTAGAGGGACTAGGAAGCAGCGTAAAGCTTGGCTATTTAATGTGCCTGGATCATGTTTAAAATACAGGGTCAAAAGCAGCAAGCTACCCACTGCAGAGTGAATAGCACACAAAACAAATAAAAATCTGAGATAATTTCCCAAAGGATACAGCATGGTTGCAGAAGTTACCCTTTGCCTTCTGCTTTTCGTTTGATTGGCTTCTATTCCATTCCATCCTTTAGGCTCTAAATGGCTTACGTACATTTTCAATTTTAAAAAATGAAGAGGCCCCAAACGTTCTCTGAGTGCCTCCAATGTACCTACAGCCTACTCTTGAGAGATTGCAGCTGCAAGTTATTATGCAGGCTCCTGCAGGGAGAACAGCCTCCCATGGTCCTCAGATCTCTGGCCGGTGGCTGGAGCCACACTTTAGCAACCTCCTCTTTAGCGACCCACGAGGCCACTGACAAGCAGAGCTGTCTCCAAGAAGGGAGCGAAATCAAGGACCAAGGCCTGACGTACTTCACCTGACATCCAAAGCCACAGTTCTGAGTGCTGTGTAGAATGTGGCTGAGGAATGTCACACCTGCCCATTCAAAGGTGATTATATCACCCAAAGTGAGGAGAAAGCTTCCTACGTCCTTCCCACTTTTCAGTTGCCTTTTTTCTTCATAGTTCTGAGAAGCTGTGTACTTGCTTGCTGGCTGCATGTATGCTTGCTCACTCATCTGCTGTGCAGTGCTAGAGCACTCAGCCAGCCCTGTTTAGAATAAAGAGCAGTGAACAGCAGCATAAGGCCAGCTCTGGCAGCTGGGCTACCAGTTCCCTGGCAACAAAGCTCCTCATCCTCTGTTACATGGGGACTGGAGATCATACTGCCAGGACTGGATCGGAGCTAGCCTGAATTGAGTGCTAAAAGGAAAATCCCAGTTTTAATCACCTGGAAAGGCCTCCAAGTCCTTAGCCGTAAGCTTTGCGAAAACAGCAAGCACATGAAACCAAGGAGCATGATCTACAAATGAAAATGTGAAGTGGCAGTTGTCAATTCCTCTGCGTCTCTATTGTCAGAAAACAAAAGACAATGGACAGATTTGCTAAGCAATTGTGTAATTAGCACCTGCCCCTTTCTTACAACTCAATGAATAAAAATGGCTGATGACTTATTACTCAGTAATGAAACGGTGTGTGTGTGTGTGCAAGATCCACAGAGGGCCAGGGTCCTGCCATAGCCCAGCCCCTAAAATCAATGATTGCACCTTGTTTCTACTTCCCCCTCTTCAGTTCCCATGCATGGCTGTTCTGTATTGACAGTGCTTTCCCTGCGACACTTCCCTCAGTGAGCCCAGGAGAAAACACCTCCACAGCTGCCTATCCCAGATGCTAGCCCAGACTGCTGTGGAGCAAGCTTCAATCCATCTTTCAAATGCTGTCCATGTTTAGTTTTGCAGCAGGAACAGAGTGATCGCATGTGGAGAGGCATGTTGACAGTTCAGTAGCTTGAGGCTTGGGAGGCGTGCCAGTGGGAGGAGAGTATGTACACGTGGAGAGACAAGAGAGGGAGGCAGGAGGTTCACCTGCTGTCTGATCCTTACTCAAGGCTTCCAGACAGGACTCCTTTCCCTTCTCCCTTGATGTGGTTGAATGTTGAATCTGTAACAAATAAGATTGCAGAGCTCCAAAGAGCATATAGTCCTGGCATCTTTGAATGAAACTTTGATGGGCAACTCGAGTAATTTGGTGTTGTATCAGTTTTTTTTTAAAGTTTCACAAGAAATTGACTGTTTTGCTAGAGGTGGTGAAGGAAACGGCCACACAGCCAAAGATACCCATTTTCACAGCCTTTTCGTCACTGCAATGTCCTCTCCCCATTTTTCTTCATTATGGTGTGGTTAAGTCTGAAGACTGTTTTTGTTGCCTTAGACATTTTTTTGCTGGTTTGGTAATCCTGGTCATACTGCGTTGTTTCCTGGAAGCTTTTGCTGCCTGACTGAATTGTTTTTCATATTTTGTAATCTGCCCTGAAGTTCAGTAAGGAAGCCTACACAGGAAAGTACAATGACAACAACAATAAATAGAAGAGGATTCACATATGGGAGCCCTGCTTATTAGCAGCAATTAAAGAGAGACTTCTATGCAAAGAGAAAGGTACTTCTAAACATACATGGGAAGAAAAAGTGGTAAGTAGAACATTGAAAACTATACTTTAGAGAAAACAAACTTACTCACAGGAGACACAAAACATACATGAAGACTGAAGCACCATTGTAAGTTCACTTTCTGCTAGAATTGCTTTAAAAAGCTGATGTGGGCACATTAAAATCTGCACTCTACGTTTCACACATGCACACTGACAGCAAGAGACCCCATTCTTCAGGCTTCAATAACCCCAGAAGTGTCATGATCATGTTGAATAGGGTTGGGGGTATGTTAGGAAATACAATCCCATAACATTGGAGCAGATGCCTATGTGATAACTTATAATTTGATTTGTATTAAGCCTTCTTCAAACTGAGAATATATATAGAGAAGTAATCACTGAAGAAATATTGGGAAAATGGGTTAGAATACCTAGGACCCCATTCTGGTTACTCTACACATTGGAATTAACTTTTGAGAGACTTATTGAGCACATAAGAATTGATTTGTCAGCCTCCTGATTTCCTTTGCTTTTTCGTGGACTTCTTCATGAGGAATCATTGGTTCATTGCTGAATATGGTTGGGAAGCATAGCTGTGTACATGCCCACCTGGGGCCCCTCCCTTTCCCACCCCCTCCAGGCCCATCATTGGCTATTTTGAGGTCAACAGGACCTTATATGGTCATATCACTCAATAAATGTTTAACAAATTAAAATATATATTAAAAATTTACACCCACCCCTTTGGGAAATCCTTCCAGGGCTGTCAAGAAACCCTGGTTGAGAAAGCCTGCTATAGATGAATACTTTTGGATGATGTCCTTGATGCAAAGTTTCCAAGGCTGAAAGTTCAAGAGCACTTAAACTGCAGTCATGGCCTGACAATTGAATGATGGGAACTCTAATGATGTGAACTTTAAACATGGTTGCCTCAAGCAATTTTGATTTATGGATCATGTGCTTACTTTCTGTAATAAGAACAGAAAACAAAACATACTGCAGACTACTTACACAGCATGGCCAGTACCCCTTAAAACAGGAGGTATTTACATGCAAGTCATGTCTGCAGCACATATGAATGAACAGAATCTCCTTTCTCTCCTTTACACACCATATACATGCATGGATCCCATTTATACCATGTAATCTGATGCAGTTCCAGCAGGCACACCTCAAACACTGTTTGAATTGAATCCATCACATGTTTGGACCTCCAGCTTCATTCTTCCCGAGCATGATCTTCATATTAGTTACTACACACACGGCTACATATTTAATGCTTCCGCAGTCTCTTGTGCCAGTGGCAAGACCAAAATCATTCTAGCCCATGGAAGTAGAAACAATAAAAAAACATCTGATCCGGTGCAAAGAATGGAAGCATGTACAAGCTGCAAGAACCAAAACACAACAGCTATCATGTGGCTGAAACCTGGTGTAGCAAAATGTTTAACTGGAAGTTCTATCCGCTTTTCAGCCAGTTTATTCCTCTCTGCTTACACTTCATAGCAGTCATCTTGATCCATCAAATTTGTTTGCGAGAAAGACACAAGAATCACCTTAAACTTCTACTGTAGGGAATACAGACACACAACCACATGGAGAGGGTTTAAAGTGCACACTTTTATTTTCTATTACAAAGGCTAAAAGAAGCAAATCTGTCTCATTAAGAACAAGAAAGTTGTTAGAACATCTACATTATTATCTTGGATTCTAGACCTTGTGAAGGTACTATTAAATTCTTTGTAATAGTAAAGCGTGGTATTTGTAAAATATATTAATACAAAGACATTTTTGAAGGACTCTCCAACTTATTACAAGTCCAGCTTAGAAACAGAGCATCCCTCGTGGCTGGCTTTTCTCTGTATGTTTCTGTCACCATATTTCTTAAAGATAGCCTAGCTAACCAGCAACTTGTTTGCATAATAACCTTTCCTGGACAAAAGCCTGAGAAAGGAGTTTGGCTTGTTTCTTTCCAGCACCTTATATGATGATTGAATTCATAACTTTCATATTCATAACTTTTTTCATATAAAGAAAGGGCATTGCCAAGATGGGTTTTTTTTGGGAACATAGCTGCAGTATTAAAAAACAGAACAGTGACCCAATTTTATTATTATTCTCAGATGTGAACGCCTTCTGAAAACTTTACTGGTTTAACTCAGTTGCTCTAAGTACTGGGGTTTTCTCAGCAATCACTGCAGAAGTGATAGTATCGTCGAGACAACAAGATGGAATGGCAAAATCAAATAAGTTTATATATCATATTCAGGCTGGGGGAGGAATCAGGAAGGCAAAATCAAGCTTCCTGACCTCAACAATGCCTCTTTTTTCCCCCAATAAATTAACGACTCTCTCTTACAAATTAGACTTCACCTAGGGATTCAGGCTGACAGTCCTTTATGAAGAGTAGGTTCATTATTCCAATCAGAATCACAATCACCTCTCAACGACGATTTAAAAAATCCCTAGTAGAAATATTTTTCTCTTCCCAACATCAGCTGTCTATCAATGAGAGATGCTACATTCCCCAGCTAGAGTCCTTTTCCTTAACCCTCAACAAAAGATGCCTTCAATACCACATACATATATAATATTATATAGTGATATATTTAATACCTGTGTATATATGCTTTATGAAAGAGTTACATATATACACACTAGAACAAGTCTGGTGACAAAATACTGCAACATCACATATCAGGTTATCATACCAGGAAAAAAAAAAGAGTTGATTCTCATTGCAATGTCCAAGAATACGTGCTCCCCACCCCACTACTCTGCCTCCATTGAACCTCATCCATTTCTCCCTGCATCAAATAGTACTGACCAGGGTAAGAAGGGCCACAAAGCAGTTTTATTTATGAATTAACGAGGAAAGGAAAACTGTCCACCCCATAATCTAAAATAAATTCACGTATCATAAAGTAATGGCAGAGCATATATAGTTACATATCTAGATACAGATAGTTTAAGAATTTTAAACATCCATTTCTTATATGTGTTTTCCCACTATCTGCCACAAACAGCTAACAGCTCAACCCCAGAAGCTAACGTCAGTTGCTCTTGTCGGTGCTTTCCAAAGTAAGACCAACAGGTTGAAGGCATAATGGTTAATGTAGGCAACAGGCAACTACTCGAAATGTCTGGTGTATGGGGAAGGGGATGATTTGGCTCATTTCATTGCAGTTGGATTCCTGTGGCTTTGCTTACTCTAGTTTCGTATTAATTAAGACTATTAAAATAGCAAGACAGGAGACAAGTACACTCCTTTTATATCAAAGCAAGGACAATGGACAGCACCTAACATGATCTAAAAGGTCTCATTTCAAATTTCAGAACAATCAACTCAACAGGATGGGCCTGCTTACATCAACACAGCTCCCAAATGACGTGTATGCATGGATTTCCTCTCCCTCTCCTCTCCCTTTCCTTAGAAGGTTGTGAAGGAGGAGAGAAACATGACTTTCAATATCACAGAAATAAACCAAAACAGCCATGTTTTCATGGGGAACTTCAGGCTAATTTTAAGATCTACAAAAGTTTTGGAGTGAAGGTCAGGCATTTCCTAACACAAGCGAGACAGCAACAGGGGATCTGATCATCAGTTAAAAGCAGACGGCATAAAAGGGAGCTTTCAGAGACCCACTGACTTTCCCCCTTGGCCTACTCATTCCATTTCCAATCTTTTCTCTCCATATGAAGTGGTAGCCTATTTTATACTTTCATATTAACTCGTCAGTGGAAATGGGCTACAAATAAGGGAAATATTAAAACATCTGTTGGAAAGTTATAAAAAATGAATAATATCTAACCAAAACTGCAGATCTCTGAAAGAAATCTCACCACTTAAGTCCTAGTGCCATACTTCAGCTTGCAGAACATAAATTGTATCTCAGCTGTTCTGTGGATCAAGCATTTACATTATCCACAAATGCATTCCCTCCTAGAACCCAAGGAGACATTAGGGCAACCAATCACGATACTTAACAGAAGCATTGAGCCTTTTAGTTTGCAAAAGCATTTTCATTCGGAACACACTTCTTTTGGATCATGTGCTCCCTTACCCACATTACATGTTGCCACTGCTCAAAATAGTGCCCTGATAACAAGGTTTTTCCTCCTACCATCCCTTGCAGAATGACCACTCCACTGAAGATTCCTATCTGTTTTTTGCTAATTTTACAGCCCAATCCTGAACATCTGAAAGCCCCGTTGAGTTCATTCCTTTTAGGGATGCTTCTCATTATAGCTTCTGAATATTCACTTCAGAGGCATATTAAATATCACTGATACATAAAATGTGTAAACAGAAAGTTGTTAGTGGCTATTTTGGGGTATTCGTTTTGCAAACACCAGCTAGTCATCTTTCTTCCTTTCACTGATATTCTGATTAAATCATATTAACTCTTGCAAGTTGTTTTCTTTTCAGGAAACATTGTTTTTGTTGTTGCGGTTTGATTGTTTGTTTTTCCTCCCTGTTCAATTCTACTTATGATTTCAAGTGAAGTTACATTTCTCATAATCTGGTGCTGGGTTATTATGTGGCAAAATACGGTTCCAGGCCTCATTACTCTTAAGTGATATCCGTGGATTAATCGTTGTTTTCTTGGAGGCAAAATACTGCATGGTAATTTTAAATCCTTTTTTGCCCATTTCCACTATCAACATATTTGGGCCCGGGCACACAATTCTGCAGTCAAGTAATCAAGGGCAAATTTTTATGCACAGAGGGCATCACTGAACGTGGAAGACGCAGACCTTCCATAATGACTGAGGGGGCTCCCCCAAGGCTTCAAGCCCGTTATCCACTTTTCTTAAGCCCAGTTTGTGTACCCCGGCATAATGGTAAGAGCATCTTGATTTTAAGTGGCTGCTTCTTTGTGTCTGTGCCATAGGGAAAGACATTCAGAGCTATGCTTAAACTAAACAATAACCAAGTTTAACTCAACAAACCAGTATTGATTTACTTTCTGTATAAAATACAATCTGTAAACGAGGGGGGAGAATCAACCACTGCCTCTGCAAAAGACAATACACTAGCTACACAAAGGCCAGGATAGGAATCCAGTATCCTCCCTGACTTGATAGGGAATGGACAACATTGATCCTAGAAGAGAGAGAAAATTTCTCTCACTGCAATCTACAGATTATCAGAGTCCTTTTTCAAAATTTTAAAATCACACAGATTTATAAGACCTCATTGGCTACAGAGCGGATTTGGTGCCTGTGAAGATGAGGTACACAATAATCTATAGGGACACCGCCCCCCCCAATAAAATTCCACTTCCTTTTCATGTTTCTCCTATACTTGTTTCCATGACACTGCAATATCCCAAAAAAACTAGACAGTCCGTAGTAAGAATTCAGGAGGAAGGGATTCTGAATGAAAAATCTCTCCCTCAACCTTTTCCTCTCATGTCATCACTGCAAATAGCTTGTTTTTTAAGGAGGGGAAAATAAAGAGACTAACGGTGGCAGATTGGGGAAAAAATTAAAGGAAAAATGTAGAAAAAAAATCTAAAAGCATGATGTTCATTGGCTATTGTTGTTGTTGTTAGGTGCAAAGTCATGTCTGACCCATCGCGACCCCATGGACAATGATCCTCCAGGCCTTTCTGGCCTCTGCCATTCCCCGGAGTCCATTTAAATTTGTACCAACTGCTTCAGTGACTCCATCCAGCCACCTCATTCTCTGTCGTCCCCTTCTTATACGGATCAATTTATAATTGCATGGAACCCCAGTAAATTATCTTGATTATTTTACAACAGAAAGTAAGGTTTTTGGGGAACTGTTATTAGCTTCCCTGTCACAGCCCTGTTCCTTCCATCCCCAGCTCTGCAAATCTGCCTGCTTGTCCCCCGCCCAGTGATCATATGCTCTCCCGCAACAGAAAGTTGTATTTGCCAAAGTCGTCGTCTCTGGGGCACAGCAGCATATCCTTGCGGGCTTTGGCCAGCTTCTGCTTCATTACTTCCCTCCGATCCAGCCACTCTGTCAACTCATCCTGGCCGTGAGCAAAGCGACATTTTTCCCCTTCAGGGCAGGATTTTGTCTTCTGGAATCTGCCAGGAGGACAACACATGGCTTAAAATGGACTACAGATTAAACAACGGCTCTCTGCTATCTGTTCAATTCTGCTGCATTTGGAGACTGAAAACTAACCTCACTGCTTGGGGGGGTTTTCACTAGATGCCAGATTTCTTTTTAGTATACCAACCCAGGTCACAATAGCTTCAGACATGAAACAGCCGTATACAACCAGGGATACAACTGAATCTAAACTAAGAGCCTGACAATAACCAATCCAAATTTAGAGATGTTGCTGGGCACGATGAAAAAGCCTCTAATAGTGCAATCCTATGCAGAGTGACACCTTTCTAGGCCCAATGAAGTCGATGGGCAGTTCATGGAAGGGAGTAACTCTGCTCAGGACTGCAATAACAGGGGAAAAAATCCTAATATGATAGACTAAGAAGCACATGGGGTGCTGGTGCCAAACATACCAATCCTACTAGAACCCAGCACTGAGGGTGGGATTACTGTATATGAACTGCTTAGTGCCTTAATTCAGCATGTCTAATATCTTCAAAAGAGCCTCTTGTGGCGCAGAGTGGTAAGGCAGCCGCCTGAAAGCTTTGCCCATGAGGTTGGGAGTTCGATCCCAGCAGCCGGCTCAAAGTTGACTCAGCCTTCCATCCTTCCGAGGTCGGTAAAATGAGTACCCAGCTTGCTGGGGGGTAAACGGTCATGACTGGGGAAGGCACTGGCAAACCACCCCGTATTGAGTCTGCCATGAAAACGCTAGAGGGCGTCACCCCAAGGGTCAGACATGACTCGGTGCTTGCACACCTTTAATATCTTCAAAGCCCCTTTATTAGGAAGCACCTGAAGATCACTTAAGGAGATCCTGCTTTTGGTTTGTACTTTCATCACCTTTTATCATTTTAGTGACGCAGCAGGCTGAATGCAAGGGCACTGCAATCAAGAACTTTGTCTTAGCAATTACCGGCAATAATGGTTTTAGGACTTGAACATTTCCTCCCATTCCAGATATCTCCATTAAATCTGGAGCTACTTAACGTGACCACATCCCACGCCCTCCTTTCTCAGCCGTAACCACCACGTGAGAAAGGGGAAGCTTTGTGTGCTGTACCTTTCACACAGCCGGAACTCGCCCATGGGGAAACGGTAGCTCCAGCAGCTGGAGTCATTGTCAGACGTGAAGACTTTCTCCTTATGCTTTTCTGACTGGATGTGCTGCTGCCATTGCTTCTTGCTGTTGCTGTTCTTTCCACAGAGCCAGCAGTGGTAACCCATCTGGCAGTCAGAGAACAACACGTGGCCAAATCTGTTACTTTACCTGGCTCCACTGTCCAACTTCTCTTAAAAGGTAAATTAGAGAGGCTTTCCCCTGGAATGTCCTATTTGTCCTATTTACTGGAATGTCCTACTTGCTTCTATTCACGTTTATACCCATCATGTTTTATGGATCCATTTTCCAAAACGACTGGCTGTCAGCTGGGTTCTTTGGGAAGGACAAGAGCCAAAGGGATAAGGCTGAAGGGGAAAAGGAGGTACCCTTCCTTGAGGTCCATTGGCACCTGGCTCTTCAAGGCAGCATACTTCCCTCACAAAGCAGCGCATTCAAGATCTATTTTCTCACTTCATAATCAGAGTCGCATATGGCCTACTGGAAAGGCTCGATATGGTTTCCAGCAGCAACCTGACTCTCAGACTTTACTCTATGCAACTGAGTCCTGTAGCACAAGAGCTGAAATACAGGTGGGATGACCCTGCTCCATGTGAGCCTCTCAGGAGGTAACTGAAGGAAGTATCACCTGGGAGGAAAAAGGGTCATCAAGGAAGGCCCCAAGCATCTTGAATAAGACAACTGGCCTAGCCTCATAACATGGCCTCAGGGAAGCCACTTCTGCATTAAGAAATAACATAATGCACAATGAGAGCCAGCTTAGTGCAGTGGGTCTGAGATTACACTGGAGAGATCCAGGCTCAAATCTTTGTTCAGTCATGAAATTCACTGGCAACCTTGGGTCAGCTATTACTCCCTCAGTTTCACAGGAATGGGAGAACCATATAAGATGCCCTGCATGCCTTACATTATTACAGGAAGGGCGGGACAAAAAAACGTGAACAATAGCTAAGACATGTTTGTATTTCACTATATGTGCATGTGCTGAGTAGAAGAAAAGTTGGTTCTTATATGCCGCTTTTCTCTACCCAAAGGAGTCTCAAAGCAGCTTACAATTGCTTTCCCTTTCCTCTCCCCACAACAGTCACCCCGTGAGGTAGGTGAGGCTAAGAGAGTCCTGATGTTACTGCTCAGTCAGAACAGCTCTATCAGTGCTGTGGTGAGCCCAAGGTCACCCAGCTGGCTGCATGTGGAGAAGGAGCGTGGAATGAAACCCGGCTCACCAGATTAGAAGTCCCCACTCCTAACCACTACACCAATCAGCCATTTAGAATCAGTAAAATATACAAAATGACATTCCAAAGAGAGTGCTATAGGTTTCCTAAAAGACTAGGGATGAGAAAATGCAAACGAGGAAGAAGGATCAGGAAAGAGAGAGACCATACCATGTCAGCATAGTCAGTGGGCATCTGAATTTGCTTCTCTCCTTCCCTTGATGTTAGTGGCGTCCCCTCGCCTGGCTTTCCAGGGTTGTGTTTTTTCAGCCACATATCATAGGTCTGTTGCATATCCAAAACTGCAAGAAATAATAAGTTTGATTAATCAGAGAGTCTCCTTCCCATCATTCCAAAACTGCTACCCCTCTAGATAAGAAAGCTTTGAAGAAATCCTACTCCTAGATGAAAAAAGTGTTTAGCTGTCCTGAAGTGTGTGCAGGGTTGCCTAACAGGAGAAGGGAGTTCCTCCTCCAGCCCATCAGAGTTTTTTTGTTTCAGACAGGCTTTTAAACAACATCTGTTTCGAGTGCCCAGCACGTTCACGCCGTTTGTCTGTAAAAAGTCAACTTTAAATTCAAAAAGAAACCGACCCCGAAACGATACTTTGAGCAGAAAGGAAGGGGGAGGGCAATGCTTTCATGACTGCCAAAAAGCACTAGGCTGGGACAAAAGTTGCTCTCAAGCTCAACTCTGCTTGGTAGTTTGTGCATCTGACCAATAGGAGTTGAGTGTCAAGACACGGAAGGCTCACCACCAGAAGTATGCATGTCTCTATGCAGCTTCTGCTAGGCTTGTGGCCTATTCCCCATCAAACGCACTAGTATTCAAAGGGTTTTTTAAAATGAAAACAGGCATTTTCACTCAACACCCTGGAAGAGACCATCAGTCTGTTCTTTCTGATGCCACCAATTATACTTTGTCTGTCCAGTCTTCTTACTTATGGCAGTGGGGAAAATGGGTGTCTGCCTTTCTAAAGCAGGCTGGCAATTCAAGAGGAACTGCCCAACACTGTTCCAGTCATGCATATGGTCATGTGATGCTCAGCATAGATTTCAGGATAATATCATAGCAAGTCTGCGTTGGATGCCTAGGACTGGAACAGCTGGAACAGATCACATGGAAGTCAGGTGCAGGATGCAAGTAAGGCCTGGCCCCAGCACAGGGAGCAAGGTGGTGTTGCATAACATTTGGGCAACAGTGTCACAGCACATACTTGACTCCACATCACTGCTGATTTCCTATAAACACCCATGTGTAAATTTGAAGCCAACCTCCACTGACTCCCCATTCCTGAGTGATTTCCACCCAATCCCCTTTCCCAGAATTAACCATGATCTCACATTATGGAGGCGTTGACACAAACCGTAACAAATGCAGACCAGGTTCCTTTGGAATCCTGCTTCAAATCACAGTTTTTCTCTCTGACCGAAGAGGGATATTTCGCTGGCATGCAGTGGTCCAAGTGTGAAAGCGGCTTTTGAAAGGGAAGGGGAACTGATCCAGCGCACCCTTTGCAAATTGACACTCAGCTTGCAATCTGTGATACACAGGGAACTACTATTATGCCTGCAATGGGCCTCCTCTAGTTCCCCTCTTCCTCTCACTCACTTTTATTTTCTTTCATGAAAGTCCACATATCTCTCTCCTCTGGACTGTGAGCAAAGGAGCAGTTTCCAACATACTGGCACTTCCTCCCATTCTGGGCATGGATACATAGCTGTGAAGAGACAGAAAGCATATCACAAACGTAAATGCACACCCCTGCACTAGTGAGGAATGAGGCGGAAACCAGCCAAAAGGTCAGATCAAGCAAATTAATTCATGCTTTTAATTAGGAGCAAACAAAAGGATTGTGTATTCTGACACTTCAACAGCTGCAGCTTCCAGATTTATCCCTTCAGCTTGACAGATGATGGTGCCCTTGAGGAGCTTTGAGCCTTTTAAAGAGACCAAACAGTGGCCTTTCCCAGAGTATTTCAGAACTACTTTTGTGTTCTTCCTATTCTTCTCTTCTACCTCCAAACACTTTCCATGCGCTCTCAGATAAGACACTGTTCCAAACATATTGCTTATCTACTGTTATATTTACTTACATCACTTAAAGTCTTAACTTTCTCTCCAATGGGACCCAAAGAGGACTACATGATTCTCTTCTCCCCAGTTTTACTGTCGCAACAACCCTGTGAAGTGGACTAAGCTAATGTTTGTGATTGACCCAAGGTCTCACAGGCAAGCTTCCTTAGCAGAGTGGGATTCAAACCTGAATCTCCCAGATCCTAGTCTTACACTTACGTAGCCACACTTTGGGATAAAGGGCAAGGCCTTTTCCACAATGGCCCCTAATCATGGAATTCTCTCCCCAAGAAGCTCTATTTTAATTTGAAGAAGAGTTGTTTTTTTTACCCTGCTTGTAACTGCCTGAAGGAGTCTCAAGGTTGCTTACAATCACCTTCCCTTCCTCTCCCCACGAGAGACACCCTGTGAGGGAAGTGGGGCTGAGAGAGCTCTGACAGAACTGCTCTGTGAGAATGGCTCTAAGATGATTGTGATTAACCCAAAGTCACCCAACTGGCTGCATGAAACAAGCAGGGATCTAGGAACGGAAGGCACATTCATTCATTGTTGACATGCTGTGTCTAATGTTTTAAATATTTAAATTTTATCATTGTTAAGGTTTTTAATGCAAGTTTTGTTGCTGTAAGCCATCACGAGGGCTCTTTGGAACCATATGACGATATCAATCCCAAAGCCAAATTGAAAATGATGCACTGGAGGTTCATAAGGGTTATTTAGTTGTCACTGTGGTTGCCAAGAAGGTCTCTACACAGAATGCTGTGAAATGATTCCTGTACTTTCTGCCACATTCTCAACCTTCTTGAGATTGCTGGCTGTGGCATTTCCAGGTAAAGGCTTTTTGGACAGAAGGCACATCAAATCCATGCAAGCCACATAGGAAGAACTGTGACAGATGGTTGTGCAGGCGCAAGTAGGACCAGTGGGAATGGCATAGTCCAAAACTGCAGCCATTATACAGAACTCTACGTAAACTGCTGCCTATGTTTCTCAACCCATTTTCTCCTTCATCTCCAGTTTATCACTGCAGCACTAAACCGGAAATCTAGGCAGGATTTCCAGGTATTACAATCCTTTCCCTTTTCTTAAAGTCTGAGCACATTTTATGTTCCGTGGGGAAACAGACTGATCCTGTCCAAATTCTTCAGTTTTCTATCTCTAGGCCCTTGTGCATGCTGCTAAAATGTCCAGGGCTTTCTTCCCCCTCTCAGGAATTGAAAAATTCCAGCATGCAAATCTCATTCACATTTTAACCCACCCATTGCCTCAAAAGAGCATACAGGGTTCCTTCATTTCAGTTCCACAACAACCCAGAGAGGAAGAAACAGTGACCTTTCCTGGAATTTTGAATCTACTATGATGCTCTAGTTCCATCAACATCAATTCTAAAGAGAACTGCTGGCTTGATAAACTGATAAATGGCTCACAGGGCTCCAGTCTGCTCCTTTTCAAGCAAAAGAGAAAAAAGAGGTCATGAACCAAGACCCACTTGTTGACCTAGCTGCCCTCTGCCTCAGCGGGAAATTATTCTGAGCCAGATCCCTTCTCTCATGCTGGAAGCAGAGACCAGCCTATGTCCAGTTCCTCCCATTTTATAAGTGGCTTAGAGTCTGCAAAGCCAGCTTTGGCTTAGCCACTTGAATCCAGCCTCACACAGCAATGACCCCAGTTTACTGCCACACAAGAAACAGGGCCTCCAGCTTCATTGCAGCTTCAAGCCAGTACTATAGTGGACTAGCACATACCGCCAAGGTCCCAAGACCAAGCAGTCTTCCTATGCGTGTACTGCCCAAGTCCCCACAAGAGGATCTCCAAAGGAGGCATTTCGATGAATGACCTTCAAGAGGCCAAAAATAAAATACCCGTATTTGCCGGCATATAAGACAACTGGGCGCATAAGACGACCCCCCAACATTTCCACTCAAAATATAGAGTTTGTTACATTACATTACAGTACTATGGGCCACTATGGGCAGCTATGTCTATCCCAACTGAAGTGCACCTGGTGTATAGGACAACCCCCCCACTTGGAGGCATATTTTTCAGGGGGGAAAAGTAGTCTTATATGCCAGCAAATACTCTAATTACCTAAGCTGCTTATCATTTTGACAACAGAAAGAAAATAATATTGTGTATGGTGCCATAGGAAGCTAGACCGAGTGAAAGGCTTCACAATTCAAACATTCTAACATGGACACTTCTAACACATTTAAGCAGGAGTAGTCAACCTGTGGTCCTCCAGATGTTCATGGACTACAATTCCCAAACTCTGGCAGGGGCTAATGGGAATTGTAATCCATGGACATCTGGAGGACCACAGGTTGTCTACCCCTGCATTTAAGAACTCCCTCAATTATTACCTCTTATAATTCATTAGCACTGAAGGTCAGCATTTGGGAGGCAGGCATTAATATCTATATAGAACACAGGAGAAGAGTTAAAGAGACACTTCTCTGGCCAAGACAGAATGCTGCCCCTTTTACAGTCCCTCTTCTACCCTCCTTGCATTCTAGAATCTTGGAATCTAAGAAATGAAGAGGCTTTGTTTTTAAAGACCACACCCTGAGGCTGCATCTCAATTGGCCATCTACAGCTGAAATAATTCATGTGTAATAGGAGAAGGCTCTCCAAAGCAACCTCTCCCCACTACCCCTATTCCCTCCCACATGCAAACAGAAGATGTTGGCTTTGGGCTCAAAGGAAACAGGCAGACGTTCAGATTAGAAACAGATTTCACAAATGCTTCCCAAAACACAGACCATCCTCTTAATAGTCAACAAAAAGACACAGCAGGGATACGCTCTGCCCCCTTGGAGCAACAGTGAGCAAAGAACTATAGTTGCTGTCACTGCAGCACATGAAATCTGCTGTTTGCAAAGAGCGCTGCAATAAAGCTTCTCCAAAATAAGATTTTGGCCCATGAGGAATGTAGGACACTTGGAGCATGAATGTGCATAGATGCGTTTGAAGATGTACGGGCACACAAAAACAAGTCACTTGCTCTTTATTTATTAAAGATGCTTAAGTCCTCTCCTTTAAATACATCAGTTCTTTCCAAAACTGCCAGAAACATCAGGAACTTGACGCTTCATTATATTGAATCAGACCATCAAGTCCATCAAGGTCAGTACTGTTTACTCAGACCTTTTGCATCACCTGCTACCTGATTCTTTCAGCTGCAGATGCTGGGGATTGAAGTAGGGAGCTTTTGCATGCAAAGCAGATGCTCTTTCATTACTGAATCACAGCTCCTCAGATTTGCAGGCCTGCTGCATCTCTTTTGGTGGTAAATAAACTTTGGAGTATCACAAACTTTTCTCTACCTCTGGCCCAGATTACATGAGGGACTGATCCAGGTGAAATGTGACATCTGAATTCCATCTTTACAGCCAGCAAAGTTTTTACACAACCAATCTGCTTGAGCAGTTTGAAAATGCACCAAATCACGTGATTATCTAGTCGTGGTTCATAGCCAATTTGTTTTCTCCCTCCAAAAACTTAGTTCATTTATTTAATTAATTTATATTCCGTCTTTTTCTTGAAAGTGGCTCACATTATTCTTCTCTCCTCCATTATATCTCTATGCTGTTGACAGACTGCCACCTTAATTCACCATCTGGTTTTCCCTTCTTGCTGCTCAGGTGTAAAAGGCAAGGTCAGTGCAATCCAAAACCAAACTACCTACATCATACTGCTGAGGGAAATTACGGATAGAAGGCAACGGTCGGACAGACACCCACTTCTTCTTTGCTTTGGACATCACTAGCAGGACACGGCGTTCCTTGGTCCAACTATATGATGGGGAGGAAACACATAGAATGGATGAGAAAGACATGATGAAAAGAGTCTGCCAATTACAAAGGAGCACATATAGTCAGCTAATCTATATTAGGAGAGTCTGGCTTTCATAACTACTAATAAGAGTTTTAAGTCAGGGACTCAAGAGTTCTGCATGGGAAGAGTTCTGTGCTGTAAAGCAGTGGTCCCCAACCTTTTTATCATCGGGGACCGGTCAGCACTTGACAATTTTACTGAGGCCCGGGGGGGGGGGGTAGTCTTTTGCCAAGGGACGTTCCACTTGCTTTCCCACTGGCGCCCTTGACTTCCCGCCGCCTGCTGGGGGGTGCTACCAGCAGCAGCTCTGCAGTGCCATGTCGAGGGGGAGCCTCACCCATGGCATCCACCGGAGAGCACCAAAGGTGAGCTGGTGGCAGGCTGGCAGGGCAGCCCCCAAGGCAGCAGCCAGGGAGGAGGACAAGGAGGAGCCGCGGCCCAGTACCGACTGATCCACGGACCGGGACCAGTCCCCGGACCGGGGGCTGGGGACAACTGCTGTAAAGGAAAACCACTCATCCTATCAGTGTAAGCTATATTAAGTTGTAAAAGTACATAAGAAAAAAAGTCTTATTCAGGCAGACCAACTATCTGTCTAGCCCTGTATCTTCGACAACAGTCAGGTTGATAATCCCCCAATAGTGTGCATATTGTACCACCCTGCCATAAAAGGGCCTGAAGAGTGGCTTGGAAAAGTAAGGCTTAGGGTGGACGCATCTCTCCCATCAGTGGTCCTCAGAACAAAGAGGTCCTGTGCTGCTCTGGTCCCTGCCTCTGCCAATACCAGAACAGTGATAGACTACTAAAAAGAGAGGGAGGGAGTAAGGACACATCAGGATTTTCTAATGCAGCCTGTAGCCAGTGACAAGCATGGGGGGAATTCCCTAAGGTATCATCATTGCTCAGAAAGCACAGTGGACTAAGTGGGCAAAGGACTGGGCAGGATTTGGGGCAACAACATTAGCCAAGATGCCTTTGCATTGTTCTGGAAGATGTTCAGGGGGTTTAAAAAAGATATAATCTTTTGGAATGTAAACAATTCAAAAGAAATTCCGTCTCAACATCCTGAAGAAGTTCCTCACAGTTAGAGCAGTTTCTCAGTGGAACAAGCTTCCTCAGGAGGTGGTGGGTTCTCCATCTTTGGAAATTTTTAAACAGAGGCTGGATAGCCATCTGACGGAGAGGCTGATTCTGTGAAGGCAAAGGGGTGGCAGGTTACAGTAGATGAGTGATTGGGATGTGAGTGTCCTGCATAGTGCAGGGGGTTGGACTAGATGACCCATGAGGTCCCTTCCAACTCTATTATTCTATGATTCAGGGCTGCAATTTTAATTCAGGAGAGGGGGAAAAAAAGTAAACCGGTGCCCCTTTAATAGAGGGTTGTGGAACATAGCATTAGAAGCTTGTTGAGCAGGAGGCTGGCATAGCCTCTGTCTATCATCTGTAGATTCCCTCATCCTCATCTGTTCACCTGGGCTCCTCCAAATACATCTTGTACCATCTCCATCAACAGAAACCAATATTGGTACAGTCCACTAAAAATGGAATTCCCAGCAGTTATTTAACATCAAGAGAGGTTTCCACAGTGTGGTTAAGGGCGAAGGCAAAATAGGTAAGGGTGCCTACCAGTGGCGTGCTTTGGCACTACAGTATTTGAGATCCTTGTCTGGTTCCACCACCTGCCCATTCCTCCAACACTGGCCACAAACAAATTTCATCTGGAGGTCAAACGTGTTTGATGTGGGAGTCCTGGTAGAAGCCTGACATTGGGAAGAGTGGAGAAACACAGGCACTGAGAATGAATTCAGAATGCATGCTGAGATTTGGAGATCTAGATTGGAGATCCTTCACAAGCATGCTATTTTATGCAGAAAGCAGCATAGTTAACATGTAACGGAAGCATACAACAGAGTAAGAGTGGACAGCGATTATGCTTGTTTCCATTCCCTGGACTGACATTACCATTCTACCCAAGCACAAAGGAGCAGGTTATCACATCTACTAGAAGTTAAAGAGAAAGGTTCACCATAACATACATGCTAACTATACAGATTCTGCTACATGTTAAGCAACTGATGAAATATCTGCTTCTACTTCTCAACTTCTATTTGTGCTGTTACAAGTGACAAAAAGGGTCTAAATTTCATTTGCTGCTGTTCCAGCAAGACATTCATGATCCTTGGCATGGCATACCTTGGGTCCATTCAATCTATTCTGACATTATACCCAGCACCAAAGTCTTCTCATGAAGACAGAAAATCCAATACAAAAATAACTCTTTTGAATGTAATGTCCCCTTGGATCCTGGGCTGAGACTCCTCTGCAGTCATGTACAGAGTTACAAGAAAGCACATTAATATGTGTGAGCAACACAGTGGACCTGGGTATACAAGCCCCAAGAAAGATCCAAACCTGGAGATTTTCTCTTTCAAACCTGGTATTTTGAATCCACTGGATTTTTAAATCCTTTAAATAATCATTGAAGTGTGTTTAATAGTTTCCAAACTCTATATATATGTTATATATTTTACATTGTTGAATTGAATTGTCTTACATTTTTGAACTGTGATCCTGATTTTTATACTAGTCTAGTTGCAAATAAATGTCTTCATCTCTCCCAAACCACCATGGATGTATTTATACTCCAGTACTGCTTAACTCTGCTACTTCACTTGCCATTTGGGGAGATGGCATGCTCTTTGACTCACTGCTTTGACAATGACAACTGTTTTTTGGCTTGAAATAACGTACAGTTTGAGCAGATGAAGCAAAAGATCCTAATTATTCCAATATTCCTTGTGTGGACACTGAACTTGTAAAAGGGGGAAAAATCAAGGGTATAAACTGATTAATATATTGGTATTTTTAGGATTGCAAATCTGAGGAACACAAATTTGGGGGGTGGGGAATGAAGATCAAGAAAAGCAAACATTTATGGGCCAAACAGGATATGATTCTAGGATTTCCACAAATTTAACACACACACCCTTTTAAACAGCAGACAGAGAGCCCAATTAAAAGTAATGGCACGAAACAAGGCGTGGGAGAGGAGGGGGCATGCCACACACCCTTTTCTCAACCTGAAACAGTCTGACAGACCTACCTATTTGCCATGCTAGAGCACCACAGGACAGTTCCAAATCAATGGCAAGGGGGAGGTTTAACTTTTTTTTGGATCACATTCCCAATGAGTTAAGGCCCCACAGACTTGCAATTTAAAGTGTGTGTGTGTGTGTGGGGGGGATGCTGGGAACTCTATTCATCATGTCTAGTTTGGCCCCCAGCAAGAGGGAAGGAGAAGTGTTCCATTCCAGTGTTGAGGGAGTCAAGATCCTCACTTGCACTATTTAAGAGAGTCAGGAACAAATGAAATCGCTCTCAACATGTCCCCTGCATTGAAAGCTGCTCTCAAGCAAACAGAGCCAACTACACTGTCCTGTGTAAGCAAGCCTTCAGAGTACTTTAATCAGGTCACCAGAGCACACCAAGTCTCTTTCACCGACTTATTGTCCTTGCTGGCTGCCGCCTTTCATGCCTTTCACAAACGGGTGCCAGAGGCCAAGGGGATCTCCCTACGGAGCAGGTTCCTGCCTGTTACTTTATGCATAACCTACTAGAATAATGCAATGTGATCTGATATAGTGGAAATGGCAGGATACTATAGAGTGCTTCTAGATGGCTCACTTATGCCCTGAAGTAGTACTCATAGCAGTACACAAAGACAGGCAGAATCTATGGAATTTCCAGGATGGTAAGTGCTGTACAAACAGTAAAATAGGGTGAAACTGGAATAGCACAGTCAAAGAGAGATTAAAATAAACATCTGCAATGCTAGACACGTCCTTCTGGGCTAGTTTGCCACAGCAGAAGCTACTGCCTGTCTCAGTGTCAGGATTCATAAGAGATTTTCTTCAACCAAATAAACCTACTTAAGATCCTGCAGTGAATGGCGCATGTTCCATAGATACCTGCCTAGCTTCAGTCCTTGCTAAGGGCATGCAGGGAACCATGCAGTTACCACACATGTTACTATTTTAAATGTTAGTTAGCAAGGCAGTTCTGTCAGACAGCCCTCTCTGTGTTATGGCAAAGATGAAATTGCCTTAGGGACTAGAGGCTGCGACATAAGAAGATCACACCGATTAAAGCCTGGAAAAGCTTCTTCTGCCCGACATCAGCAACTCCAGGTGGCTTGTTTGAGAACATCAGGCAAGCGCAAACTGAATAGGTTTTCTGAGGTGAGTTGCCAAAGGCCCTGCATATGCACATTCCCTTGCCAAATAAATCCATGTTCATGGAGGGGAAAGGAATTGCAACGAGCAGCCAAAAACACCTACTTACACATGACTGTATCTGCAAGGACAAGACACACATACCTGGCAGATTGCTAATAAGCCAACGTTACATGGAAATCAAGGGTTTTCTTAAGCATTCGGTGGATTACACTAAGCCCAAGAAGCTTCAGGTAACAGCAGCACCCATTGTTATGGGGCCAACTCCACAAAATAAAGCTGGCAACTAAATCACACCAACCCACATGATTAAAAGCTTTGCCACAGCAATGCTGGGATTTGTTATTCCAAATAAGGCAACTGGCAAGCTGCATGGAAAAAGGTGGGAGGGCAAGAGAAGTCAGATGTGACTTCAATGCAGAAAAGCATTCTTTTTTTTTTTGCAAGCTTCTTGTTGGGTTTTTAAAACCAATCTGCAACCGACCATGCCCATGCCAGCCAGAGTTAGTCACACCCAACTATTTGCAAAAAAACAAACCAACTGAGCCTAGAACTGTACCATCGGCTGTTGGAGGCAAGCCAGATAAATGGAAGGACCGTTCCATGTTGATCCAGAAGTGAATACTTTCAGACATGGCAGAATTAGCCCAGGGCAGCATTGCATTTAATCACGGGATGGCAAATATGAGATGACAAGTGGGAGACTAGCAAAGACTTGCAGTGGGCATCTCATTTTCCCCTTCCTGATTATTTCCTCTTTCCCTCTGCTGAAAGCCCCCGTAGCCTCTCCCCTTTTCCTGTTTCCTTCTCTTCTTCCCATCTGCCAGCCAACCTGTTTTTCTGCCCGTGTGTTCAGCATCTCCTTTACTCCCCCACCTACATCTGCCAGCCCAGCAACAGTGTCTAGCAAGTGTCTAGCATAGGGCATTTCACTTTATCATGTATCTTCCTCCTCACAGTATTTACTACTTCCTTCCTCTGACAATTCTCTTTCCTCACCTCTCCCGGCTTCCCTCATTCCTTTCCACCCACAAATCAACCTTTTACCAACCTCCCATCTTCCTCTGATTTTTATTTATTTCATTTCTACCCACCAATATCCATAATGGGGGCCCAAAGTAGCTTACATCACTGACCTCTCCCCCATTTTATTCACACAACAATCTTGAGATTGTTCAGTTAAGGAAGTGCAACAGGAGCATCTAAGAAAGAGTGAGAAATCAAACCTGGATGTCCCAGTTCATAGTCTGAAACTCTAACCACTACACAACACAGTTTTCATGAGGGTGACTGCTGTTCAACCATCACAAGTTGACAGGTCTGGATGAGTCACGCAAGTTGTGTGGCATTATTGCCTAGTAGTTGCTGCTGGGTCTGGCCCCAATGAGTCTTCCCTCAAAGGTCAAAACAGTTGTGGCAAGGGTCCTACCATCTCTCTCTTGGTCTTGCCAGAAATCAAGGCTTGAAGGCTGGCAATACTGTTACAGATTTCACAATGGCCACTGAGAGGGCATTTGTTTCTTAAAGCTGCAGGTATCATTTCTATTTGGGTGGGGGGACCCAGATTAATCTTTAAAATTCTGACTTTTCTGCAAACCTAGGGCTATTGAAGATTTGTAGAATGATATGTGTTGTCTGTTCATAACTCCAGTCTCTGGATACAAGTATTCAAAGATCTCCCCATGTTGAGAATTAGAGGTACTGATTTTGTGACTTTTTGAAACAAGCTCTCAAAGAAATCCACTTTCCTGCTCTATTTTGTAATTTTTCCATGTAGTCATTTTTAAATGAGTCAAGGAGCTTAAAAAGGAAAAGAATTTGTTGCTTACTGATTGGGGGGACCCTAGACCCATCCTACTGATGAGACGCGAGAGATTCATTCCACAACTTCCCTCCCCCCTTACCAGGGGGAGTTATTTAGCTGGGAGCACAGCTGAATGACCATAATACCAGACTGGAGAAACAGAAAAGCAAAAGTAAACTTTTCACTGTTGACTGAGCAACATCTTACCCTCTCTGCGACAGTCATTTGAGAATCAGCTAAAGGCTGGTAGGATGGTGCCTGAACTGTGGTCTAGGAGGGATGAACCTCTACGACAAATTAGCTGCATTAGTATTTCTGTTCCATTTTTTAAATGATCTGTAATACTCCTGTTCATCAGTAACTTGTAGAGTCCTTAATTAGCAGAACATCACAAAAAGGAATATCATTTTCTTTATACACCTTCAGAATTCCAGCTTTTAAACAATCTCCTGCATTCTCAGGTTTAAACTGTGCAGTAGCAGTTCCAACTTCTTATTAAGAGAAGAGGAACTTGAACACCCCATTAATTCTTCCTGTGCGGCATCAATTCAGGAGAGTATTTTTATAAAGGGAATTAGATTGTAGTTTTATGGCCTATGAAATATTTTGTAGGCTTTTTAAAAGTTGTTTATTGAATGTATTATGCCATTTATTAAATTCTCTAATTTTGTAATTTGGCCGTACCGCACTGTTAATTGTATTGTATTAAGTTTTTACTAGTGTATTATGCTATGTATTACATTGGTCTCTAATTTTGTAATTTAGCTTTATTGCATTTTAATTATATTATAATAGTTTTAACTAGGTTGCATTCACGTCTATGCCTTGAGCCTCAAGAAGAAAGGCAAACTAGAAACAAAGTAAACAACCTCATCAGCTAAAAAACCTGATCCACCAATTGGAAGACACCATTTTAGGATGGACATTTGCTTTGTCAGGCCCAATTATTAGGAGGACTTAAAAAGCACAGGGCAGAGCACCTACCATCTCTTTTCACTTTCCCCCCTTGTATTGTGGGATTCAGTGTCCCACTATAATCCTAAAGTAGGTGACATACAAGATGATGTAGGACCCAAAGTGGTGGTTGAAAGTGCCCTCAAGACAGAGCTGACTTATGGCGATCCCATAGGGCAGCCTTTTTTAACCATTTGACGTGGAAGAAATCTTTTTCAGGCTTCAAGGAACCCCCAGAAGTGGTGACATGCCCCATCAAAGATGTGGGCAGAGAAAAAAGTTTGTGAGAGCCAGTCAATCAATCGAACAACCATTTAAGGCTTCCCTTGAGGAGAAAGAGACTAGGCCAATGGGCTCCAGTGATGTCTCATGATGTCAATGGTTACTTGAACTCTTGTCTCCCTCCAAACACTAATCAGGGTCAATACTGCTTATCTCCTGACAGCAAACAAGACTGAACTAACCTGGACCATCTAGGTCAAGAAGGAACATCAATTAGGGAACCCTAATCTCCCCTCAGTCATGAAGTTCTCTGGCTGACCTTGGGTCAGTCACTAGCTCTCAGCCTAACATACCTCACATTGAGGGTAAATTGCAAAGATCAAAAAATGTAATAAATCAAATGAGTGGTACTTGTATGCATAGGCATACAGACACTTCCTTTCCCTCTGTCCTTTATCATTTATTGTTCTAGCTCTTATAATACATTTTAAAAAGTAAGAAACTTTGACAAAATCTTGCAAGCCAAAGACCTACACAAAAAACAGCATGATGGTCCTCAAAACATTAGGCAGCAGCATGTAGCAATTAACAGCCTCAATTATGATCTGCACAAGGCCAGTTCAAATCTCATTTCAGCCACTGCTGGTGGTCTTAAGACAGCCATCATTCATGAACATCAGCTGAGGATATCTGAGATGGAGTGAGAAGAAAGTTTACTTCACAAAAACACGATTTTAAAAATATCAATGTCCTTCAGCATACTTAGCAATAAGACACTCAAAAGTTTCACCCAATGAAAAGACAGAACACCACCATCTTCTCTGACAAGCAAAGGTTGGATACACACTTTTCTTGGATGCTTTAGGATGCTTAGGGCTGATCCTGCGTTGAGCAGGGGGTTGGACTAGATGGCCTGTATGGCCCCTTCCAACTCTATGATTCTATAATTCTATGAATGACAGAACATCTGGATCACCCAAGGCCTCTTTTCTTGCTCTCCCCAAGAATGCTGTTTCTACTCTGAGATAGGCCTGGAATGTCCTCTGCGGCTAACCATTGTTCTAGCCCCAACTTTGGCCTCACAGACTACTTGAGTTCTCTATGCATTCTTAGAAGCCCATGCTCTTTCACAGAGCTAGCATGGTATAGTGGCTAAGCAGTGGACTCTAATCTGCCGCACCAGTTTGTTTCCCCACTTTTCCTCCATATGAAGCCTACTGGGCAACCTTGGGCCAGTCACAGTTCTGTCAGAACCCTCACAGTCCCGCTTTGAGACTCCTTAGGGTAGACCCCACTTCTCTTCTTCTTTCACATACAAGAACAAAGAGGCAACAGAACTATTCCTCCTCACTTGTTCTAGGAACTGGCCCTCTTCATCCCAGTAACCCTCTCACCTGCTTCCACTAAGTTTGTTCCCTTTCCACCAGCTCAAGTATCTTGCACCAGTATCTCACCACATGGCCCACCTCCATGTACCCCTCCCAGTCTCAGGCATTTCACCATTTTAAGTGCAACAATGAAACAAACATCTTCCTTCATACTTCTTTCAGAAAGCCTTCCAAGCCCTGGAGGTGATAATTTCATATTTATTCACCTTCCATAATAGGATCATGTCACCTTCCCACGTTTCTAGTTCCCAATTTTCTTCCCAACTGAAAATTTAAATGTGCAGATATCCCCATAGCCATGTACCAAAAGTCTGCACAAACACATGAAGCTCCTCTATACTGAATCAGATGATTGGGCCATCAAGGTCAGTACAGTCTCCTCAGACTGGCAGCATCATTCCAGGGATTCAGGTAGAAGTGATCACATATTAACTGATCCTTTTAACTGGAGATAGTGGAGATTGAAACTGAGACCTTCTGCATGCCAAGCAGATGCTGTACCACTGAGCCAGGACCCTTGTCCCCACGAAGCATTAACAGAGCAAGGAGAAAGTTACTCTGCCTTTGCTTCTGATCAGAAAGTTACTCTGCCTATGCATCTGATCAGTAAACCGGGGCATAATAAAAACTCAACTTCCCACATGCAGACTGGATGCAACAAATGAATTTTTGTTAATGCAAAATAGATTAAGCAGGGATTGGAATAAACAGTCACGAATGGCTGCCCAATGGGCTGATGCCATTCATATGTGGCCACAGATGCCTTAATATATTTGTTCACTTCTTCCTCAGCAGTTTCTCGGTCCTTCCTTGAATCTCAAGTACATCAGACCTTTCAGCCATGCTCTTCCTTACGCAACACATGCCTCTTCTCAGGAAGCTATCTGAGGCAAGTGCAAAGTGCAAAGTTTAAATATCTACCCTTTTATGATGATGATGATGATGATAAGATGAAGAATTGGTTCTTATATGCCATTTTTCCCTACCAGGAGTCTCAAAGCAGCTTATAATTGCCTTCCCTTTCCTCTCCCCACTACAGACAGCCTGTGAGGTAGGCGAGGCTAAGAAAACCCTGATATTACTTTATGAGTGCTGTGACGAGCCCAAGGTCACCCAGCTAGCTGCATGTAGAGGAGCAGGGAATCAACCCTGGCTTGCCAGATTAGAAATCCGCACTCCTGGCCACTACACCAAGCTGGCTCTCTTATGGTAGCATCAAGGCACATTCTATATGTAATATATCCTGGTGTATCCATAATATGTCTTCCTAGGCTGCAAATGGCTGTCAAAAAGAACCAGAGACACCTAGTGACTGAAAGTGGAATGTAATCCACAACAAGAAAGGATGGGAGGAAGTAAGGCCCTCTTGCCATTTTTCTCTTCTTCTTGTCAAGCCACACCTCCCAAAAGCAATTAACTTTGTGTTCTTGTCCAAGAGCTGTTTTAATCTGATTCCAGGGCTGGGCTCTTTTTCTTACTCACCAGCTAGGAACTTGCCCTGTGTTTCAAAATGCCACTCAAGAAGAGTACAATCAGTCAGCAGTCCTCAAAAAACTACCACTCAGTCTTCAAACAACTACAGATCAATGGCACTCTCCCCAGCCCAGATCTTCCAATAATCAGTTTTAACCTGTCCCTCAGTCTAGCCACTGAGCTAGAAAACTTGCAAAACCTTATGGCCTATGGGCTACTGGAAGATTTAATTTTGTTGTTGCCTGTTCCCTTCCTTTTCTTATTTTAATCTTACAAAAAACTTGGAAGTATGACCAGGACTTAAAATTATACTAAGAAATCATTTCCTAGTTGCAAACATGAACCAGAAAGACAACAGAGCCAAATGGTCAATACCACATTGCTTTTCTATTGACTTTCCCCCTTATTAAATAGCATTATTATTTTAGTAAATTTGCTACTTCAATTGTTCTGGAGTACAGACAAAGAGCCAAGTCTAGAAAGTCTTTCACTAGGGATTTGTTGAATCTGTGTAAAGAAGAAAACAGGAGCCATTTTTCTGCAGAATAAGATACATGGTTCTAATTGTCCATTCTTCAAAATTATATTGTATCTTAAATTTCCATGTTAAAAAGGAAATATAAAGGCTATATCCACTATGTAAAAAGACATCCACTTATAAATATATACAAATGGTCTTATGATTAAACCATAATACAGCTTCATTCATTCATTCATTCATTCATTCATTCATTCATTCATTCATTCATTCATTCATTCATTGTTTCAATTTATATCCCGCCACTCATCATGGACTTGTGGCAGGTCACATAAAACAATATAAAATCCCCAATAAAACCAATCCAATCCCCCCAATTAACATAGACCACAAGAAGCAGCATAATCCCAACCTCCCTATCCACCGCCAACCATCATCACAGGGAGGGAATTCACAAGATGGCACAGCGTTCAGCCGGAGGAGGGGCCTCAGTTGTTCCTGGTCCCAGCCTCAACCATTCACCTGGCAGAAGAGTTCCGTTTTACAAGCCCTACGGAACTAAGACAGTTCCATCAGGGCCCTCAGCTCTTCCAGGAGCTCATTCCAACAGGTCAGGGCCAAGACTGAAAAGGCCCTGGCCCATGTCAAGGTCAGGCATGCTTCTCTGGGGCCAAAGACCACATGCTAAGGGTTTCTTAGTAAGTGGCTCTTGTGTTATGTGTGATAGCCAAAAATGCATTTTGTCTTCCGAGACTTCTTTCTAAAATTCAGAGGTTAGTGGAAAATTCAGATAGTTTCAGTGCACCAACCAGTAGACATCCTTGTTCTAGATTTCTTACTTGAGGGGAGCGCCCCTGGAATTTTGTTAAAGAGGTCACATCAGTATCTGATCTTACTTGTAAGTTATGGGTTTCATCACCTGTCTTCTCTTTAAAGTCTCTGGAGCAATATCCTGAAATACCTGTGTGGTTTTGAAAAAGAACAGATCCTCTTGATTCCGGTTCTTTGGGAATTGTTTGCTTTGTACTATAATGAAGGAAATGGAAATTATGCTTCTGAGTCTGATGGTAATATTTTGGATAGGTCAATTCTCCATGCACTCTCTACCGTAAGAGAATCTTAATCTTCTAGCATTAGTTGTGACAGCCACCTGGCCAAAAAGATTAAGATCATCTCATCTTTGGGAATTTTTAAAATATAATCTGTCTTTCTATTTTCTGGATCCGTTTTCTAGATCCACTTTCAAATCACCCTTTGGATATCTGAAGTTTATTTCTTTCTTCAGTTATAGACTTAATCCCATAGATACTTCAAAAATGGCTGTCTCTTGAAGAATCATATGCATGATGTAGGCAGTCAGTGGTTCAATAAACAATTCCAAGAAGAAAGCTGGTCTTGATTTATCTTGATTTCTGCTGCTAAACCCTTGTGCATCCTCTTTGGTGGCTATATGAGCAGACTGTATCAAGAACTGTGCAGTCACACCCTCCTTTTTTCCTTTCCTGTGCTTACCTCTACAGCTTTAAAATGATGTTATAATACATTTGGGATAAAAACCTTCAAGTTGCATTGTGGTACTTGGAGTTCTTTAATATGATTTCCCCTTTTTCTGTTTGGTTCATGGTGCTACTTATATAGAACAAAGAATTTGGGAGTGAACAGATGACCTCACTTCTCATTCTTTAGTGTTTTGTTAGACAAAAAGAAGTGGATTTTTGCATCTAATAGCTTCATAGAGTGTAACAATTAATGATAAGGCAAGGACTTTTAAATCAATGAAGCCATAACATATACTCAAACATAAAATAAAGTGCTTCAGACAATGTACCATATAACCTCTAGTCAGAAAAGCAGACTCCTGAGATACTCTGAAAACCTCCATCAGAGTATAAAGATGTATTTGTATTTGCCCATAAAAATCTTCCTTGGAAGTTACTTCAGGGTTGACCATTCCACATCCCAATTTGTACATTTAGTCATAGAAGACATAACCTTTACTCCATGCAAATGGTTAGTTTAACAAATATTAAACTAATACAAGACAGAAATTAAACTAAGAAAGGTGGAATATCATATACATTTTAAAAAGTTAATACATGAGAGTAGGACCTTTTCCAGCAGTTCCTATGTCTGTCTTTGACCGATAAGGATATGCGTTCATGAAAACACAAACCCAGCCACATAGAGTGGCTCTTTCAAACTTCTTACCATATTGTTGTTAGCCTTGATGGCATGTGCCTCCATCTGCTGCCAATACTTTTTAGATTCCTGAACAATATCTTCATGAGTCATTCCTGGAATGACAGAAGACACTTGTTAAGAACTCCCAACCTCTGGAATCTTTTTAGAGACTTTTAAAAAGTTGATTTCTGTGTTACAAAAAGGTCAACTGGCTGTAAGGATTGGAAATTCAAGTTAGCCACAGGTCATGCCTCAGTATGGCACGATATCCCTTGTCATCAAAGCCAAACCAAAACATCCTGTCTCTCTTGGCCCAGGCTGCTAGTAACATAAGCAAATATTCTTGTGGATGCTTCCTGGAACCACCAACCCTATTCTACACCTGAGTACCAAAAATCCATCAAACAATACAGGATTTTGGATGATGTGATGTATGTGGAGTATCAAAATAGTTTTAATCTCATGTGGAAGGTCTTCCATTGGAAATAAGTTTTCCTCTTTATTAAATTAGTTAATGAATGTTGGTTGAGTTTTTGCTTCCTCTACAGTAGAGGTGAAGGTAAGAGGGAACATCTGATCCCAGCTGTTGTGAGTTGAGTCTGGAAAGTAGCTAAGATGCTTATGAAGACATACCTACACGGTTTTGTTCTTGCATGAGGCTGCAGTATAATAGTTCAGGAGGGAGGTTTTATAAAGGAAACAGTATTGTAGACTATTTCACTAGTTTTTGTATGCAGTGCTTTTTTGTTTTAAGAAAATACCCAAACTCATATACAAGGTTGTACCAATTTCCAAAAAACACCTCCCCCTCAGCAGATTTCCACTAGGCTGTTCCTGAGTGTCCACTCTCTCTTTCTCTAACTAAACAGGAATGCCCAATGGATGAGGACCTGGAAGGTGCCCTACAAAGTGCTCAGTATTCTAAAAAAAAAAAGCCCTGTTTATACAGAATCATAGAGTTGGATATACAACCTTGTATATGAGTTTGGGTATTTTCTTAAAACAAAAAAGTACCCAGCTTAAAACAAATGAGTACCCAGCTTGCTGGGGGGTAAACGGTAATGACTGGGGAAGGCACTGGCAAACCACCCCGTATTGAGTCTGCCAAGAAAACGCTGGAGGGCGTCACCCCAAGGGTCAGACATGACTCGGTGCTTGCACAGGGGATACCTTTACCTTTACCTTTAGAGTTGGAAGGGGCCACACAAGCCATCTGGCCCAACCCCCTCCTCAATGCAGGATCAGCAAAAAGCATCCATGAAAAGTATCTGTCCAGCTGGTGCTTGAAGACTGTCAGTGAGGGGGAGCTCACAGTCTCCCTAGGCTGTTGATTCCACTGCTCAACTACTCTGTGATTTTTTTTCCTGATATCTAGCCAATACTGTTCTACATGAAGTTTAAACCCATTACTGGGGGCCCTATCCTCTGCTGCCAACAGGAGCCTTTCCCTGCCCTCCTATAAGTGACAACCTTTCAGATACTTAAAGATAGCAATCACATCTGCTCTCAGCCTCCTCTTCTACAGGCTGAAGATTCCCAAGTCCCTCAGCCTTTCCTTGTAGGGCTTGGTCTTACATTACTCTTATTGCATTGCTTTCTACTTCTATAATTCAATTTTTGTGCATTATCTGTGATAGGGGTCATCAACCCCCAGTCCGCAGCCCGGTGCCAGGCCGCAAAGGCCATGGTACCGGGCCGCTGGCAGCCACGCCTGCCTCACACCGCCGGCAGAAAGAAGGAAGGGAAGAGGCAGGTGCAGCCACCGGCACGTCGGTGACGCAAACACACAGTTGCCGCACATTCGCGTTAGCGCCCCCTGGTGGCGAAAATGCGCATGCGCAGCAACTGCGTGCATGCACATTAGCGCCCCCTGGTGGCGAAAAGACCGCTAATCTATGACATATCGTCCGATAGCTTTATTTTGCATTGTTTCTAATTTTTGTGATCCTACCACGATGTTTATTCAATAGCTCATGCTATTTATTGTACTGTTTACACCATGTAATCTGCCTTGAGCCTCAGCAAGAAAAGGGGACTTAAAAGTGATTTACATTAACTGGCTTAACTCAGTGAAGCAAATTCTCACTGACAGTTCAGTAACTGAGAGACTGTACAAAGAAGTCTGTACAAAAAACTTTCTGCCCTCCTCAGTTCCTTCTCCCTCTTGCCCGCAAATCAAGCTAGACAGAACACTCACCAGAGTACTGTTGTAGTAGCCAGACCTTAAGCTCTATAAAGCTGTGAGCAAAATGGCAGCTATCTTCACGCAAGCAGCCGTAGCGCACTTCATGCCGGCATACGTCAAACTGAAAGTGCTCCTGGAACTGGCGAATCTTAGAGTATTTCAGGGAGGTGGAACGAACAATATGAACTAAACACCTAAAGTAACGAGAGGAGTGTTTACGAATAAATACTGTTTGCAAAATGTGAGCAGTAGTAATATATATTGTATTTTCCTGAAGTGTTCCAATTGTTTTTCATAACTGTATTTTCTGACTCTGTTCTTACTTTATTTTAGAGCAATGGCAGATACCTACAAATCAGAAACACATGGGAAAGAGTTTGACTGAAGTGGCACCCGAACAGTTGTGCTGATTTTAATCAGATCCAGACAAAATTTTTCACTCACACAAGACAAGTCTGTCAGTAGAACACAACTTTCCTGCTTCCTAACTCTTGCTCCAGCCTCGATCTTCTCAAAATGCGGCTGGAGGAACAGTCTGAATAAGAGGCAAATCTAGAGTCTGAAGTAGATAGGGGGAATTGGTGAAAATGCATACATTTCGTTCTTTTACAGAAACTTTAATCTGGTGTGGTTCAACATGATCCAGTCATGTGGGCATTACTTCCCACAAGCTGCTTCCTAGGCAGAATGTACTACAATGGCTCTAATTTTCCTCAGCTATTATTCTGCTATAATATGTGAATTTGAAATTGGTTGAACTTTACAACAATCCTGTAAGGTATTACTTCATATTACAGTTCACAGCACAGGAGATAAAATCAAGAAATCCTCACTTAATGCCACCCACTGAACTTGTGCTTCAGGTGTAATTTGAACTAGGGACACTCTGTATACTGTACATTTAAATTATCAATTCATTTAAGTCCTGAAAGCTCCAGGTCAATGATGATACACAGAGGAAGAAACAAGGGACTACATAAGCAACAACCTTGCCAATGAATCCTGAAAGGCAGAAGATTCTCATCACTCTGCTATTAGAGAAACTTTCAGATGCCAATGCCAGGGAGTACATCTGTTCTACAACTAAGTTCCACCTGCCTTACAAAACAGTGATCATTTCTTTACTGTAGGCCAGGGTTTCTCAGCCTCAGTTTTGTGAAACCCTGGGGTTTCTTGATGGCCCTATAAGGTTTTCCTGAATGGATGGGAATTAATTATTTTTTAAATATATTTTTAACATTTGTTAAACATTTTCCAGATGATATGACCATGTATGGTCATGTCAACCTGACTCCCCATCCCAAAATGGCAAGTGATGGGCCTGGAGGGGTTGGAAGGGAAGGGGTCCCTGGGTGGGCATTTACACAGCTGTGCTCCCCAACCATATGATTGTGCCACTTCTGGGGTTTCTCAACAGTAAAAGGTTGAAAAATGCTGCTGTAGGCCAATGAAAACAAATGTAGACTATGAAGGATAATTTAAACTATCCTGGCTCACTTGTTATCATAAAAGCTATGTTTTGCAGCAAGATTGGAGCAAACTGCTAGAGAGTCCTTGGTTCCCTTGCTGATTATCCGGGGTTTGCTGTCAAAGCAGATCTACAAAACATAAAAGAAAAAGATAATCAGTTTCTTAACACCTCTACAAATGATTATGATTAATAATATATATTTTAGATCAGCTTCAGTATGCTTCATTCAACAGGTCTATGAGAACATAAGGACATCAGAAGAGCCATACTGGATCAGACCAAATAGATAGTGGCCAACCAGTTACCTCTAGGAAGCCCACAAACAGAATCTCAGGTGTCCCAGGATAAAGCATAGTAGCCTTCTCACTAGCAGTTCTCAATATAGTCTCTTAGAGAGACCAGGATCTTTCTCTTTCTCAACTGCAAATCTATTAAATGGATCTATATACACAACAGAAAAAGGGGTATGTAAATTGGCCTGATGGATTTCCATCCAAATGCATCTGAAGAAGTAAGCTTGGACGCATGAAAGATTATGCTGGGACAGATTTTGTTCGTCTTGAAATTGCTGCTGGGTTCCTGTTTTATTCTGCTGCCAGACTACAGCTATCGGTTTGGAATTGTGCACGGGTGAATGTTGGGAATTCCTTTATGTTCCTCAATGACAGTCTGCTTCTGAAGACTGAACAGGGCCGCAGGAAATGTGCAGCAACTGCAGTAGGCTGCAATTCCAGAAGGTTGCCAATAAAAAAAAATCAATCAGCATGCCTTTTTAATCTTTTACTTCAGGTTCACTCATGTCTAAGGCAAGCATTGCACTGGATTCTAGGTGAGAAAGACCAGAATACTAAGTACACAGTTGGAATGGACAAGTAAAGGCATGTAGTGAAAAGGCATCTTAAACGCCTTCTGCGTACCTCACAGAGAAAAGTGAATATGCCTTGATGTTCCTTCAAGATCTTGGCAATGGTCAGACTGCCCCGCTTGACCCCACCCAGAGGGTCAAAGAGGAGATCACGATTCAGGGTTCCCTTCCGTTCCTCTGTCCACACGTCGATCTCCTCCTGGTGGTACGCGAAGGTGCAGTTATCCCCGTACTTACAGTCCTGCTTGTTAAGCATATCTACAAAGCAACAAACATCACACCACCACACACGGAGTGGAGGCTAGGATCAGAAACAAAGCTCTCTTGCTATCCTTCATTCTGTTTCCTCCTCTCTCCCACCACCCTGAGCTTCAAAGGCAAATAAAAACATCTTCATCTTGACAACTATTCATCTTTTACCCATGACCAGTTTAGTCAGATTTGGCTGGCCAAGCAAGACGGGACCAAATCAGAGGCATAAAAACTTGGGTATACTTAACTTGTTGACAGCCATTTGACCATAGTGAAGCCTCAAAAACATAGCTGGTCCCCGAAAACAGAGAAACATAATATCCAAGACCACCAAGGACTTTGAAGGTGAAAAACAGCACCTTGCATTTGGGCCTGGTAGCAAACTGGGTCGGCATAGGAGATGCAGTGCTGGTTTAAAATATTACAGCAGCACATCTCAGGAAGGACCCTAGCTGCTGCATTTACTACAACCTGTAGTTTCTGAACATCATTCAAGGGCAGCACCATGTAGCGTTGTGGTAATCAGGCCCCACCCCTACCCTGAAAGGGCACAACTAGTGAAAAAGTATCCGCTGGTAAAAATAGTTTGGGCATCTTTTCCCAGTTGCTTATGCAACAGACATGTTGAGTTTAAAAGTGCTTCCAAGCACATAACAGCCTTTCAGAGAAAATGTGACACTACCCAGAATGACCTGGCCTTCCTAGACCAGCCTTTGTCCTCACTCACAGCACTTCCATCTTATCCAGATAAAAAATGTAATGTATTAGACCCTAATCCAGCCCATGAACAAATTCATACATCAGTTTAATGCTTCTACCATCTCCCTAAATTATGAAGGCAACTAGATTCAAAGCCTGTTCATCAGAATGGGCTTTGAAAGGTCCTCGCCACCGCGGCCTCCTTCCCCCCCCCCCCGGGCGCAAGGCCACGGGTGTGCTTCTAGGCCCGGGGGAAGGGCCTCCTTCCCCCCTCCCCCCCCACATCGTGGCCTTCCCCCCGGGCCCAGAAGCACACCTGCGGCCTCAAAGAGGCCGCGGGTGTGCTTCTAGGCCCGAGAGGAAGACCTCCTTCCCCTCCTCCAGGATGTTAACTGGATACAGACAGGAAAGTAACTGTGGAGGAGGAATGGAGAGATAATCAACTTTAAAGGAAGCTTGCTTGTCATTATTAAACTTCAAACTGAGAAAACTTTCATAAGCTTCTCAGGAAACCAGGCTTCCTTAGAATGCAGTCTGAAATCTATTTGTTTGGTACCACGGGAGAATCCTGCTAAATATTATTACAGGTGCTTTCTGCTTTTTATAGCCAGAGATTTTTCCCCCCTGAAGAAGAGTGGTACATGGGGTGGGGGGGATGAGTGTGTCAAAAGAAAGGAAGTACCCCTCCCCCATCAGCAGATTGCATGGAACTCTATCCCTGCTTGAAATGGTCCCCATTCCATTGTGGCTTTCTCCTTACCTTTGCACAAATAATAAGATCCCACAAAATTGGTCTTGGTTGGGCGTGACCGGATTCTTTTCCAGGTCTTATCTTCTGCATTACGGCGTCTGCCTAGCAGTATGTCCCGCTTGCACTTGTGTTCCAGACCTTCTCGATAGGTATAATCACCAGCCTTGGGTCCTACAAAGGGAGGACAAAATTAACAGCAGCCCAAGGGTGCCATTAAAATTAGGGCCAAGTCACCATGAGAAGATAACCTGTTTTAGGATAGCAGATCTGACAGGCTTGTTTAAAGATGTGTGTGGATGCCAGCGGGTTCTTCACAAGCAGGGCTGTGTTTGACATCACTGATTCCGGTTGAGACATCAGCAGCTCTACTACTTTGGGTACTGTTGTGTGACTTGGCCCACTGTGGTTGGCCTGAAAAGAGAACAAAAATAAGTCCATTTTAAACCTTACAGACCTCTAGACAAGCACTTCTACTAAGGTTCTTTGGTTCCCATCTAAAAGGACTGGTGCCGGCTAGAAGCAAGCAGTTTAAGAAATTATCACTGCTTTGTTTTCCATTATAAACACACGTAATTCCATATACTCATCAGGACAAACACCTCCCCACTTATTGCAAATTTATCTTTTCCCTTTTGCTGTGTTCACAGATTTACTCATACAGTGAGCTGTAGGTCTAACAGTTCTATATAAAGTTACTACCAAACATGTTTAATGTGTATGTGAGAAAGGTTGAGAAAAAAATCAAGAAGTCCATCCATGTTTCAGATAAATACAGTATTTGCTGGCGTATAAGACTACTTTTTTCCACAGAAAAGCATGCCTCCAAATGGGAGGGTCGTCCTATACGCCGGGTGCACTTCAGTTGGGAAAGACATAGCTGCCCATAGTGGCCCATAGTACTGGACTGTAATGTAACAAACTCTATATTTTAAGTGGAAATGTTGGGGGGTCGTCTTATACGCCCAGTCGTCTTATACACAGGCAAATACGGTAACTAAAACCCTCTGAAGTGTAGACTACACAGAAGAAAGATTGGCAGAACTTCTACAGGGAGAAGTCTCAAAGATCTGGAAACAGCGTGAAATCATTTGACAATACAATCCACCAAGTGCTCCAACAAACTCTAAGCCAACAGCAAAGAGGAGTTGGCTAAATGCTCTCCGTATTGTGTCAGTTCAGCAGAATAGGTTAGGGTAGTCAACCTGTGGTCCTCCAGATGTCCATGGACTACAATTCCCATGAGCCCCTGTCAACGTTTGCTGGCAGGGGCTCATGGGAATTGTAGCCCATGAACATCTAGAGCAGTGATCCCCAACCTGCGGGCCGCGGCCCGCTGCCGGGTCGCGAAGGCCATGGCGCCGGGGCGCGGCTCCCTCTACCTGCCCCCCCCCCGCAGTAAAAAAACTTCCCAGGCCGCAAGCTTGCGGCCCGGGAAGCTTCTTACTGCAGGAGGGCGGGGAGAGGGAAGCAGGGCCGGCTGCGCCCGTGCGGGCGCAACCCGATGCGCGGGCGCGGCCCGATGCGTGGGTGCGGCCCGCGGGTGCGGCCCGATGCGTGGGCGCGGCCTGATGCGTGGGCGTGGCCCGCACGGACCGCGGGCCGCGCCCCAATGCCCTGCCGGTCCCCAACCTCAGAAAGGTTGGGGACCACTGATCTAGAGGACCACAGGTTGACTACCCCTGGGTTAGATGACACCTAGATACCCATACCTGGGCACCACAACTTACTAACCTCCCTCAAATCACAGGTAGTTAACTAACTCACCACAAGTGGTGGCTTCTGGATACTAGCAGGCTGCCGTGACTCTTGGGTGCTGGTTTCCTCTAAGCAGAGGGAGGGAACAAAACGAGAAAAACTAAGATTATTTCCTAATACAAAACCCTAGCGCCAGCAGGAAGAGCATTATCATACACTAAAAATTTCCATACGCTCTCACAAACTGGTCTTCTCTTCAGCACCCACAGAAAATACTTAAAAAAACACCAAATAACTATTTTCAAAAATAAAAACATCACTGTGGCAATTTTAACAGGGCTCATTAATGTCAGTGTAGAGGTTTTCATTGTGTTGTTCCCCATGGTCTTCATTTTAAATTTCTTCAGAGATGGAATTTCATGAAGAGGGGAGAGAATGATGATCTGGACCACTAGAGAAGGACTTTCTGACACTGAGCATCCTAAATCATCCTGAAACCTCTTGAGTTCCTTCAGTGTTAATGTTCTTTGTCCAATACTTTCACTTATTTACTGTAATGTTCACCTCTAATTTTTCATCCAAACTACAAATCAACAGCATAACTGACACTCTGCATGCTTACAAACTAAAATAGACAATAAAGGGTTTGGGGAAGAGACCAGGGAGCAGTGTGGGAAAGGAAAAGAGAGAGTCAGATGGCAGTAAAGAATCTCCTAAAGCCAAACATGTTTTACTCTTCCTGCACCACAAAGGAACAGGATCCCCATGACCTGCATACCTACCAACACCAAAGGAATCCAGCACATCCAGTGATCCCCTGCCAGTTCCAAAAGCATCCAGAACATCAAGCCGAGACTCGGTGTATGGAAGAAGATCTAGGGAATCCATTGAGTCCAATGGGGAGCTGCCATCACCAACCACTGGGGATTCAAAAGCATCCAGAACAGATGAGGAGGAGAGCTGTTTGGTGGCATCCATGACCAGGCCAAAGGAGGCGGGCGGGAGTGGTGTGGAGACCGGAATGTTGGCTGACACCACAGGGGGGAGCAGTGGAGTACCGCCTGGAAAGACGGGGATTAGCTGTGGCATCTCAGTTGGCAGGTTGGCGGGGATGGCACCTTGGACCAGAGACTTTAACAGGAAAGATAACAAACATGTTCCAATTAAAGCAGAGAAATAAAACTATGGCAGACACAGATTTAAAAGGCGCTATGAAGTTGGGAGTCTAGAGACTAGATTACACAGTTTCCCTATGTTTATTTATGTTATTGATGCTCCATCTTTCTCACTTGGACTCAAGGCGGAATTATACAGATTAAGCCAGTACAATCAACAATACCAGCTTGTAAACGGATGCATTCATGCCCTACACTCCAGAGCACAAAACCAGCCTGCCCTACACTCTAGAACATAAAACCTTACATTGACAATAATGGTTATCTATGGTTAAGTCTAACTGAATATTGGGTTAAGTCAGGAAGCAGGTGGCATAATTATCTAGGTAGAAAACAGGCAGCAGCCAGGCAAACCAAACCAATGGGTTACAGAAGAGGGTTCAGGGAGATCAGGCTAGAGCAAGACAAATTAATAACACTGAGCTACTAAGTAACCTGCCAATAGCCTCTTCCTGCTGTTTTTTTAAGGAACTGTTAAGAGGGCAGAGCAGGGAAGTAAAAGTGAACCTACATTCCAAACAAGGAAGGGATTAGGAGGTATATGAACATATAGAGTCATGACAGCAGGTCCCTTCTGCTTGAGATCTTGGAGAGTTGCTGCTAGGCCAGGCTTTCTCAACCAGGCTTTCATGAAACCCTGGGGTTTCTTGATGGCCCTGGAAGGGTTTCCTAAATGGGTGGGTATTAATTTTTAATATATATTTTAAAGTTTGCTTACATATATTGGGTGGTATGATCATATATGCTGATTTGCCCACCCCTCCCCAAATAGTCAATGATGGGCCTGGAGGGGGTGAGAAGGGGAGGGGCTTCGGGTAGGCATGTACACAGCTGTGCTTTCCAACCATATTCTGCACAGTTGCACCACTTCTGGGGATTTCCGAAACCTGAAGAATGTTTCAGGGGTTTCTCAATGGTAAAAAAGTTGAGAAAGGCTGTGTTAGACCAAGTGGAGGTATCAGGCAGAAGCCTCTCTTAGCTACCCAAGAATCTCCAGTGAAGTTGCCAAGGACTGAATCTAGGTCTTTCTGTCACAGTTATAAAGATCTCAATTCCCAAATCCTCTTAACTGGGAATTGATTAAGAGGGACTCTTACTCAGCTTTGATCATGCTGGCGCATACATAACATGCTTCAACTTGGATCTGGCAGGATCTGGGGAGATGAAGCATACGATCCTGCAGCCCACTTCCACATGCTTTACTATGGTTAGACAACTATGATCATCATAGTAGTCTTTCATTTAACAAATAATATGCCCCTACTTTCTGCCCTCATCAGAGCCACCAGGTCAGCTAACAAAAGCATACACAATAAAAGCACATCTTAAAAACGCTTACAACCAAACACACCATTCAAACAATCAAAACAAAGTTGAAATACACATACAATTCAGTACACATACATGAAAACAACATGTGACAAAACAAACAGTGCCACATGCCAGTGTGTATTCCTTTAACTCTTTAGTTCATGAGCTAATGTGGATTTTTCCCTGAGAGTTACGTATCCAAAGCTGAAATAAAAAACAACATATACCTTGAACCCTCTTTTGCCCATGAAGAGAAGAACATAAGGAGTAAAAGAAGAGCTTAAAGGGGTAACTGAGAGCTGAGGACAGACAGATTGATCTAGGAAGTCTCCTCTTACTAGTGAGTACTGTGACCCCTCTGCAATTGAATCCAGGATCGAGTCCAATTCATCCCCAAGAACACCTCCTTCAGTGAAGTCATCCACACTGTCAGAGCCTGACATAGACACAGTGTCTGTAGAAGGGAGCAGGGTAACAGCAGGCAGTGAAGTTGAAGGGCCTTTTGTTTCCAAGTCAGAAGATGAAAAAGCAGAGCCCTCACTCACAGGGACACTAGTGGCATTTGGAGAGCTGACATATTGGAGGCCCACAGAGCAGTCTGCAAAGTGAGGAAATGGGTCAGAGCTCAGTAAGGACACAGGCACAATCCAATCAAGTTACAAAATACAGACCCCAGAGAACTGTAGTCTTCAAAGAGTCTCTATGACAGGGGTAGTCAAACTGCGGCCCTCCAGATGCCCAGCATTTGCTGGCAGGGGCTCCTGGGAATTGTAGTCCATGGACATCTGGAGGGCCGCAGTTTGACTACCCCTGCTCTATGAGCTTCAAAATACAATTGCTTGTTTTTCACTGAACAGTTAACTGGCCAGCAGCTTACATTCTAAACTTACATTTCTAACATCTTCTTTTTGAGGCGTAGTTCACTCAAATGTTAGAGCATTCCTGGGACAGTGTGTCTTCTGGAAATAAAGGTATTCTTGTAGGGGATTCCATTGCCACAGTTTACTGCACAAGGAGCTTCATCCTGCACTAGTTCTTCTGCCCATCCACACAAATGAACGGCAAAATTGAAAAAGGACCAGTGGCATACTAAAGCCGGAACAATAGATATCTCAGAAGAAATGGAACCCCTCACACCTTTGCCCAACACTACTGCTTGCCACTGCAGCTATGCACTTTAGAGGCACACTAAGCACATAACCAGCTTTTTTGTTATCTCCCTTAGCTTTCCCAAGGTCAAAGCTGCTCAAATCATCAAGGGGAACAAAAATGGCCACAAACATAAAATTGTCACCTGTTTCAATGTCATCTACAGAGCCCAAGCCATTGGAAACGTTCTGTGGGAAGAAAGAAATGATTAGTCAATTCCATTTTGAAAAGATCTGGAACCTCCTAATGTTCCACCTGCTAGTTGCCTGGCTCTTGCATTAGCAGGCAAGGTTGCTAGGTGTTAAGTGGAACTGGGCTCCTACATCTTCAATAGCTGGAGATTTTGGCACCACCACGACCACTGTGCTTACTGTAGTTCTCCCTGTTTCCATCTATTGTCCATCCTGTCTTCAAGGCAGCAAATTATACTAATGTCCTATTTTCATAAACAAATAATTGAAACTTTAGGTTCTCCCAGGTTTGTAGCAAAGAGTTTGATGTGTATTTTTGGCCTCATTAACTGGGTTTTGCCAGTTAATCTGAAATGCAATGAATTTCCTTTCATCTTAGCATCAGAATACATGCAAAAAAATAACGAATTAACCCTTTAAATCAAAAGCAGATTAGTTCTAAAGTAGTTAAAATAGTCATATTCTTATCTTAGTCATTATCAATTTTCGTCACTTGCTTGAACAGGATTTAGGCACAATTAACAATATGAACTAGGGCCTTTGAGGACTGGTATCTCACAATAGTGAGAAAGTCCATTAAATTAATTAAGCTTTATAATTCTAGCCTCCATGTATAATAGGAATCCTTTTGTCCAAGACAGATGCAGAGACTTCCCAAAATATTATTTTATATTCATGTTTCGTGCAATGAGAATTTTTAAAAGATGAAAGGGTTATTAAGAAAATCGTGATTTCATGTTTTAAAAGTACATTTGTTATACATTAAGCCTAATAAATTGTGTATGCTCATTTCATATGGTACTTTGCTTGCATCAGATATATCATACTCAAAATTTAGCTTCATTTAAAAAAAACAAACCTTTCTGCTAACTCACGCCCAGCACAATTGCTTAGGATAGTTCAGTCCCTTAACCACCCTTGATGAAGGGCACCAACACAATAGTCAATCAGGTATCAGCTGTGAGGCATTTGCAAGTCATTTCACAGACAAAATCTTGACACTCTGCTATGACTTCCCTCCAGCCTTAGAGACAGAGAGTGAACTAGAGGCCCCTTGGCCATCTCTGGAGAGAACATGAGTAACTTCAGATGACTCTCGCTAGCTGAAGTAGACAGGATGCTAGCTGCAACGAGGCCAACCACAGGCCCTCTAGCCCCCTGCCCATTGTGGCTTCTAAAAACAACTGACATAAGAATTGGGGGGCCCCTCCAGGAAATAATCAGCCTCTCCCTCTCAACAGGAGAATTCCCAGAAGGGCTAAAAGAGGGAGCGGTACGCCTGTTGCTGAAAAAAAATCTTTGGACCCGTGGGAGTCCAACAACTACCGACCCATCTTGAACTTAGCGTTTCTGCCTCACGGGAGGGCAGTGTGTGTGTACATACACACACACACACATATATTATATATAATAAAAATAAAATATATAACATAATATAAACAAACATTCAGACATATTTCAAGCCAAATACTATAAAGTAATTGTAGCTATACATACTCTCATCACCAGAAGAAGAAGAGTTGGTTCTTATATGCCGCTTTTCTCTACCCAAAAGAGTCTCAAAGCGGCTTACAGTTGCCTTCCCATTCCTCTCCCCACAACAGACACCCTGTGAGGTGGGTGAGGCTGAGAGAGCCCTGATATCACTGCTCGGTCAGAACAGCTTTATCAGCTTTATCAGCACCATGGCGAGCCCAAGGTCACCCAGCTGGCTGCATGTGGGGGAGTGCAGAATCAAACCTGCCTTGCCAGATTAGAAGTCTACACTCCTGACCGCTACACCAAACTGGCTCTCTCACTAGTCTTCTCATTTTAAAATGACATCAGAAATTACATCAGAAGGTTTTTTTCTTTAACTTTAACAATGCACTATTCCACTAATGTATTCTTTTACATTTATTATTAAAAGAACAGAAAGTACACATTCTAAACTCTTTCTGCAATTTTATGTTAGTCTCCTAAACCTTAAAAGGGATCTGAAGAAAACATATGGCAACAGAATGTAGGCAAACAATATCTGCACTATTCAGATAGACTAAGCAATGCTGGGAAAGCCATTCCCTAGTTGACTTCTAAAAGGAAAACAGCTTGGAATCCTTGCCAAAAATTCCAACAGCAACACATTAAACAATATCTTAAGTTCAACTGCACAGTAATTTACATTCTTTAAAAAAGAAGAAAGTAGAGGAAGAAATAATTAAACAGGTTTCAGCTTCTAAAAAGTAGTTATCACCTAGAAATCCCCAGTTACTGTCACAGGCCTACCTGATTTGGTAAGGTGGAGGACATGCCATTGCTGAGGAGAGAGAATGTTTCCAATTCCTGCTGCAAGGAAGAGAGACAAAGTAGCAGACACTTAACAGAACAATGAGCCATGAGAAAATTGCCACACACAGTCACTTAATAGCCATGGCTTTGGGGGGACATGGTAACTCTACATTACACACAAATGTGCAATCTAGGAACTGCAGCAATCACTAGTTTCTCAGTGTTGTACATGTAGCACAAGACATGCTTATACAAGAGTCAGACGTAACAGTCTAATTTAGGAATTTCACCCTTTCTAAAGTAATTTGCGCATCACTAATAAAAGACTGTTACCTGAATTCAGTTATTAATAAATACACTTACAATAATTTTACAATAATACAATAATAATAAATACACATACAATAATTTTACTCAACTGAGAACCATCATAGTGTACTGGCTAGAGCAAATTGACCTGAAATCCACCACTAGATACAGACCACCAGCTACTATGGTGCACCATCAGGAGACCAGTGAATTTCCTGGGTTTGGTGCCTACCTAGGACTGCAAAAGCCGCCAGGATTATTGGCCAGCAAGCTATTTCAGATCAGTGGTGTATTGTGAAGATAAAATGTCATAACTCCAGTTAGGCTCCCCTGAGCTAACCAGTACAAATGCTATACCTGAGGCCTCTTGTATGCCTTCCGGACCCTTAATCCCAGTTTCTGTGCAAGTTCCTGGCCAAGTTGTGCCACACTTTCATCCTTTAAAAGGAGAACACTATTAATGACATTTTCTTCTGCAAAGACAGGGTTTCATTTGATTCTTATACAGCTTGGTAAGTCTCTCTTATTCTAAATTGCTAATGGGAAGTAAAACAGATGTCTTTATGATGAAAACAATATGAGGGAAGCAAATCAAAACTTTTGGCACAACAGCCTAGTTTCTCTAACCACAAGTAAAGGACGCTTGGAATTCTTGGCAAATGCTGACTTGCAGGTTGCCTAATACACTTCAAAATGGCCACTGAGATATCACAACACAGTCTCATTAGAGTTTGCACACTTCTCTTAAAGAAGTAGATAATGTCTCCATAATTTAGTTTCCCCCCGCAAACTCCAGTTTAATTTTTTGTTGATGTGGAACACACCTTCTGGTACGCCCCCTGAAACAGAAATGGTTATGAATGTGACATCCGTAGTCCTACCCCAGGAATCACATCAGAAGAGGCAGGGAGGCAGCTTGCTGAGGAGACTGATGCAGTGACTGCACTGAGCCTGGAGGCCCAGGCAGTGGCCATGCCACTGCTGCCCACTGCCTGTCTTCTGAGGCCAGTCAGGAGAATGGGGACGGCCTTGGAAGATGAGTGGCTGTGGTGGCGTAGCCAGCAGGGCTCAGTTCATCAGCTCCCTCGGTCATTATGTGGAATGCTTTATGGCCCAGTTTAGAATTAAATATATCTAATTCCAAACCAGACCACAGAATGTGGATTCATAAGTCTGCAAAATGGACCTATGGGCAGATATATGAGATGAAGCCAAGACAATCACTTAAAAAACATCACAAGTAATTGTTACCAAATACTGCAACACATTTGTCAAGCTTTTGTCTGCAAAAACAAAAGGCTGGAGACCATGATAATGACCATATTTTATGCTAGGAGTTTGAATCTGTATTTACAGAGGGAGCTTTATACTCACTCTAATATTAGTTATATCTTCTGCTTGATTTAAATATAAAGAAGGGCATTCTTCTGAGGTTTGAATAGATGCACAATTCCAAACTAGGTGAGACAAGGGACTTCACTCACTCACACTTTCTCTCTATTTATTTATTTATTATCGGATTTATATACTACCCCTCTTGGACAGACCATTTCGGGGCAGTTTACACAGTCTAACAACTCGATAAAACTAATTAAATTAACAATATAAAATTTAAGAATTTTAAAAATCACAATCAATCACTGTTGCATCAGCCATAAATCTATCATAATTTGTAGCCAACCAGATCTTAGTGAAGAAAAATGGGGGGGGGGGGGTTTGGAAGCAATTGTTGTTGCTTGAGTTCAAATTTTAAACTGCAGAAATACTAAACTGGGGATCTCAGTCATGCTCTCTTTTGACACTTCTCCTCTATAGCTCAGAGATTGCTTATGTGACTCAGAGTAAACCTTCCTCACCTTTTCTTTCCCAGTCCTAGCCCCACTTACCTGTTGCCAGTGGTGCCACCAAGAAAATTCCCCTTTTCAGTCCCCCAGCTCTACCTGAAAGGTGTGCACACTGGAAACACTTCTGAGGTTGCTGGTTAAGGGGAAGAAGGAAGTGGTGAGGTGTTTGCTCCACACTAGCAACAAGTAAGTGGGGGTAAGAAGGAGGATGAAATAGAAAGATGAAATCCAAGCTACAGGTCTTGGGGAAGACACCTTGGACATTTGTACTTGTATTTTGGCATAATGGTTTCACTTTCCAAAATCATGTCCTAATGCCTAACTGATGGAGGGAAGCACAACTCTACCTGAAAATCTCATCTCTGTAAAACTGCTCCCTTTTAAAAGTCTGCCTGGATAACTTTCACATTAAGTGAAACCAAATTTTCTATAGACCAGGAAAAGAGTGTGTGTAAAGGCCACATTGTCTTCTTTTGAAAGAAGAATTGGTTCTTATATGCTGCTTTTCTCTACCTAAAGGAGTCTCAAAGCAGCTTAAAATTGCCATCCCTTTCCTCTCCCCACAACAGACACCCTGTGTGAGGTAGGTGAGGCTGAGAGAGCTGTGATATTACTGCTCGGTCAGAACAACTTTATCAGTGATGTGACAAGCCCAAGGTCATCCAGCTGGTTGCATGTCGGGGAGCACAGAATCAAACCCACCTTGCCAGATTAGAAGTCTGCACTCCTAACCACTATACCAAGATTAGGAACAGTAATCTTGACTTCAAGAAGAAATATATTGTTTTCTTTTCTGGTAAGATATGGTAAAATATGCTTTGTCTTATATACTTCCTTCATAAGTACTGTACAGAATATTTGTATTTATATTTTTAGCTTCTACTCAAGGAAAAAATATAAATAAATACAATTATATATGTATATTCACATTTCCAGTTCTAAAGGGCTGGGGGGTTCATTTAAAAAGATACAACAAAATCTCATGTACAGGTGAGGGTGTTTAGCTGGATGCAAAGTGCTGAAAGCAATGGTGTACAGAGATATAAGGCAAGGGAGGGGGGCAGAATTTAGCTTCCCTTGCCCACACACTCCATTTTGGGTTAAAAATAGATCCTTTCTCCCTGCATCCCATGCCAACAGGAGGACACATGAGTAAATATATGCAGATAATTCTTGTCATACCTAGTTTAAACCTAAACTACAACTTACATGCGGGAGGGAGAGTAAACAACAGCTGTTACATTCATATGCTTCCTTGTGCCTCCCTAGCTCATTCAAGCAGCGGGCTTTCCGGAACAGCGCACGGATATTCTCCTTGTTAAATCCCAAAGCCTTGTCACAGTCTTCCAAAGCCTTCTCATACAGACCCTTTGGGGAGAGGAGACCATTATTATAATAAATAATTCTGCATGAGAGATATTTCCCAAATAATATGCTGCTTGTAGATAGAGTTTTTTTTTTGGGGGGGGGGGGACGGGAGAAAAAAGGTAGAGAGTCAGAGAGAGAAAGAAATATAGGTTATAAAGCACAGCCAAGCTGGAGATGGGATAGGTATCAGCAATTCTCCTTCAGGAACATAAATCATACACAAATGCTGAATAACAACAGCAGCATTATAGCACTTATAAAGATTTACAGTGTTTCATGCCCATTATCTTCCCAACCCCCCTAGAAGTCAGGTATTATCTCCGTATTGTGGCAGCACCACTAAGACTGAGAGTGCAGAGTTTATTGAGATTGACCATTAGTCTTACCTGCAAAAGGTCCTTCTCCCCAGAGGAAGACATCCTAGGATGGAAATCACACAAAGATGTCTTCCACCTCTGGGGAAGAACAACTAGTATGTTCAGGGAAAGATAGGGTAGGTAGTTTAATTGCTCAGCCATTACTCTGTGCCCACTCACATCACAATAAACACATGGTTTCCAGTGGAAAAGGCAAGTGGGAGAACACACCCGGGGCTACAGGAATCCATATCAGCCAATTGGTACACCAACAACCCATCAGCAGGGTGTCATATCCACCAGCCAGTGAGAGACTGGAAGGGCAGAAGAGAGCCTGGAAAGTAGATGGGGAAATAGGAAATTCTGTTCCCTATCCCATGAGACAGCTGGCATCATGTTAAAGTGTGGATCAAGCAGAGTCGTCTGAAACTCAACCCTGCAAAGACGGAGGTCCTGCGGTTGGGTAGGAAGGGACCATGTGAGGAAGCACGCCTGCCCACCCTGGACGGTGTGCAGCTCCTAGCGACTCACTCCGCCAGGAACCTGGGTGTGATTCTGGATGCTTCCCTTACAATGGAAGCCCAGGTCACAAAGGTAGCACAGCTGGCATTTTACCAACTCCGCCAAGCCAAACTGCTAGCGCCCTACCTGGAACCAGAGCACCTAGCCACAGTGATCCATGCTATGGTCAACTCTAGACTGGACTTCTGCAACTCGCTCTACGCAGGCCTACCCTTATCCTTGATCCGGAAACTACAACTGGTGCAGAACACCACAGCCAGGATTCTCACTAAGACATCATGGAGATCTCACATCCGGCCGATACTCAAAGAACTCAGCTGGCTCCCAGTTGAATTCTAGATTAAGCTTACGGTTTTGGTAATCACCTTTAAGGCCATACACAGTCTGGGCCCAAATTATCTGAGAGACCGCCTCCCTGCCTATACCCCCCAGAAGAGCTCTACGCTCCGCCAGTTCCAACTGGCTGCAGATCCCTGGCCCTAAAGATGCACGCTGGACCTCAACAAGGGCCAGGGCCTTTTCAGTCCTGGCCCCCACCTGGTGGAATGAGCTCCCCGAAGAGATCAGGGCCCTGCTGGAACTTCCACAATTCCACAGAGCCTGCAAAAAAGGAGCTCTTCCACCAGGCATTTGCTTGAGGCTGACTGACCCATAACATCTACAGGTGTCCCCCCCCCCAAAAAAAGCATCAATTGTTGAGTGATCCAAATGCACGTACTCACCATGGCAAAATAGCAGGCAGCCCGATTGACATGCAGCTTGCATAAGAGATCCACTGGAATAGTCACTTCGTCTGAAGCTGCATATTCAGCCACATTCAGGCCTTCTACATACTGCACCAGCGCCAGTTTGAAATCTTTCTCTCTGAACAAGTCATTGCCCTCTGCAAACAGGTTCCACACCAGCTTTTGCAAAAAGGCCTGTCAGGAGGATACAAACAAGAACAGGACACAAAACTTACAGGAGACTGGAACTTCTGCACGCTCACCCTTCCACTGTATCCCTGCTGCAGAGCTCTAGAAGCATCACCCTGTTTCCCACACATTCAAAGGAGAATACACACACAGTATAGGTAACTAACTGCCTATACATTTTGTGACCTGAAAATTGAAGGAAACAGGCATTCCTTAACCAACCTTTTCTCCCCTGGCACAATGCCATTATTTATGCATTTAGCATATTTTTAAGCCATCTCTTCAGAGGCCACCTAGCAGCTTACAATTAAGCAAGAGGGAGAGTATTTTCTAGGGTGACACCTTGGCTTTGGAACACCTTCCCCCTTCACCTGGCATCTATTTTACTTTCTTCTAGGTGACAGGCTAAAACATAATTTTACATTGCCTTTTAAATAGGGACTTTATCGTCTGATTTTTTAATGGGCAGTGTTTAATGGCCTTTTAATACTTACAACTAAGGCATTCCTTGGACTTATGGTTAAAAGTTGGAGAGCAACCACTGGCAAAGAGTTTTAGAGCAAACTACTGTGGATCCTCTCAACTGCTGGACTCCAATGAGGGGTCCCAACAGCACAGTAGCGGCTTATTACATGAGCTGGGTCAAGGCTATTTAAATCCCTATTCATGTTTCCCCATAACAAAATTCACATATTTACTCTGGACACTGAAAACTGGTCCCCACATAAAGCAAAAGGTCTTCAGCTAAACAGAGACTCATTGATTCTGACCGGAGCATAATTAGGCTAATGCTGAGGATGTAGGCAAGGTCTTCCACATCAAAATATACTAGTCCAGACATGACCGGAAATGATTTCCCTTTCCACCCAAGCACTAATCAGTATAAACTACCCAGTAAAAAGAACAGCACATATTGATAATATAATACCATTTAGCACTTTCAGAGAACAAGTCTTATATTACCTCATAATCTTCCTGGCTGAGGGGTAATGTGGATCTAGAAAGAGATGAAGAGTTTTGAGAAAATCAGAATTATGCAGGTACATGTGATGCAGTCTAAATGTGCACACTGTAGGATCCATAATATATGCAGGGGAGCAACTCCAAATTGCTTAATATAAACTTAAAATGTCCCTTAGAGCTTGCTGGACTACTATTACACCGTGTCCAGATGCTTGCTTCTAAAAAGGAGCTCCCAGCAAGCATCTAAGCAACTTTATTCATTACCTCAGTGTAGTAGATTGTGTTGCCTTTTTGGTTACCTCCTACTGCTGTGGATTGTAGAGATATAACAGTGGTGACACAAATACTAAGCTTAGGCTTATACACACACCAGAATATGACCTTTCTACAGAAATCCATATTATTTGGTTAAATATGAATCATTTACATTTCTTTTAACTTTCAAGAAGTGATCAGAGTTCGCCTGATTTTAGCCACAGGATAATAAATGTCCTCCATCATAGCCAATGAGCTATGATACAATTAGTCACTGGCTACTGAACATATCACTTCCACACCCTCCAAGTGATTACAACTTTAACTAAAAGAAAAATAATGAATGGGAATGCTTGAACTCCTCTGTCACCAAATAGTAAAGATCAGTTGTGTGGATGACAATGATCAGCGAATACCCTGCATGTAAAGAGGTTGGTATCAATAATAGACAGTGTGTTTTAATTTTTTTAATTTTCTCAAGAGTATGCTTGATGCATTAATGAAAACAGAAACATCTGTTCCCAAAGCAGGTTCACTTACTGGATAAACTGAAGCCCCTTCTCTATTTCTTCTTTTCGTTTTTGCCTCTCCATTACAGTTACTGCGGAGGGAGAAAGAATATATTAAATCTTTACAATCTGGCAAGTTTGAAAACCGTTGTGACTACTCCAGACCCACCTTTTAGATGTAGGATCCACCTTTAACAGCAACACATGACACTAATTTTTTACAAGTCTATCTATCTCCATTTAACTCTCCCTCCTTTTAAAGATTGTTGAAAAACTTTTTTAAAGCAAACAAAACCCACTTAGGAAACAGCCAGAGCAACCCTCCTTAGGTTAGGATGTGATTTTATTTTTACCCAACCTTCCTCTGGGGATATGGCTCCTCACCCCATTTACCCCAACTAGAACTCTATGCAATAGGTCAAAGAGCTTCAGTGGGCAGTGAGTTGCTGAAATGGGCATTAAGGGTTGATCCGGAAAGTACGTAGGAAATCAGTACATAGGAAATTGGGATCTAAAAAATAATTTTAATATTTAGAAGCAGTCAGGAAGGCTGACTGGATGACAATCACAAAGTCATGTATCTCATACTAGCCTCAAAGGCTGTTCCTAAGAACGGGCTTTGAAAGGGCCTCTTCCCTTGGCCTCTGGCCAGGCAGTTTAAGGTGGCTTTGGGCCGCAGCTCACAGTCAGATCAAGTGGGGCAGGCAGGGGCTGGCCAGCTTGTTAGCAGGCCCAGGACAGAGCTCCTTAGCAGGCAGTCAGCAGACCTGGAGGCCCTCGTTAGCAGGCCCTCCACCACAACCCTCTGCCCAGGGCCCTCGTCCCTTACCTGCTGCTGGCTCCATGCACTGAGGTGCATCTGAGAGCAAAGAGGCTAGAGTCCAGGGATAGAGGGCGGGAGCTGCAGGGGCAGGGCCAGTCAGGGTGCAGCCAACTTTGCTGGCTGCACCCTGATTGGCCCCATTCCAACTTGGACAGCCGGACACGTCCCACCCCCCAGGCTGTTTCACAAATATATAGAGGAACCATGGATAATGATTTGTCCTTCCCCCTCCCCCTGCACATTGGGAGCAAGAGAAAATATCTACTGTACATCTTCTTAGACCAGACTTTTTCAATCTTTTGATCATGGACAAACCCTGAAATGAATGTTCAGGCTCCGAGGACCCCCAGAAGTGATACCAGCTGGCCATGCCTCCCAGTCATTTCCCCCACAAGTGACATGTCACCAGAAGTGCTATCATCACTCACACTCTCCCCCCCTCCTGGCCTTTACTACTACCATGGCAGCTCTGCCTCATGTAGGCTGGAAAGAAGGAACTGAGAAGACAGTTTGGACCCCACCCCTTGATTTTTACACCCATGCCATAGCCACCAAGCCCTCCGAGCAGAGGCAGTCAGATCCCTAGCTTGTGGCCAAGTCCATTAAGGCAGGAGGGGAAAGGTAATGGACACCTGGGGATCTGCAGACATCTGGTTGGGAAACCCTGTCTTAGACACTTTTCTCAATATGATATACTGAAGCAGTTTATCCTAATAGTACATGTAGCACATGCTATGGTCTCCACGTTTCCAGGGAACCCTCAGTGCTGTACTCTTATGTTTAGGTTATTTTCTTCTTTTTTATGCTAAGGAAATTTAAGTTCAGAATGATACCAGTAAATGTTTTCAGCAAAGTGAAGTTGTCAGTTGCTTTCAAAGTTGCAACTATTCCTGGGAAGAGTGCCTTGATATTACTTGTGCAGCACAAGTAACAATGCCATTTGTGCTCTGCTAAGGCCCCACTATTTAATCCTTAAACTGGCTTTGCTGCTACAGGTCCTGTGAATGATTAACCCAGGCTTGTTGATATAGGTTCCCAAAGGAGAATTAGAACTTGCCCAGGAGGGGCAAGTACTGATCCCAAACCTAATGTTTGTTGTTTTTACTGATGTAACAGGTAGAATGCTTACCTGCCCCTTTAACTAATTGTCTGTGTCTATTGTGTATTGAGTCTGCCATGAAAACGCTAGAGGGCGTCACCCCAAGGGTCAGACATGACTCAGTGCTTGCACAGGGGATAACTTTACCTTTACCTTATTGTGAGCCAAACAGATCAGATTAGGTCATTTTTACAGAGGCAAAGTATAAGAGGCAATGTTTTTTGAAGTTCTTGCATGGAAACCCAATGCACTGTAAGCATCTTTAAAAAATTTTAAATGTGACTTTTCAGAAATGAATCATAAATTGTGCTATAAAAGTAAAAAAATGAAGCTGCAGCATAAAAAACCACAATCCAGTATCACCTCCTGCAGTAAAAGTCAACTAGGAAAACAGCTTCTCCATCTTAGAGAATTGTAAGAGACAGACATGAATTAAGCCATATTTACTTGTCAAGTCCTGGAAGGTTCAATGAGTACATAAATTGAAGCTGCTAGTGAAATTCCTTGGGCAGAGAGGTCTTAGGTCACCTCAATGATGTCCCACCTACCATCAGTCATAAATGTCTGAATGGGCCTAGAGCAGGCTTTCGCAACCAGCGTTTCATGAAATCCTAGGGTTTCTTGACGGCCTTGGAAGGGTTTCCCAAAGAGGTGGGAGATAATTAATTTGTAATATTTGTTAAACATTTATCGGGTGATATGGCCGACACACACACACACCCCTCCCAAAATGACCAGATTGGCCTGGAGAGGGTGGAAAGGGGAGGGCTCTCAGGTGAACATGTGCACAAGGAGAGCATTTCTTTGAGCATTCTGCAGCACCCTGCAAAACTGATCACCACCAAGCAACAGATTTTATAATCAAACCTTTGAGACAGCAGGGAGTTGTGTACATGTCTCTATGCTTCCCAACTATATTCTGCATGACTGCACTACTTCTGGGTAGATTCAAATGAGTAGCCGTGTTGGTCTGAAGTAGCACAATAAAATCAGAGTCCAGTAACACCTTTAAGACCAACAAAGATTTAATCAAGGTGTGAGCTTTCGAGTGCAAGCACCCTTCGTCAGACTATGATCTTCTTACATGACAGGGAATATATAGCAAAAATCAGTTCTGTTACATCTGTGTCACAACCAGGTACAGCCAATGATAATCCTTTGTCAAAACAGCCAATGAATCCCCTAGAATTCAGTGTACTTTACAAAGAGAAACCAAAGAGAGATCAAAGGCTATCACCTCTCCATATGTTGCTTGCTCCATACAACTGGGAGACATTCCTCCCAGGGAATTGCTGGTCACTTCCCAAGGACAGGGAGTCAAACTCAAACTTCTGGGGTTTCTCAAAGCCCGAATTCTATTTCAGGGGGTTCTCAATGGTAAAAAAGTTGAGAAAGGATGGCCTAGAGAGAAGTTATTTGGAAATGTACATGTACCTCATCAGTACAGGTGGAGCCCACAATAAAGCAGCTCTCCAGGGCTTCTAGTAAAAGCTAATCTCCATTCCTGGAAAAATGGCACTTGGAGCATTTCTCTTATCAGAAGAATTTAAGTCCTTCACTCTCATTTTTGGGAGGAAGCATTTTTTATTCTACCTGGTGTTTAGGATTTAACAGGAAGAATTTTTGTATCATTGTGTTGTTTTTTGCTTTATTAAAAATTAAAGTGTTATATAATGTTACACTTATTAAAACTTGTACATAAATTGTTTTGGGAATGCTTGTGTGTAAAAGCCAGAACAAAATATGCTAAATAATAAGATCACTCAGAATGTGTGTGAGATTTTATTTATTTATAATTGAATATGTATGACTGCTGCTCCCAAGATTGGCTTGCCATGGTTTACAATTTCAATATACAATCCATACAATAACAATTAAAAAAAACATTTAAAAAACTCAAACAAAGCTATGACGATACACAATTTAAATTTATATCCCACACAAGCTTTGGGTGGACCAAAGACAACCAATGGAAAATTGGGATGATGTCACTGGAGACCTGTCGAGTCAGGCCAGTCTAATACTAGCCCCGGCCCTAAGGGGAGAGGGGAGCCCAATCTTAATGCTCTGTATAGAGAAAAGACTCCTTTTTAAACCTCATTGATACACTGGTCCCAGCTGCCTTCTACTGTGCACAAAAAGGAATTTCCTTCAACAGTTGTTTATCATTTCCAGGCATCTTCTGTCCTAGCCACTACCTGTCGGAATGACCTCCCAGAGCACATCCGGGCCCTGATGGAACAGAGTACATTTTCACAGGGCCTGTAAAATGGATCTCTTCCACCAGGCGTTTGGGTAGGGCCAGTGAATTAGATAACATCTACTGGGACTCCCCATTAAAGCCACCTCCAGATTGCAATCTTGTTCTAAGAGAACTGAACAATATAATACCTGCCTGGTTGATACTGACACGGTTACACAATTTCATTTTAGTTTAAATTTTATTTTATGTTTTTAATTAATAAAGTCATTATGTTTACATGTTATACATCACCCTGAGCCAATGCACTGGGAGGGTAACGTAGAAATCAAATAAATAATAATATTTATAAACATTAAATGTTGTACACAACTATGGGGGAGGAAATTTCACATCAATGGAGAATGGGTTATGCTACATCACAATTCTCTTTCTGAAAACACAACACTGGCCCATTAACCAATATCACCTGCATCTGACAATTTCACAAATATGGGACCCTCCTAACTATCATTACTTCTGGCTTTTTCTGTTCTACTGTGTGTACAACTAACCTTCTACAGTATCTCTCCCCACATGCCTTCTTGTTATGCAGTTCTTCCTTTTCTGCACCTTAGTCTATCTGCATAATCTTCAACTTTCAATGTCTACAGAATATTTTCCTTTACCAAATGCACACCAACCAGTGTCAGGAACAACTGCTGCAAACATGATTGAATTCTATTCAGCAAAAGAATACCGAAGCCACAGGAAGTCAAAGTCATCTTGACAGACTACAAAAATTCTACGAGTCTCAGGTTATGTTTAAAAGAAACACAGAAGAATAAAAGCTTAAAACTGCAACGGTAAAGGAATTCTATGTGCTTAGAATATGCAGAGAATTATTACTGCTTATTAAATCTTGTAAAAGGCATACCTATCTCAGAATCTGAGATAGGTATGCCCCCTGGGATGTTAGTAATATAACATCTGGGGTCAGTAATATAAATGGGATTAGTACAAGGAATCATCTAATTGGAAACCAGCACTGATTATGAAGAAAGCAGACTCTCTTTCCAGACATTTTAGAGATGGAAACACAAAAAACACAACACTGTGCTGCTCATTTGCTTTACATAAATATTCAAGTACAGCTTAGCCATGGTCATCCAGCTCAGTAGTGGTGCCTTGAGCTGCAAACCCTAATTTAAAATTATTCTTAATGACACTCATGTCTCCAAATCCCCAAATATTTACAAGTACTGTTCAGACCCTTGCAAGATGCAGTGTGAAGGGAATGGATGAGTTTGTTCCAGAAGCAAAATCTTAACGAGTTTGCATTTCCCTGCTCTTCGTCCACCTAGTCTTCATTATATGCTCGTTTTAACTGTCAAATTAACACAACAGGCACAGAACATGGATTACTGTAGCCCGTTTGTGTACATTGGCTATTTTCCTTTTCTCACATTTGCATTTCCTGCCCTGCTCCATCCTAAGGTTTCTCTGACCTTGCCCTCATTAACGCCCCAATAGAAACAACTTCTGTTTTAATTTAACTTAAAGCAAATCGACCTTTCGCCACCACCAGCTCAAGGCCTCCAATCCCCGGCCTCGCTTAGCACAGGCCACCAGCATCACAAGTACATCAATGGCGGAAACAGGCAGGAGAGCGCCGGCTGCCTCTAGAAGCCACAATTTCCCTACGTGCACCGAGTGCAACCACATAAACTGTCTAGGGTGCTTTCAGGCAGAAAATCCCACAAAAGCTTAATTTTTCCCCCCATTTCACCCTATTCGCACGATGACTTTTTCAAGTCCGATTATAAAACGATTCTTTAGCAAACCAAGCCTCCCCTCATCCGAGATAAGTGTTTATTTAAGGTCTTTTTATGGCAATTGGACATCGCAAAAAGGAAGGGGGGGGGGCTCAAAAACAGAGACGCTACATAGCGGCAAGTTCCCTTCACTCCGGGATCGCCATTAGCGGCCAAATGCTGCCATATAGCCCCCCCCTCCCGCCCACCCACCAAAGGGGGCCCCGGGGTGGGAAGGATAATCTGGACGAATTCGTTACAAACTACACCGACGACATTTCTGGGTCTTGTATACCATATTTATTGCGGGCTGGTGTGAATAACTGCGCTTAGTCAATATGTCCTCTACTCCTCTGCAAACCCATGCAGCATTTCTTCGGAGGTATTGCTCAAATCTCCATCCACCCTTTTACAGAAAAATAACAAAATTGTAAGCAACTCACCTCAAATTAGGTATTCTCCCTATACTAAAATCAATTCTCCTTGATAAATGGTATGATATTACTAGAGATATTATTAGAGTATTATTACTGTTAGTAATAATACTAATAATTGTTATTTAATTACGGAAGGCAGCATTCTGTTGCTAGAGCTGCTGCCCCTGCAGCTCCCTCCATGTGCCTCTTGGTCTTTTTTACTTTCATTTCCAGGTCTCTGTAGCTCTGCTTCGCCAGTCAGGCAAAATGCTTCCTTGTGATCCCTCCAGGTCCTAAAGCCTATTGGTTTATGCTCTTTACCCCCTCCCCCAAACTTCAGTTATTACCAGAAAGTAAATCGATTACTTGGAATGTATAATATTAAGTGGGCAAAGGAAACAAAAATCAGTAACATCCAGGGTCAGTCTAAGACAATAAACCACAAATTGGAGTAAGTATTATTTCTCAGCATGACAAGTATATAGGGGGCATATTCCCAGTCCAATAAATTTACTTCCATAGCCCCCAAATCCCGATTTAATTTGTGCTGCAATCCCATGCATGGTTATTTGTGAATAAAACTCAGAGTTTAGTAGGATTTACTTCTGCAGATATTTGTTGTGCTGCAAATACATATACAAAAAGTTTATCCAACCATCTTCATGTGGTATTTTCCCACATTTGTTTTCCTAATTATTTTTATGAACAGGGGACCCAAAAGGATCTGCAGAGGACATATCATTTCCCCCCTCCCACAATTTCCTCTTTCCCTTCCCTGAAAGCATCAATAACCTCCGCTTTTGCCTGCTTCCCTTTCTTCTTCCCATCCATCAGCAAGCCTTTACATACCTGTCTTCCCACCCCCTGGCAGCCTCCACCAGGGAAACCTCTGGTCCAGTTGAGCAGTATTATCCACAAGGGCTGGGGCCCTGAGGCCAGTGGTGTGCCAGGATGCCTACAAGGACTTGCAGGGGAGACTGAACTTTCTCAGTTTCCTTTCCCCACACTATTACCTCTTTCTGTCTCCCTGACAAACCGCATATTATCCCCTTTCCCTGGTTCCTTTTCTCCTTCCCACCCATCTACCCACCAACCAACCTTTAATCTGCCTCCCAATATTTTGCTATATTTGTGATTTATTTACTTCAGTTATACCCCACCTTCCACCCTCCCCAATGTAGACTCCAAACAACTTATAGCATTATCTTCCAGTTTATTTTATCCTCACAACAACCCTGTGAGGTAGGTTAGGCTGAGAATGCATAACTAACTCAAAGTCACTCAGGGAGCATCCAGGACAAAGTGGTGATTCAAACCAGGGTCTCCCAGATCCTTATCTGAAACTCTGCAGCACACTGACTTTTCTGAGGGGGCTGCTGTTGCACAGTAGACAATAGCCACTGCTAGGTAAATCATGCAAGTCGTGTAGTATCAAGTCTCCTAGTGGTTGCTTCCCAGCCTGGCCCTGGTAAGCCCTTCCTCAAAGGCCAAAAGCAACCCCAGAAAGGACCCTGCCTTCTACTTATAGAAACCAACTGTGGAAATGTGGCAACACATCTAGTTGGCTAGCAACCCTCACAATGACCACTGCATTTCTTAAAGCTGCAGTCACTGTTTCTACGATTTGGGGGAGAGGTTAAGCCCCCAATGCAATTGTTTAAGATTTCAGATTCTGTCTGTTCATGTCTCTAGTACCTGGATTGAGATATATTATTGATAATCATGATGTTACTAATCTGCAGCTGGCATTGAAAGGCTTTGTGCAATCTATACCTTTTCACAAAGAATGAATTAAAAACAGTGCCTTTGGAGGTGGCAAATCCAGTTGAAGGATTCCTGGATATTTGGGGGTGAAGCTTAGGAAGAGGGGGGGGGAGAGGAGGAATCTCAGTGTGGTATAATTCTATAGAAGCAATTATTTTCTCCCTTCTGTTCCAAGGAATCTCCAGGCAGTACCTGGAGGCTGGAAAATATATTTCTGCCTCATGTGCTGTGCTGATAAACTTAAGTCTGCAAAGGCTCTTGTAAGTAACCTGCCTATGCTGAGCATCTGAGGGCACCTATACATTTTTCCAGATATTTTTTTTCATATTAGAGGGAAATTCCTACAGCATAAGTCTAAGCATGTCTACTCAGAAGTAAATATCACTGAGTTAAACTCATCCTGAAGTACAGGAAAACTTTCCGAATCTAGACCTCACAATGTTAGCTATTCCAGTAAGAAACGGCAAAACCTTTTATTTCTTCCTGTAAGCGGCCGTGACTTAGGAAGAGAGAGAAAAATAATGCAAGTAAATTACTGGTGTCGTCGGGAAAGGGTTGGACCATGATCAACGATGTCAATATGAGGGGCTACTATCAGGAGATGGCTGGCACTTCACAAGGGACAGAAAAAGTATTTTTGGGAGAACCCTTGCACACCTGGTGAAAAGATGCTTTAAACTAAATCCTAAAGGGGGAGTGAGATGAAAATTCAGAACCTGGTGTGATGGCAAAAACTGAAGATGAGAAGATTGGAAATCTACAGGGCACAGCACATAAGGAGGGAACTACTAACTTTTACAAGGAAGTTCAAAAAACAAAACCATGGGGCACATAAAGGATGGATTACAAAGTCTCTACACTAATGCACAAAGTATGGGAAACAAGCAGGAGGAACTAGTAGTCCTAATAGAGGAAGGGGACTATGACCTAATAGGAATCACAGAAACTCGGTGGGATAATGCTTACAACTGGAATTCTAGAATTTTGGGGTACAATCTATTCAAAAGGGACAGACAAGTAAAGGGGGAAGGTGTAGCAATATATGTTAAGAATCTGTATACTTGTGAAGAAATATACCGTAGGTACCTGAGCATGAAAGTTCAGTTAAGTGTATTTGGGAAAATATACACACACTTGATCTTAGCCAAAAGGCCAAGAAGCGATATTTGGGAAAATATAAAAGGAGTAGGAAATGAGAACAGTATTACCATAGGGGTCTGCTATAGACCATCAAGCCAGTCAGGGGACTTGGGTGAGATATTCCTGGACCAGATTACAAAATTGTCAAAGAGGGGTGAAACAGTGGTCATGAGTGACTTCAATTACCGAAATATCTGTTGGAAGACCTGCTAAAAATGCAAACTCCATTAATTTCTTGACCTGTCTTGCTGACAGCTTCATTTCCCAGCAGGGGAGAGAGAAGGAGGGCCAGCGCATGGAAGGGAAGCAATTGAGCTGTTCTGTGCATCCCTCTTTGAGGGGAAAGACATCCCAGGCTCAGAAACCAGTAGAGGAGTGAAGGGGGGGAAAGGTGCCACCATTACTGCCCAAAGTCACAATGGCCGTGGAGATGGGAGGCAGAGTATGTATGTGTGGGGGAGGGTGGAGGGACACCGAGCTCCCTTCTTCTTTTTCTCAACCCATGAAAGGAACAGTATCATAGGAGAAAAGCACCCTTTGGATTTTCAGAAACAGCCTCTCTTTCATTCCTTCTGCTCAGCCCTGCCACTTCTGTAGGACGTGCAGGAGGGCATGAGAACTGATGGTAGGGGATCTGGGACAGCCAGGTTCAGACTCCCCTCCCTTCCCGAGCCAAGACCCTGTTGTCTGGGGTCACTCATCATGGACCACTTCCCAGGGTTATTGTTGATGAAGATGGAGTAGTGGAGGGGGAGTGTGCTACCTCAAGATCCTCAAGGGTAGGACAGGGAAAAAGAGGAAACAGAGCAAGAGACAAATTATAGCCATGCTTGGCTGCTGAAGATGGGCATATGGGGTGTGTGCCAATTTATGTATATAATGCAGCCAGGAGGTCCTAGGATTGTCTGGCTTCCAGGCAAGAGACATTCAGAGGTGGTTTGCCATTTCCTGCCCCCACATCACAACCCTGGTATTCCTTGGAGGTCACCATTCCAAGTACTAGCTAAGGCCAACCCTGCGTAGCTTCCAAAATCTGACAGGATTGGAGTTGCCTGGGTTATTCAGGTCAATAGTTTACTAGCAAGAAAGATGACTAATCTCCTGAACGTGCTATATATACCCCAAATTACTACTTTGTATGGAAATATAATATCCAAAACTACTAATTTGTATGGAAATATAAAATAGCCCTTCTTGGAAATAAAACAACACATATGATTACATTCACTTATTGGGGCTTTTGTGGGTTCTGCAGTAAATCAGTTTCTTTCACTCTTAGGAATCAATTGCTTTGGTTTGTATTTTGAGTAAAAATAATACCATTGATTGGGTTGGCCTGCTATTTATAAAAGTTTATATCACTGGTACTTAGCATTACATTTTATGGCACAAATGGCCAAACAAAATAACTTGTATGTCAGGCTTGACCCTCATAACAAATGAGTTTGACACCTCTGCTTTAGGGTATGCTATAAATAATCATCACTTGACAAGATTCAGCATTATTTGCTCACAAATCTATAGTTTTAAATATGTACAAGACAACCACGTCACAAATACACAATGAAGTCCTACCTCACAGTAAGGGAAATGCAACCAATATATATTAGCAGACTGGCTCTGACCTGGATGGGCCAGGCTAGCCTTACCTTATCTTAGAAGCTAAGCAGGGTCAGTCCTGCTGAGTACTTGGATGGGAAACTACCAAGAAAGTCCAGGATGACTGCATTGAGGCAGGCAATGTCTAACCACCTGTTTGTCTCTTGCTTTGAAAACTCTAGGGGTGTCTCCATAAGTCAGTTGTTACTTGACACACTTTCCACCACCACTTTTGGCAGAATATACTGTTTCGTTACATGAATTATCATAGTGATATACTAAGACAATTACTGAGTCACGGGGCTATTAAAAGTCCTACCTCTATACTGAGGTAGGACTTTTGCTGTTATACTGTGTATGAAAAAATACAATAAAACTACAATGTCAGAGTCAATGAAGCAAGCTTTCATAGTGCCTTTATAAGCAAGAATTATAGTTAGAAAAGTATAAAATGACAAACTCCTTGGAAAAAGGGAGAGAGGATGTGTGACAAGTACTATCCTCATCTCTCCTTGCCCCTTATAAAAGGTTGCCTATCTCACCCCTATTTTAGATCCTACTTTATGTAGGTTTACAAAGTGGCCTCCCAGAAGAGTTCATCTACCTTTAACAGCAGTATGTGAAGAAAACTTTCAGTAAAAGCAGCTTTTAGTACATCTCTATAAAAGAAGTATCTTTAGCTTTTTAATTTTTGTATTATGTCAAAGTTACAGGTGCAGGAACTGGTAACTTAAATGTTAGGATCCCATGAGGCCTTCATCCTCACTCTAATCAGCATCAACTTTTGGTAGATATCCTGTATTTTTTCTGTGATGACTCTTATACTTTTCTTAACTTAAGGGAAGAAATATAAAAAGTGCAAGGCTCTCTGAGATGCAGCAATGAAAACCTGCTGAATTTCCATCAGACACGCCGCCGTTAAGGCAAAGTTGCTTGGGGGGGGGGGGAAGAAAAATTAAAAGCCCAGGGTTGCCAACCTCCAAGTGGGGCCTAGACCTGCGATCCCTGTGTTCCTTGAACTCCCTCTTTCCCCAGCTCCACCAAATCTCCAGGAATTTCATCACCTACAATGACAACCCTAGTTTACAAGCGTCAACACTACTACACAACACTCACAACCACGTCTCCATCTCCTAGCCACAAATGTGACGAACAGCGATATTTCTTAACGGAGTCCAACCCCACGCCCAAAAAATCTTTCACAGAAAACTACAACTCCCACAATGCGGCTCAGCTCTAGACGCGAAATTGTGATCGTCCATCTCCGGTGACTGAACTGCCACGGCCTACATTGCCTCGGAGCGGTTGGGAGGCGCGGGTGAAGGGACACAAAGCGCCTGCGCAGCCACAGGAGACGGAGGGACTGAGGAGCGAATCACAACGCCGGAAACAAAACTGCCGGCTTTCAAATCCTCCGCCTCCCGTAGCGCCATCATCCTCGGCAGTTGTGGCGGCGGCAAGTAGTTGCAGCGTGACAGGCGGCACTCGGACCCCGCGGCAGGTAAGCGAGCGGCCGGGCGGGGGTGTTGTCTCGCCCAGTCCGTGGCCCCATAGCGACATGGGCACCGGGGGGGGGGGGGCGCCGCCCGCCGGGCTTAACGCGTGCGAGTCTCCGCCCTGGGGAAAGCGGCGCTTCCCCTCCCCGCCCGCATCACGTGTAGCCGCCTCGGCGTTCCTGCCGCTGCACACGTGCCTGGGGGAAATGCTCCCTCGGGAACACGAGAAGCTACCTGAGGAGACCTGCCCACGCTAGGTCTCTTCCCTGGACCAGGTGATCCCTTTTGGCCGGCGGATGCGGGTGCCTGTTAGGAGTGCAGGATTGTGTAATTTCGGGTTGCGTATGTGGAATGCTTTCATCACACAGAGAGGATCCCGGGTGGGCTCCTCTACCGCTGTTTCCCATCACTGCTTGGCTTAAGAACACACTACGGAGGTAGCTGTAAGAAAAAGAAAGGGAAGACCTGCTTAAAAAAAAAAAAGACTTAAGTGTACCCAGTTTGGCCAAAAAAAGAGACATGACATACGAAAATAAGGATTGTGTCTAGCAAACTAAATCTAAGCGACTGACAGTAACGCTGGCATGCCAGCAAAGGAAAAAAAAGCTATTAAAAAACAACAACAACACCAAGGACCCTTTGATGCTTGCCTTGTGGCAGTGACAGTCATGCTGTCAGTGTTGCAGTGAGTTTTGTGGTTTGTTTATAGATTAATGAATGCATTAACTTGGCAGATGGCAAGACACATACAGTGCTACACACTGCAGAAGAAGGACAAGTCAGTGGAAAGAGTCCAGAAGTCCTGGTATCCTGTTATCTAAGTGTGTTACCTTACATTGCACCGCACAGGTGAAAATGAGATCAAATTAAAACAGTAAATTATACTGTTGTAGTGGGTGTAGACAACTTCTAATTGTTGATGAATTAGCCAAGCAGGGTGAATCTGTGTAATGTACCTACACTTGTCAGGAGGAGCTAGTGTGGTTAGAACATGTAATGAAACTCCCTGGGTGACCTCTCTCTGCTTAACTCTGTCCCACAGGGCTGTGAGGCTAGAATTGAGGAAGGGAGACACCTGCTTACTGCCTTGAGCTCCCTAGATGAGGAAGAGGATAAAATTTTACTCAGTAAGGAAATACTTTGCCAGTTCATCAGTAATTGGTAGTGGTCCATGCTGACTGGATCTTCTCTTTTGAATGGATATTTTCCATGTGAAATGAAGCATCTGTGTCATGGGATGTTGGGCCCTCTGGAGTCTCTTTGCAATATTTTCATGGACTTTTCTGCTGTTCATAGCTAAAGTATAATATATCTGCCAAAGTAATGTAACTTTTATGCATCTGATTTGGCTTGTAAGTACTTATGACACAGTTAAGCAGTCTTTAAGAGAGCATTACAGAGGCTCAGTGTTGGTTGCAGCAGACTAACATGGCGTCTCTTGTAGAATCTCAGTGCCAACTACCTATATTTTGTGACATGTTTGCGTTCAAACAAAATGGCAAGCATCATTTGTTGCTAACATGCTAGAAATAAATCATTTATGATGACAATAAGGTCATGTCTTTTGTTTACTTTGTAAGCTGCGTCATGCTTATGAGAAGAGACAGGCATAGATGTGGACTTTCTGGGGAAACTTTTCAGATTCAGACTTAAATAATTTAAATATTATCAATAGAAGGCAAATACACTGTGTAAAAGCCTGGACCATGTATAAACCCTGACGTTTATCCATGCTTCATAACTCATTTGTAGCCCATCATATATGACTGGACTGCAGCACACAGCCCATATTCATGAGTTTGGGGCAGACAATTTTCCATGGGAGAAATATGGTAAAAGAAGACCTATTTGTGATGGTGTTTGTTTTGGAAAATTTTATGCCCTACATCACTGGAGACAGGATATATAAGTGTTATAAAATAACTGCAGTTTAAATATACCTGAATTTGCTGTGATCTAGAGCAGTGGTCCCCAACCCCTGGTCTTTGGATCAATCAGTACTGGGCCGCAGCACCTCCTTGTCTTCCTCCCTGGCTGCTGCCTCGGGGGCTGCCCTGCCACTCTGCCGCTGGCTCACCTTTGGTGTTCTCCAGCCGCCGCCATGGCTGGGGCTCCCTCCTCGGCATGGCACTGCACAGCTGCTGCTGTCAGTGCCCCCCAGTGGGTGGCGGGAAGTCAGGAGCACCGGCAGGAAAGCAAGTAGAGCAGGGGCTCTGGCAGCGGCGGCAACGTCCCTCGGCAAAAGACTACCCTCCCCGGACCTCAGTAAAATTGTCAAGCGTTGACCGGTCCCCAGTGAGAAAAAGGTTAGGGACCACTGATCTAGAGCATAGCTCTCATATAAACACAGGTAGTTGCATTGTACCGAGTCACTTCTCCAGGGTCTCTGGGAAAGGTCTTTTCTAGCTCAGTTGAGTGAAATAATCACATTTATTTGTTTTTATCTCATCCTCCTCCTGAAAAGCAAAGTCCAAGATGGTGACTTGTAATAAAAAAAGCATACCAGTGAACAGCATCCACAATCTCAGTTGACATCAATCACTTGAAATGTCTGGGCTTGAAACTGGGACATTTTATATGCGAAGTCTGCTGTTCAGCCCCTCTTCTTGACTCAAACATTGTGTCCGCTAATACAGCTTTTATGCATGAAGACCAAACAGGCTGCTTTCCTTGGTCAATTAATAAAATATGTTTTCTCATCTTTAAGGTGCCATTGGATTTCTAATTTTACTTCCAAACTAATGGAAGCTTTGCATAGCCAATCCCCTTCTGCCTGTTAAATATGTACTCCTGTTCTTCCTTTTCCCTTTTGAATGTCTGTTCCTGGCATAAAAGAAATACTTATTTTTATCTTGTGTAATTGCACGTAGAGAAATTCAGTCAGTTCACTTTTTCATTTAAGAGCCCTCTCATGAGAAAGGATTGAGAACCTTAATTAGGGGTTGAGAGTATACTATTCTCACTATGGTTTTTTGAGGGGGGGGGTTATATTATATTCTTACCATGCTTGCTGGTTCAGATTGTCCAAACCTTAAGAGAGATGGTTGGTGAAATATATAAAGTAGGATATTTTTTCTGTTCATTTCCTTATCCTCACAAAAATGCTTAACATTTTTCATGCTAATCTATTCCCTTTTTATCTTCCAATTCTAACTTAAATGTTTAGAAACTTTTCCCGTGATATTTTATGTAATGCAGGGGCTATAACAACATAAATCCTACATGGGACAACATTTTCTTAACATACCTTTTTAAAATGTGTTACCATATGATGTGGACTCTTGAAAGCACTGAATCTTGTACAATCACTAGAAAATGTAATAACCTGTGATATAGACAGTGAAATATATTCAGGGCTTGCAAACACTTTATTGGGGGGAAAGCATTCTGACTTCAGTCTTCCTCCTGACAAATGTATTGAGGAACTGGTTATTATATTTGAGAGCTTTACTGTATTTGTTAGTATGCCCTAGTTCATTGCTGTCAAATATTGAAGAGGAAGAGCTGCACAAGGTTTTCTGTAGTCTCTAGTATGTCCCTCACTACTTCTTCCACACTCTATGGTTTGGCCTTTTTCCAGATCAAGGAAATATCGCAAGGAGGGTCTGACCTCACAAATGAGGTTGCTGTATGCCAGGGGGAGTCAAACTGCGGCCCTCCAGATGTCCATGGACTACAATTCCCATGAGCCGCTGCCAGCAAATGCTGGCAGGGGCTCATGGGAGGGCCGCAGTTTGAGTACCCCTGCTGTATGCCTTAGCTTCAGGTCCTAATTTATTTCTTCTAGATTTGTAATGTTGAGTGGTGTATAGTGTGGTATAGCATGAAGTTTGGTATTTTCAGGAGAGTTCCTTGGATATTTTCCCCTCCAGTTTTATTAGCATCTGGCTCAGTTGGAGAATCGGCGTGTATGGGTGGGAAAATGGGAGGGAGCGAGGAACAGGGCATTTGTTGGAAAATCTAACACAGCAAAAATAACATAGCAGAAATGATGCAATACAGACATGTGTGTTTAGCGTCTAATAAAAACTTTATTACATAGGGTTACATGGGGGAAGAAAGAGGAGGTGAAGCCTGTATTATTTTTTTATTTGCCACTGGAGTATGCTTGGGTTTTAATACTTTAAATTTGGTCTTTGTAACCTGCCACGAGACAATCCTTGATAGTGGCAGGTAATAAATCTATAAATAATATAATATAATAATAAATGGAAGGGGGGAAAATAGCAGAACAGATTTCAACAGATGCTATGTGGATGTTACTAATTTTTAAGTATGAAAGGTATGTGGCCCTGAGGTTCTGCTGAATAGCAAATTGGACCAACCAGCTGACTTGGATTTGACACTTGCCCTAGCTTATCCTCTGTCTCTTGCCAGCAGTCCATTCTCAGAATGTGCTGACACTCTGAGTGCAAAGCTAAGCCATTTTATTTATGTGGAACATCATAGGAGTATTATAGTGTGCAGTTCTCATCAACATTTGTTTTCTAGCTTCCCACTACCTGTTTCCCACTAGCATGTGGGAACTGTGTACTTCTATATTTCCCCTTCCCTGAACGTGTAACATGGAGTTTGCTAGTAATAGTCTGTTTCAACCCTTTCTGTTTTCTTACATAACTAGTAAAAAAAGCCCATTGTATTCTTTATACAATGGGCTCTAGCAGGCAGCGGCGAGAGCGAGGGACGGAAGGCTACCTGAAAGAGGGCTGCGGCTCCTCGGTGGCTCCTCGGCTGCGGGTTGGGCTGCGGGTTGAGCTCCTCGACGCGCACCTCCGCGGCTCTCCTGAAGTGGCTCCTCGGCATGCTGCCGGCTCTTCGGTGGCCCGTGGCGCTGGCAGGGGAGTTGCTGCTGCTGCTGCGGCTTGGTGGCGAAGCATGGGCCCAGCGGCGATCGCAGCCCAGGCTCCGCCGTTCGCTGGGAGGGCGGCGCCGCTTCCTCCGTTGATGGCGGCTCTTCCGGCGGCAACAGTCATGGCGGCATCGTCCATCGCGTCGCCGCCGCCGCCGCCGCCCGCATCTGATGTGGGACCTCGTGTCAGGCCGCCGGGCAGGGAGCCCCCGGCAGCCGCGCTCTGCGCGACTGCCGGGGGCTCCCTGCCCGGCGGCCTGATGCGAGGTCCCACATCAGATGCGGGCGGCGGCGGCGGCGACGCGATGGACGATGGCGCCATGACTGTTGCCGCCGGAAGAGCCGCCATCAATGGAGGAAGCAGGGAGCCCCCGGAAGCCGCGCTCCCGGAGGCCTGACGCGAGGTCCCACATCGGCGGCGGCGGCGACAGCGCGATCGACGATGGCGCCATGACTGTTAGCGCCGGAAGAGCCGCCATCAACGGAGGAAGCGGAAGAGCCGCCATCAACGGAGGAACCGCCATCAATGGAGGAAGCAGGGAGCCCCCGGAAGCCGCGCTCCCGGAGGCCTGACGCGAGGTCCCACATCGGCGGCGGCGGCGACAGCGCGATCGACGATGGCGCCATGACTGTTAGCGCCGGAAGAGCCGCCATCAACGGAGGAAGCGGAAGAGCCGCCATCAACGGAGGAAGCAGGGAGCCCCCGGCAGCCGCGCTCCGCGCGACTGCCGGGGGTTCCCTCGAGCGGCGGCCTGACGCGGTGAGAGGCGCTTTGCGCCTCTCGCCGAGTCAGGCCGCCGGGCAGGGAGCCCCCGGCAGCCGCGCTCCGCGCGACTGCCGGGGGCTCCCTCGGGCGGCGGCCTGACGCAGTGAGAGGCGCTTCGCGCCTCTCGCCGCGTCCGGCCGGGAGCAACTGCGAGCCGCGCTGCGCGCGGCTCGCAGTTGCTGGGAATCAGAGGGACCAATCGGCAGGCGCTTCGCGCCTGCCAATTGGTCCCTCCGATTGTCTGTCATGAGGAAGGGTCCAGTCCGGACCCTTCCTCATCCCGGACACATCCCGCCCCAGGAGGGCTTACGGTTTTATTTAGTCCGTGGCGCCCGCGGCGCCACGGGCGGTGTACAGATGGCGCCCGCGGCGCCACGGGCGGTGTACAGATAATATGTCACAAAAGAGCCACTGTAATTCTTCAGTTGAACCTGTTGACTTATAGACCACCTGAATTCGTAGTTTAATTCCCTGCTTCCGATTCATGGTGTTTTTCTTCTGTGCATACTTGAGAAATGAGGATATACTTGCTGGAACCCTCCCCCTGTGCTTGTTAATGCTGTGTAACTTTTGTTTTCAGTGCTTTTCTCAACTGGTAAGGCTGGCACAGCCCAGAACATGGCATCAGAAGACATTTCTAAGCTAGCAGAGTCGCTTGCCAAAACCCAGGTGGGTGGAGGACAGCTGAGTTTCAAAGGGAAAAGCCTGAAGCTCAATACAGCGGAAGATGGTAAGAGGAATAGGTGGTGTTGGGAGGGTGTGACTTGGAGAATATGAGCTTTGCCAAGGACATGTGAAGATGAAGAGGGAGAAGGTATCTAAAGCAGGGGTAGTCAACCTGTGGTCCTTCAGATGTTCATGGACTACAATTCCCATGAGCCCCTGCCAGCAAATGCTGGCAGGGGCTCATGGGACTTGTAGTCCATGAACGTCTCGAGGACCACAGGTTGACTACCCCTGATCTAAGGGACTGTCTAATTCCTTATGCCCCCTGCAGAGCTCTCCACTCTGTTAACTCTAATAGATTGGTAATCTCTGGCCCGCATGAGGTACACCTGGATTGATATGAGCCTGTGGAGTCAGGAATTTTTTTTTGGGGGGGGGGGGTTGGTTTTCCATCGTTAAAAGTTTTACTGTATTGGATTATTATAATATCACATTTTATTGTTGTAAACTGCCATGAGCCAGCTGGCCCGAGAACAGTGGTCATAAATATATAATAAATAAATACAAAGTGTTACAGAAGTATAAAAGCTCAGTCTCATTTAGGGAGAGGAGGATTTACTGACACATGAGTATTCCATCTCCCTTTTAAGAAAAATAGACTGCTATGCATTTGCTCTTCCCATCCTTCACTTGAGCAAACTCACCCCAAACCCTGCAGCTATATTGCTTTTATCTCCAGAGACAAAGGCTACCACAGTGGAAGGAGACGGGGTCTGTGAGGTCCAGTGACAAAGGGCTGCTGAAACAAAGACAGAGGAGTAACCAGCCACTGGGAGTGATTACTAATTCACCCTAGAATTACCAATTCTCCTAGCTACACTACACATACCATATGATGAATAAATACATAGATAACTTATTAATTTAGAATATTTCTATGTGACCTCTTCAGAGTTGTGAGGCACTTTACAATTTTAAAGGACAATTTGAAAAACCAACTTATTAAAACTCAAGTAGGCCATTTAAAAGCCCCTAATTAAAAGCTTAGGTAAAAAGATGTGTTTTAGGCTGGTGCCTAGAAGAAAGCAAAGTAGGCGCCAGGCAAACCTCAAGGGAATTACACTTTTTGCGGAAATGGCTGTAGCTCATGAAGCAGCTAATAAAAGACACTGCATGCTATGGTTGAGTCCTGACCCTCCAACTATAAACCAGGATCCATTAGCAATGCCCCTAGCTACAAATGTGCTCCTCTGTGAGAATGCAGCCTTATCCAGTTGATTCTGAAGACTGAAGGTGGACTTCTTTAGGGCCAGGGATCCTTAGCTGGTTGATAGCATGAGCACCTTCAAAGCAGAGTCTTCTGTATTTGTACACTGTGTAGGGCTGCTGTCAAGAGGGTCAGACACCAGTTGGTGACGAAGGGCAGGAAATCTCTCAAAGGGATTACAGCCCATTTAACCAGGAGTGCAGCGACAATTCATATATTTTGCTACAATCCATCAGTTCATATATTCATATATTTCGCTACAGTCCATCAGAGAGCCAGCTTGGTGTACTGGTTAGGAGCCCGACTTCTAATCTGGTGAGCTGGGTTTGATTCCATGCTCTCCAACATGCAACCAGCTGGGTGATCTTGGGCTTGCCACAGCACTGATAAAGCTGGTCTGATCAAGCAGTAATATCCAGGCTTTCTCAGCCTCACCTACCTCCCAGGGTGTCTGTTGTGGGGAGAGGAAAGGGAAGGCGAATGTAAGCTGCTTTGAGGCTCTTTCAGGTAGAGAAAAGTGGCATATAAGAACCAACTCTTCTTCTGTAAATCTGTAAAGCAACTATCTGAGCTTCTACATCTGCCATTTGTATGCCATTACAAAACATCTACATCTGGTTTGCAGTTTGAGTTGCAGGAGTAGTGTCCATTAGAGCTTCATAAACAAATGGTTTCTGATTGCTACTCCCGATCAAAGCCATGCTAGTTGTGAGAAGCCCGATCCAGGGCAAAAATTACAGGCGCATGACTTCAGCCTCTCCTGATATATATACCTAGGATATATATACCTAGGAGAGCCTCCAGAGCTTTCAAGAGTTTCATGTGGCACAATTGGCTTACTTAATACCGCAATCTTAACTTTGAAGAGTAATAACATTCTGCTCACTCCATGCAGCTGAAGAAGTAATTAAGGAGATCGAGGAGTTTGATGGCATGGAAGCACTGCGTCTGGAAGGAAATACTGTGGGTGTGGAGGCAGCAAAGGTCATAGCCAAGGCTTTGGAGAAGAAACCTGAACTCAAGGTGAGAAACTGAACGGATGATGAGCAAAAATATATTCTCTATTGATCCTGAAAGATAAATTTATGGTTATGGAAACGCACTTCATGTTCATTAACTCCTTGAACTGGCAGATAAAATTGGTCTATTGACATTCAATCTGTGTGAATGACAGGCAAACATAGGAGTAACTTAAAGCAGCCTTACCAGTTCTGTGGTTAAGTATGATAGTAACCACAGGGCTTCTTGCAAGTCTGCTGAAGAATTAAAACCAGTAGCAAATTGATTTTGATAAGCACTGCTGTTTAGCTTTAAAGCATGGCTCATATTATTGGAATACATATAGACTGAAAATCATTGTTTTTCAGGGGGGGAAATTAACTGGGAGGAAAACTCATTTAATTCAGTGTTTGCTAGGTTTTTCTATTGGGATAGTACTTCAACCCTTCTCTTCAATCAAAATCAATTTCTGTGTCTGAATGCTTTATGTAATGGAGGAAGAAGATAATAACTGTACAGATACTCAGTGGGGTGGATGCTTTCTTCCTGAATTTATTGTTTTCTACTCTTAGAAATGTCCTTCCACCTCACCAGGAATCTTTTTTGTGCTTATTTGCATTGTTAAATTGATAATTGGCATTCAGGGGCCATTTTGGATTTTGATAATCTTAATTTACTTCTTGTACTATTGTAATATTCTAGAGATCAGATTGCCAGCATACGCTGGATCATAAAGAAAGCTAGGGAGTTCCAGAAAAACATCTACTTCTGCTTCATTGAGCTAAGAGGAATATGCATAGTATACCCATAGTAGACAGCATCCTAAAAAGCAGAGACATCACCCTGCCAACAAAAGTGGGTTTAGTCAAGTCTTCCCAATTGCAATGTATGGCTGTGAAAGTTGGACCATAAGGAAGGCTGAGCGTCAAAGAATTGAGGCTTTTGATCTCTGGTGCTGGAGAAGACTCTTGCGAGTCCCTTGGACTGCAAGGCGAACAAACCAGTCAGTCCTAGAGGATATCAGCCCTGACTGCTCCTTGGAAGGCCAGATCCTGAAGATGAAAGTCAAATACTTTGGCCACCTCATGAGATGGAAGGACTCCCTGGAGAAGAGCCTAATGCTGGGAGTGATTGAGGGCAAAAGAAGAAGGGGACGACAGAGAATGAGATGGCTGGATGGAGTCACTGAAGCAGTCGGTGGGAGCTTAAATGGGCTCCAGGGAATGGTAGAGGACAGGAAGGCCTGGAGGATCATTGTTCATAGGGTTGTGATGGGTCGGACACGACTCCACATCTAGCAACAGCTATTTTAATGCACTCTACATGAGTCTCCCCTTGAAGTCCAGTCTGAAACAGAATGCCATGGCTTCATTACTATTGAGAGCTAGGCGGAATGTGCTTAGTATACCCATTCTACAGTCAACTCATTGATTCCTGATCAGATACCAGGTTCAATTTAAGGTACTGACTGTTGTTTACAAAGACCTTCATGTTCTTGGGCCCTCATATCTTCAGGCCCACCACCCCTGCTGTCTTACTCTGGAACAGCTTTGCTCATATGAGTGCAATCTGTACCACAGTTTTTGTTCTATTATCATCTTCTCACTACATTGTCTTCTACTTTTATAATTCCATGCCCTGCATTTGTTTTATAATCTTGTCTGAAATATTTTTGCATTGTTTTTACATTTTAAAATTTATTTATTTATATTCATATTTATTAATCCTTACTCCTGGACCCTGCTGGCTTGTGGCAACTTACAATAAATATTTAAAATCCTCCTAAAGTACACATCAGTACAGTATAAACTGTAAAACAACACTGGCAGCAAAAAACTATAAACCTCCCCTCTCCCACCCATCCATACCCTGTAGTATCAGCCACTAACCACGTCCCAGGGGAGGGCATTTCCTGGTGATGTCCTGCCCATGGGGCCTATACTGGGAGGGACCCGATCTTCCTAGCCTGGCCTCAACCGAATGCCTGGCAGAAGAGTCCTATTACGTTGGTTATCGACTGTGGCGTGCCATTTGATTGCATTGATTTACATGCAGTATTCTGCCCTGAGTCTCAGTGACAAAGACTGGCTACAAATAAACATTGCTTCTGGTCACTATTGAATAGCTGTTGCAGTATGAAGCAGCTGTCTTTTATTGAACAAACAAATACATAGCTTATGTAGCTCTGCTTATTGTTCAGCAGATTATTCACAGGTAAGTAGTATGTAATTGTCATTTAGGCCACTTTGATTTTCCTAAACATATATAACTTACATCTTCCAGAGATGCCACTGGAGTGATATGTTCACTGGAAGGCTGAGATCTGAGATCCCTGCTGCTCTGGTAAGTGGATTGCTTGTATATTTAGGAGTTTGGCATGACTTCTTATGAACGTGGCTCTAAAAGTGAAATCCTAAGAAAAGCCTACTGATTTCAGTGGGCTCAAACTGGAGCACCCCAAGTATGGGTCTCTATAGGCCTAGGGCCCATGCTAGCCAGATCTCCAAAGCTAAGCCCAATTGACCCTGGCTGTTATTTGATTGAGAGACCTCCAAAGGATACCAGGAACGCAGCACAGAGACAGACAGTGCTAAACCACCTCTGAACCTCTCTTGGAGTGACTTCAGAGCTTGATGATTAATTTTTTAAATTATGCTAAGTGGAAGAAGGTGTGCAGCTAGTGACCAGCCAGCTGTAAATAATCTTTTAAACATTCTTGGAGGAAAGTCTAGCCTGCTCAGGTTCTAAAATGGAACTCCTAAAATGAAACTCAGTTACGATCTACTCCTCCAAGCAATATGAGATTTCAAGCTTCTAAGGGTGAGCAATACAAGGACTGGATAACGGTGACTTGGGCTGCATGAAGATTACAAAAGTAGCTGGAAGTTTATGTCCTGGAGCATAAATGCCGTGAGCTGTGAACAAAATTTCTGTCTTTGTTCTGAAAAAGAAAGCACTTTGTCAGATGTAACCCTCTGGCTCTCTTGCAGATCTCTCTTGGGGAGGCCCTTGTTTCTGCAGGCTGCCAGCTTGTGGAGCTGGATCTGAGTGACAATGCCTTTGGGCCAGATGGGGTGCGTGGATTTGAAGCGTTGCTGAAGAGCCCTGCTTGCTTCACTCTGCAGGAACTCAAGCTAAACAACTGCGGCATGGGCATCGGTGGTGGCAAGGTGAATGGCTTATCTCGGGCCTTTAAAAAAGATAGGAGAGGCAGATCTCTGGCTTCTGACCCCCCCTCCCCCCACCCACAATTGGTTTTCATATTAATTATTATTAGTGAACGTGATTGGGGATTTGAGGGGGTGACGGTGGCTTCTGTTTATTTCACAGAGAAGATGTGCCTCATGGCAGTCACTTGGAAACCATTCCAGAGGAGAATTGTGGTAACCTATTGTAGCAAGCTTTCAAAAATAGTGTCTGCCTACTATTGCAGGGAATTAGGAGAAGGGTAAAAATAAAATCAATAACTTGTCAAGATTGGCCAAAAAAAGCTGCGACTTTCTCAAGAACAGAGGTCTGAATTGATGATCGGCATTATAACTGTAGCATCTTTCTGACTTAAAATTCCCTGCTTGATGATACAACTTGCAGTCGCATTGTTGTTGCAAAATATATTTAACAAAGGCTGATTCCTCTGTTGTATTTAGGAAGTGAAAGCTTAACTGTGCCTTGTATGGATGGAATCCTTCAAGCTGCAACGACATTACACTAATGTAAACTGTCTGATAATCTCTTAGATCTTGGCAGGAGCTCTGCAAGAATGTCACAGGAAGTCAAATGCTCAGGGCAAGCCTTTAGCTCTGAAAGTATTTGTTGCTGGACGGAACCGGCTGGAAAATGATGGTGCAACTGCTCTTGCTGAGGCCTTCAGAGTAAGTACAGACAGAGAGGTCCTATGATAAAGCAGCTTTGTTGACTTGGGTTGCATCGCAAGTGAGAGTTTGAGCCTCTTTATTAGTGTTTGAGAACATAATATATGATTTCTCTGAAGTATATCATACTTAATTCTCTAAACAAACAAAAAGCATGATTTTGGCCATATCATGGTTTTGCTCATGCTGAATGCCATTGAGTGCTGGGAATCTGGTTAACAGCATCATTAAAGCTCATTTGGTGCTACCTTGGCTACAGCTGATGATTCTGTTATTAAGGTCCTATATGTCAGGGGTAGTCAACCTGTGGTCCTCCAGATGTTCATGGACTACAATTCCCATGAGCCCCAGCCAGCATTTGCTGGCAGGGGCTCATGGGAATTGTAGTCCATGAACATCTGGAGGACCACAGGTTGACTCCCCCTGCTGTATGTCATGTCTTGTTCTTGGAAGAATAAATTTACTGTTTGTTAGCCTATGCTCCCTACCGCCATCTTGAATGCACAGTGGTATATCGTAGGAGGCTTGTCTACATATCTTCCTGTTGAGTTTTCTTTATGGAAACTATAGTGAGCTGAGCTATGAGTACCCCCCCAGTTTCCCTGTGTCATTGTTTTGCTTTTAGTAGTCAGGGCATGTTGCAGCCAAAAATATGAATTGTAAATATTCAACATATGCTGGGAGAGTTTTTAGTATGCTAGCATCCTTGTCACCATCCCTTACTCATTACAGAAATGCCAATAATACAAAAGGGGTAACTGTACTATACGTATGAGTACAAGGCTGTGTAGCATTTGGGTGGTTTTGGGTGTCTTCCTTTTCTGGTACTACGGCAGGCCCATCCCTTGCCTGTCATGTCCTTTCATCTACTGCTAAACCATAGAGCTGAGATTCTTTGGTAGGTGCTGTTGTCCAGAGGCATTCTCAGACTACACTGGTGCTGGACAGCAGCCATCCTGCTGTGCAGCTTTCTTGATAATTGCGTGGTGTTCTTTTGTTGCAACTTCTGTGAGTCTGGTGTGAAGTCTATAATTGCCTGCTGAGTGTAATCACTGCTTCCATCCTCTCTGTCCGTACAGCTGTTGAAATAGAACAGTTCTCTGGGTGCCAGTGCTATTTGAATAGGTCCTAGCTAAATCTCTTCTGGGTACAGAATGGCAGTTCTTTCAGAAGGACAACAAGTCTGGATTTCTAGGGTTTCAGAACAATTAATCTCTTATCACCAGCCTTCTCTGTAACCATATGCAGAGAGTTTGTATGATACTTAATCAGAAATGTGTTGATTGACACTTCATGGTAGAACAGTGGAAAAGCATTAAGGCAGCTTACTGTTACACATGAGTCATTTGAAAAGGAAGGCTAGGTAAGTTGATCTTTGAGAGGAGAGTTCCCTGCTGCTGTTCCTTATCATCTGTAGTGACTAAGCATTTTCATAACTCTGTCACAGGTATTGTTCCAGAAGTTGCTTATTTTGCGTTACATTCTGGTTTCAGGCTTTAAAAAATGTTGGGGACTAGCTGTTTGATTTTGTGTGATGTATTTTTGAGTGAAAGTAAAGTTTCCCGATTTAAGAAGGTCACCCCAGACTATAAGGTTGCTTCAGATTTCCAACGGTGCATGCTGGAGTAAGAGATTTTTGTTAGTTATTCAGAATATGCTGAAAAACTTGTCTCCTTCAGTGCTTCATGGGGTTCCAAAATATTCAGGCATATTATCTAAGAGTCAGTGCAGCTGACACAATAATCATTCTCTTTAATACCATTCTTGGAGAATCCTGATTATATTAATATATTCGACCATGTTGGTATAATGCCCTTCTTTTTTGTTGCTACTGCTCAGATTATTGGCACATTGGAAGAAGTGCATATGCCACAGAATGGAATCAACCATCCAGGCATTACGGCTTTAGCACAGGCCTTTGCTCTCAATCCCTTGCTGAGGGTGATAAACCTGAATGACAACACTTTTACAGAAAAGGGGGCTATTGCCATGGCAGAGGTGAGTTTCTTTCAGTTAGATGCAATCCTCTTAATGTTAACAGCAGTTACAAAGTCCTTGTATGGTCCGTTTCTGTGACTTTGCTTACATGTGATCTTTGTTCTGCTCAGACCCTGAAGAAACTCAGACAAGTGGAAGTGATCAACTTTGGTGACTGTCTGGTCCGTTCAAAAGGTGCTGTCGCCATTGCTGAGGCTGTTAAAGAAGGGCTCCACAAACTGAAGGTATTGACTACCACTTATTCCTCCTGGATATCTGCGTATGCCTCTTTTTAATCAGAATTGTTGAAGGGCATCTCAAATACATACAAAATCTTCTGCCCGTTTCTCCTCGAACAGGGGCTGGCAAAGTATATGTGATCAATACCCATGCCAGCAGTTGTAATCCATCCTCATACTAAAGATAGCATCTCAAACTGAAGTGCAACCACTGTGACTCTATGAAGCTTGAGTGCTGCAGTTATGGCAAGCTCCTTGCTTTTTGTCCTTTCCAAATGTAGTTGAAGTGGAATGTACTGGGTCTACAGTTACGGTGAATAAATTAAACTTCACCTAAGGTTAGGTTTTGTGATTCTTGGACTGAGTCAGTGAAAGAACAGAGCACTCCTGTGAGATTTTGCAGTTTGAGTCGTACTCCTTTTCCTTCGATGTCCTTTTAAATAAAGCATTACTGTGTGATCAGCTTTAAAATGTTTCTTACTGAGTCCATATGCAGGCAGTCCTCAGTTGTCCTCTCCATCTCGATTATTCCTAACAAACACACCATCTGTCTCCTAGGAACTCAACCTATCCTTCTGTGAAATCAAGCGAGATGCTGCTCTTATTATCGCTGAAGCTACTGAGGATAAGTCAGAGTTAGAGAAGCTTGATCTCAATGGTATGGAAGTATGGTGTTGATATGTACCTTAATTGTGTTGTGGTGGCAACAGATGTTTGTAATCCAATAATTAGCTTATTGGTTCAGGTCAGTTTGTGGTGTCATCTTTGTTCCTTGTTTCTTCTGCCTCAAGGAGGTTTCCATTTCACCTAGCTAACCTATGGGTGCCTTGTTCTTGGTAGATTACCTGCATTCTGTTACCATGGCCCTAGGCTCCCTATCCTAGTTTCTTGATTTCCTGGGAGCTTATCCCATTCCTCAGCTGTTGTGCTTGTGCTTGTGCTTGTTCTTAGGTATGAGTGAGAGATTAAGCCAAATGGAACAATTTATCTTTTCCCATTGAGGGCAGGTGATGAATATTCTGACAGCTTTGTTTTCCAATCAGATAGAATGTTTGCAAACATCCATGCATCATTCCAGTACACACAAATTAACTAAAGGTCACACATAAAATTTTACAGAATTTTTAAAAATTCCAGTATACAATGTACTTTTCACTCTAAGGACAAATTACGGTAGGCTGCTGGATAGTAAAATATTTTAATATAAAGGATAAAGGATGATCCTGAAATTAGTCTTCCCTAGATGGTAGCATAGACCCATTTTTATGTACTCCCAGACAAATTTCCTTGTAGGCCAGTATAGGATTTTGGCATGATATGTTTCTGTCTTTGCTGCAGGCAATTGCCTTGGGGAGGAAGGCTGTGAACAGATTCAGGAGATCCTTGAAAGCTTCAACATGGCAGAGGTGCTTGGATCCCTGAGGTAAGAAAAAACAGTAACCCACTAGATAGGGATTCCCAACGAGGGATCCACAGACCCCCCAGGGGTCCACGGGAGTCCCAAAGGGGGTCCGCAGTTTCCCTCTACTGCCTTAACAGACATATCCACAAACTAGGGAACTGGTAACTTCCATTGCCCCCTCCCATGCAAGAGTGAGTGAATACTGTCATGGTTTCTGTGCCTGGGAAGGGGTGGAACATACATGCCTACTTCTGTCTGAAAACTGTCTCCTGTCTCCCCCCCCTTCCCCCTCAAACTTATTTGTTAACATGAGTGGTAATGTCACTTCTGAATGGGGAGGCATGGTCAGCTTACATCACTTCCAGGAGTCCCTTAAGCCTGAACAATTATTTCAGGGGCTCCTCCACAGTCAAAAGGTTGAAAAAGTCTGCCCTAGATTATTGAATGAAATGATCATTTCAGGACTGTGGTATGATAGTGGTGGTGGTCTGACTCTTAATGGGTTCAAGGGCTGTTGGCCTGGTAGGTTCTGTATTGCAGGGGTAGTCAACCTGTGGTCCTCCAGATGTTCATGGACTACAATCCCCATGAGCCCCTGACAGCTGGCAGGGGCTCGTGGGAATTGTAGTACATGAACATCTGGAGGATCACAGGTTGACTACCCCTGCTGTATTGGTTTCCCTTTGATCTCCAAAGTCCTCTCTCTAGAAGTGCCCTATTTATTGTATGTTCATTATTTGAGTTTGCACTTCTAGTTAACCACTGCAACAATAGGTAAATATAGATAGTCTTCAGTTTCTGTTCATATTTTTAGAGAAACCATTATTAGGAGTGGGGGAATTATGCTGCTGAGTTTGCTGACTTGGAAGTTCCTGTTCAGTTTCTTAAGTTTCAGCCCACGTGAGCTCTAGCAGTTTATGGTAGAAGCAATTTGGCACCTTCCTAGGGCAATAAGATGCTTCCCTGTTTGCTTAAAGTGTTAGATGAGCATTAAATCAACATCTGAAGTGGCATGAAGATGTTAGTGACCTTGAATGAGAAGATACTTGTGAATCCAATGCACTAGACAGTGTGAGGAGTTGCAATGGGAAGGGAGAACTGGGTCAAGCGATCTCCTCCCTCCCCCCCCCTTTTTTTTTTGCCAGCACAATGACTGGAAGGAGTGATTTTAACCTAGATTCTCCTGTTTCACTGCAGCCTGTTGTACTGTGGTACAGCTTAATTTTGTGAGGAAACAGTGACCATAAGAATTCCGGAGACAAGTAGTATGCTGCTGCACTAGGGAGACAAAGATATGTGCTGCCAAATCCTGCAAGCTCTTCTGCAACGTTCAACCCAATATTTTTACAACTGCCCCAAGGCAATGATAAGTACATGCAGAATGATATGAACTGTTTCTTCTAAATTTCCTCTATTTAGTGATGATGAGGGGGAAGATGATGAAGATGAGGATGATGATGATGAGGAGGAAGAGGATGACGAGGAGGTAGAAGAAGAGGAGGAGGAGGAGGAGGAAGAAGAAGAAGAAGAACCTCCTCACGTGCAGGAGAGGGGGCAGGGAGAACAAGAATTGATGACACCTAAAAAATTTTTAGATACTCACGTAAGTACAGCCAGTTTCCGAGACCTTCAGGAGGTGGTGATGAGGAACTGCTATAGGTAGAGATGTAGGTAGAGATGTGTGTATTTTAGGCTCTCCTCTTGATGTTTGTGAGCCCTGTAAGTCTAAATAGGCTAATAGTTGTTGGTTTTGGAATTGCTCCCCCCCCCCTTTCTAGCTTGGCTCTGAGCATTGCAGTTCACGTGCTTGTGTGGGCAGATTGAGATCTATGGAACATTCAAAGATGAGCTGATGATCAGGGCAATCTATTTCAGGAGTCCACTCCAGTGTCCTCCACACTTCCTCCTGTGGATGTTGGTACATTTCTTGCTTTCCCCTCTCCAGAGAAGCTATTGCGACTGGGCCCCAAGTGTTCAGCCTTGGTAGTTCAACAGGTAAGTCTCTGCTTTCTTAATCCAGTGCAAGCAGTTGCTCTGCGCATCCAGGGTGCTTAGAGTTGCTTTCTTTGCCAGTAGTTTCTCCCCTCTTAGCTGGCTGCTGTGACCTTTGCGTCTGTAAGAATGCTTTTTGTATAAACATAGAAGTTATACATTCTTTTTACTGAGGAAGTGTTCAGCCTGTTTCCCCAAAAGGACATGCAGTTGTCCAGATTCCTTATTTATCAAATACACCTTCATGCATGGCATTTGAAATGGCTTGCAGTTTCTTTTTGCAAGGCCACAGTGGGGAATTTGGCTTTCCCATGTGTGTCAGGGAATCATCCTAATCCTCACCATCATGCTACATGAAAGGGTACTTTATTTATTTTATTTTATTTATTTAGATTTATATACCGCCCTCCCCGAAGGCTCAGGGCGGTTTACATTAAAACTAGTCAACGATACATGAAACAGTCTTCGTTAAAACATACAGTAATTAATAACAGTGGTTGTAACCATATAACAGAATAATGTAACAGTATAACAATATAATAAAATAATATAACGATGGAACGGTGCAATACCACAACAGGTCCAGAGCGCTCTGGTGGAGTTCTGGGAGGAAGGGAGGAGAGGGGGGGAGCGGGGGGAGCGGGGGCCCTTCATTCGCTGTTGGTTGTGCCTGGTCTCAACCAAATGCCTGGCGGAGGAGCTCCTTTTTGCAAGCCCTGCGGAACTGTTTAAGTTCCGTCAGGGCCCTGATCTCCTCCGGGAGCTCGTTCCACCAGGTGGGGGCCAGGACAGAGAATGTTCTGGCCCTGGTCGAGACCAGGCGGACTTCTTTAGGGCCAGGGACCATTAGCCGGTTGGTGGCGGTGGAGCGCAGAGCTCTTTTAGGGGCATAGGCAGGGAGGCGGTCCCTCAGGTACACTGGGCCCTGACCGCGAATGGCCCTGACCGCGAATGACCGCGAACTTGTGATGAAGGATGACTCACTAGTTTACCAGCATGCCCTGCAATCCAAAGGATCTGCCCAGTAACCACAGACAAAACCAGACTGCCTTTTTTCAATTGGTGAAATATTCTCCGCTCCGACCCAATTGTGACTCTTGCTCAGAATTCCACGCCCTCTCTCTCCACCAGGCCTGCTGTGAAGGAAGCCTCTAGCAGCAACTTATTAAAGTGAGGAACCTGATTCTCTGTGTCTCTGTGCTGCACTGAGGGGCAGCCATTTCTGCCACTCTTCTGAGAATGACGCAGGGGTGTCTGTGTGCACATGCATTCCTTTTGGAGGGCCAAGCATGAGGGCAGAGCTTTCTCCTTCAGCCTAATGGTAATCTGACAAAGAGGCCACAGAAAAGTCCCTTCTCACTTACAATACTGCTGTGGCCGGCCTCACGGCTGGTGGGAAGACACAGCCAAGCCATGTGTGTCTCTTCTAATCCCCACTCGAAACGTTTCAGGCCTACTGCACAGGGTTGCTGTGGTGTTGCAGGGATTCTTTTGCCTCCTGTTTCTTATACCCAACAACCTTGTGTGGTAGGCCTCAAGTGGCTCTTCTGCCCAGCAATCCTGTGTGGTAGGCCTCAGGTGGCTCTTTTGCACAACAACCCTGCCCCCTCTTCAGAGCTGCCATTTTCATCTGGGGAGCTGATCTTTATAGTCTGGAGCTGAGCAGCAATGACTGAGTCGCAGGGCAACCTGCAGACTGAAGTGGTGGAGTGGCGCAGGTATGTCCTGCCTGGCCAGTGGCCTCTAGGCGGCTTTCATCAGCCACAGTTTTCTAGCGCCTATTGTATTTTTTTGCACACCGGGTTTTATTGTTAGTTCAGAATATACCGTAAATACTAAAACAGCACCCAGAAAGCTACCAAATGGTAGTCAAGGAATTGCACTTGTCCCATAACACTATAACCTGAGATAACTAACTTGTGCAAGAATCAACTTTGTACCAGTTTAAGGCTTTTATGATTAGAAACTAGATCTTGTAAGCTCTTAAAATGTACCGTGACTGCTGCGGTAAGACACGAAAGCATTTTCATTTCTGTACACAATAGTTTCACACCCAGTTTAAGTTATAGGAAACTGAAATGAAGAGGAAGTGCCTTTTTAAAGGCAACTAAATGAGTTTGTGCTAGGATGGAGTTTGAAGTCTGAGCGCCTGAAATACCCAACTTCCCACCTGAGCACTACTGACTTGAGTGAAGTGTGCTGCTAAGATGCTAACAACTTCTGGGAGGGCAAAATGAGTTATAGCGCAGGCAGTGCTTCAAGATCACTTTAACAAGGATGTGCCTTTCTTGTGAATATTTCAACCAGAAAGACTTTACATGTGCAGTTTGTGCATTTGCACTTTCAGTGTGTTACTTTGCTTAACGATGCTTGATATATTTAGATTTTAGAAATTGCCTACATATGGGTGTTTTTTGTCTAGTTGTAAAGTGAAGCTGTTGAAGTGTAATCAACCTTGAGAATCTAAGCCAGCCTTTCTCAACTTTTTTACTGTTGAGGATCACCTGAAACATTCTTCAGGCTTCCAGAAACCTGGGAAGTGATGTCAGCAGGTCATACCTCCCTGCAACGCCCCTGGAAGTCACAGGTCACCATAAGTGACATCACCCAGAAACTCCCATCAGATGTGACATCAAGCTCCCTTGCCCCCATCCCCAATGCCAGAAATGGCCCAGCTGCCTACTCTGCTGGACCAGGAACACAGCTAGGGCAGGAATCCGCTGCTCCGTCACCCCCTACCAGCCCCCCCCCAACGCAATTAAGTTAAAATGAGAATTTTATGACCAGGGCCCCTCTCCCTTCCACTTCCTCCAGGCACATCTTTGGCCATTTGGGGGGGGGGGGGTCCAACATAACCATATATGTTCATATCATGATATTTTTTAAAATTTTAAAATAACTCTCACCCAATCTGCAAAACACTTCTTGAGAGGTCAGAAAAACTCCAGGGTTTAATGAAACTGTGGTTGAGAGAACCTGATTTAAGCCAAGCATAACCCAATTATTCTTTCTAGCAATAGGATATGTTGCTGTAGTCAGGACATTCTCAGATTCTGGAGTTGTGTTTCTTCTAGACAGACACATCTGATGTTGAGAAGGTAGTTACGGTTGTTCTGAAGATCTCTTCTGTGTTCAAAGATGAAATAACCGTGAAGACAGCAGTGCACGAAACAACAGGTGAGCTCATCTCTCTGGTTCAAATACCTAGGAAGCTGCAGAATAAATGATCCAGACAAACCCCAGGGCCCATATAGATGGCAGTTGTGGATCGAACACTACCAGATTCTTAAGACCCCTGTGCTGATGCTGGCCTGGGACACAAATCAGAGGTCATCCAGCAGTCTGTTTGTGGAATACATTACATGTGGACAGGGTTTTCCTTTCTTTGCATCATGTATAGTCCAACTTTCTCACTGAGACTCCAGGTAGATTACATAGCATTAAGTGAAATACAGTTGACAGGCTGGGATGTCAATAAATAATGCAACAGGTCTGCAAAAATCTCAAAACAGTTGAAACAAACCTGAATGAAGCAATTGAGCCCAAGGGCTGGCTATAAAACCTAAATGTATTTTACTATGTTAATGGCATAACATGCATAATTTAATATATATTCTGTGTGCAGTTTGGCATATTTATGGAAGTCAGAAGTACAAATTCCTTAAGCTTTCTACATGCAAGACTGAGAATCTATTCAGTGTCTGAGAGAGCTGTAGACCACTATACCCTGTGCTACCTTAAAAAAGGTAAAGGTATCCCCTGTGCAAGCACCGAGTCATGTCTGACCCTTGGGGTGACGCCCTCTAGCGTTTTCATGGCAGACTCTAGCATATATGCTTATTTTATGCCACCTTTCCACCACATCAGAGTCCCAAAACCGGCAACCAAGAAAACATTTGAACAATTTAATACAACATTTAAAATTGTGAAATAATTAAATAAAAACACAAACCTAGAGCACCGTAACCAGGGAGTGGACCATTAACTATTGTTGGGGGTATGCTAAATCAAGCAATAGAGGGAGACAGATTAATCTCCTGGAGAGGCAATTACAAAAATTTTCATGCCATAACCCAGAGAGTTCTTTCTTCTAGCCTCAGATTATGGAAGCAACTCAAGCAGGGCTTGCAAAGATGACTAGAATAAACAGGTAGATTCCTCTGGGATTCCTCCTCCCTTAATGTATGTTAGTCCCAGACCATGCAGGGCTTTAAAAGGTCAATACCAACACCTTGAATTGATCCTGGAAACAAATTAGAAGCCAGTGCAGACTGAACAAGACTGGAGTGATATGGTCCCTACTCTGGTTGGCACTCTCACAGTATTCTGTACCAATTATAGATTGCAGACCATCTTCAAGACCATGTTGAGTACATTGCAGTAATCTAATCCAGATTACCTAGACATGTAACACGGTGGCAAGGTCTTTACTGCTCAGTAATGGCTAAAGCTAGGAAAAACACCCCTGGGCCACTGCTGTCACCTTTTTACCCAATAGGGGGCCAAGGTCCAAGAGCACCGTCAAGTACAGATCTGCTTCTTTAGGGAGAGGGCTTTTGGGGCCATACCTTTCCCATAGCTATAGCACCTTCATCTAGTGGGATTGTTTTAAGGTCTTATTCTCATCCATTCTAAAATGCCTCCAAGCACCTCTTCATGGATTCTACAGCCTCCCTGAGATCTGCTGGAAGCATGAGCTAGAACTGAGCATCATCTGCATATTGGTGGAAACTCAACCCAAATCTTTAAATGACCTCTTCCAGTAGTTTTACAGAGGTGCCAAAAAGCATACGGGGCAAGATGTACCTTGTTGAAATCTGTAAGCCAAGGGGAAGTACAGCACCACAATCTGAAACTCGGCCTCAAGGAAGAACTGGAACCACCACAGAACCTGTCCTGATCCTGAATGGTGGTTTGAAAGGATACTGTAACCAATGGTATCAAAAGCCACTGAGAAGTCTAGGAGAATTAACAGGGTCACAACCCCTTACCCATCTTCCAGCATGTGTTATCCGAGTCCAAGCCAACAAAAGCCATTTTAGTCCCATAACCAGGCCTTGAACTAAATGGGGACATGGGAACAGATTGACTACCTGCACCTTAATTTGGGAATCCCTGAAGTTGGCCTGTCACTACTTACAATCAGGGTGGTCAAGAAAGGTGCATTTGAGACTCTATCATCTAAGAGGCAAGGGAAAAAAAAGAAACAAATAGGAAATAACTTTAGTAGTAAACAGTGTATTATTGGGACCAGAAACAGTCTCATGTAGGCTAGCAGTCTACATGGATTTCAAGTTAAGCTTTAACACTGAACTCCTGAATAGGGTTATATGATTATAGCTTATTAACTGTGGACAAAATTTGCTGTTTGAACAAGGATTATGTTGTATATATGTATATATACAACAATATAATCAAATGTATATATCTGCAATATAATCAAATTATAATAAATGCTGTAGATTTTTACATAAAAATTTTCATTCAATATATTTTGAGTAACTCCTTGTCTTAAAGAGCATTTCTGTCATTCTAAAAGAAATTATTTAAATAGGCGTCTCTTGTTTGAGATCTGCATATTTCCAGATGTTTAACTAAAAAAATAGATCCTGTGGGGTGGGGCATTTTTTTCACTATTATTTTCCCCTGGGTCTTCATATCTCTGGGCTCATTTCATAGTAGATGAAATTTAAAGTAGTCTGCAGCTGTGTGCTAGCCAGCCTTTAGGTTACGAAGACATCCATTAGAGTTATGGCAGCTCATCTCCCTATCAAATGCAAATTCTCCTTGTCTGATGGGGCTTCCTAAATTGGAGCCACTGCAGCCTCTTGCTGCCCTTGTCAAATGCCTTCAATGGTGCTGCTCCATCCTGTATAGCAGTCAGTTTCACTGCTTTAGTGCTGTGATGGCAGGTGCAGCCAGTTCATTACTCGATATTGCCCTGCAGTGGCCAACATGTTGCCCAAGTAGGGTGGAGTGATGGCAAATGCTCTGCTTGCCCTGACCCTTTATGAGCTGGGGAATGTAGCCTGAACAGTTAACTGAGTTGTGCAGCACTGTGCAAGATAAGTATCTCGTGGGCTCTTCAAATTGACAATTATCTATCTCTTTAGACGTGTTGATGAGGGAAGCCTTTTCTTCAGCTACCTTCAATTCTGATGCTTTCATTACTAGCCTCCTGATCCACATGGGATTACTCAAGGTAAAATGGAAGGAGACAATTTGCAGTAATTGGGGGAGGGAGGGGGTCTACGTTGTTTGAGTTACACTGAGCATCCTTGTTCCAAAACACCCATGATTCATTATCCAGCATCTTGCCAGCTATGGAAGTTTTTTTGTTTCTGTGACACCGATGTTCTAATGTATGCCTAGATAATAGAAATAGGCTATAGTAACATTAGGAAATCCTATGGAAATGGAGGTGGCAGTTCGCTTATATCATTTCTGTTCTTAGTTTGATAGAATGTGGAGACTTATGGGCAAAATAGAAATTGTCTAGGATTAATGGAATTGTAGATAAACCTTTGATCTCAGTGGTTAAAAGCACTTTCTGCTTCTTTTTGAATAATGACTCTTTAAAAAGGCATTTCACAGCCCTGTCTTCACAGATTATTTAAACTGTTCCGTACACAGATGCCGTAGTTCCATGCTTTCAGTCTGGCTGAAAGAGCAGCACATGGTTAGCCTTTCTTTTTCTTGGCTTTCAAAGATTGTTCCAGGCTGCCAACACGATTACAACAGGGACAGCATAAGGGAATGGATGTAGAAGTAGGAAGAGTGTGTTTTGTTACACGTGGAAAGGAATAGGAAGGAATACAGGTAAATGCTTGGAAATTTCATAGGTACCTGTAAGACTGGAGAACTTCCTGGGTCTCCCTGAGAATCATAGATTCACAGAACATAGCTCATCTGTATCTTGTTTCTAGAGTGAAGAGAAGATCAAGGCTGTTCAAAGCCTTTATGGCCCTCTGATGACTCTGAATCACATGGTCCAGCAGGATTATTTTCCCAAGTCTCTCGTCCCAATACTCTTGGCCTTTGTCACAAAGTGAGTACTGTGCCGCTTCATCAATGAAACTGAGTGTATATTGGTAAAAATCCACACTCTTACTTCTGCATAGTTCCTGTACGTACTGTTTTCAAGATTGAACAGAATGTTCTGTAATGTGGATTTGGAAGCTGACATTAACAGAACTTGCATAACTTGTTATAAAGTCTCAAAAACTCATCCAAAATTAGCACTGGTATAAGTAGTCATCTTTATTGATGTGTAGCATCATTAAATTAAGAAATTATGCCCATTGTGTGCTGAACAATACTTCTAGAGTTAACTTGCCCAGTTTCAAACGATTGGGGAAAATGATGGCAGTTACCTGTATGAGTAATATTTTTAAAAGGGATGAGCACAAAGAAATATGAAATTCTGTTTTCCTTATTGGCAGGAAGGGGGTCCAAGCAGTTTGAGTGTCCGTGAAACAAATTTCACCTGATAGTGGTTACATTCTTATTCTATGACATACGCTTCCTAATGGGTCTGTCTGGGCCTTGGAAGTAATTAAAATTGGTGATAATGTTCCAGGTGGTTTTCATAAGGCTAACTGAGTGAGAGGTTTGCACCTATGAAGTCATACAGCTCTAGTTAACACCCCAATGCTTGATTATTTGCTGGCAAAAGATACATTTTGGTAGTGTTTTCTTGCCATGCAATATCTAAAACAAACAGAATTCTGTTAACTATTAAAGTTACAGTCTTTAACTACAGTTACAGTCTAGCCCCCTTCAAGGATCGCTGCCTTGTTGTGGCAAGGGGGCTTGCGTAGTTCAGTGAAGCTATGAGCTATGCCGTGCAGGGCCACCCAAGACGGACAGGTCATAGCTGAGAGCTCTGACAAAAGGTGATCCACTGGAGAAGGAAATGGCAAACCACTCCAGTATCTTTGCCATGAAAACTCTATGGACAGTTCCAATAGGCATAACGATATGACGCTGGAAGGTCGGAAGGTGTCCAATATGCTACTGGGGATGAGCAGACGGCTAGTACGAGTAGCGCCAGAATGAATGAAGCGGCTGGGCCAAAGCCGAAAGGACGCTCAGTTGTGGAAGTAACTGGTGGCGAAAAGACAGTCCGATGCTGTAAAGATTTTTATTCCATAGGAACCTGGAACGTCAGATCCATGAATCAAGGCAAGCTGGACGTGGTTAAACAAGAAATGAGAAGACTGAACATCGACATTTTAGGAATCAGTGAACTAAAATGGACAGGAATGGGTGAATTTAATTCAGATGACCATCAGGTATACTACTGTGGACAAGAATCTCGCAGAAGAAATGGAGTAGCATTCATAATCAATAAGAGAGTAGGAAAAGCAGTCTTGGGATACAATCCCCAAAATGACAGAATGATCTCAGTTCGAATCCAAGGCAAACCATTCAACATCACAGTGATCCAGGTCTACGCCCCAACCACTGCTGCTGAAGAGGATGAAGTTGATCAGTTCTATGAAGCCCTACAACACCTTCTAGAAGCAACGCCCAAAAATGATGTGCTTATCATCATGGGGGATTGGAATGCTAAAGTAGGAAGCCAAAAGATAACCGGGATAACAGGCAAGTTTGGCCTTGGAGTACAAAATGAAGCAGGGCACAGGCTGGTAGAATTTTGTCAAGAGAATACAATGGTCATAGCAAACACTCTTTTCCAGCAACCCAAGAGACGACTCTACACATGGACATCACCAGACGGTCAACACAGAAATCAGATTGACTATGTGCTCTGCAGCCAAAGATGGAAAAGTTCTATCCAGTCAATAAAAACAAGACCAGGAGCTGATTGTGGTTCAGATCATGAGCTTCTTGTTGCAAAATTTAGGCTTAAATTGAAGAAAGTAGGGAAAAGCACTAGGCCACTCAGGTATGAACTAAATCATATCCCTGACGAATACACAGTGGAGGTGACAAATAGATTTAAGGAATTAGATCTGATAGACAGAGTGCCTGAAGAACTATGGACGGAGGTTCGCAACATTGTACAAGAGGTAGCAACTAAAACCATCCCAAAGAAAAAGAAATGCAAGAAATCAAAATGGCTGTCTGAGGAAGCTTTACAAATAGCTAAGGAGAGAAGGGAAGTGAAAGGCAAGGGAGAAAGAGAAAGATACACCCAATTGAATGCAGAATTCCAGAGAAAAGCTAGAAGAGATAAGAATGCCTTCTTAAATGAACAGTGCAAACAAATAGAAGAAAACAATAGAATGGGGAGGACCAGAGATCTTTTCAAGAAAATTGGAGATATGAAGAGAACGTTTCATGCAAAGATGGGTATGATAAGGGACCAAAATGGTAGGGACCTCACAGAAGCAGAAGAGATCAAACAAAGGTGGCAAAATTATACAGAAGAACTATACAAGAGCGAGCTTAACATCCCTGATGACCACAATGGGGTAGTTACTGACCTGGAGCCAGACATCCTGGAATGTGAAGTCATATGGGCCTTAGGAAGTCTGAGCAACAATAAAGCTAGTGGTAGTGACAGCATTCCAGTTGAACTATTCAAAATCCTAAAGGACGATGCAGTAAAAGTGCTACACTCAATATGCCAGCAAATTTGGAAAACTCAACAATGGCCACAGGATTGGAAAAGGTCAGTTTACATTCCAATCCCAAAGAAGGGCAATGCCAAAGAATGTTCAAACTACCGCACCATCGCACTAATTTCTCATGCTAGCAAAGTTATGCTCAAAATCCTACAAGCTAGGCTCCAGCAATATGTGGACCGAGAACTTCCAGAAGTACAGGCAGGATTTCGAAGAGGCAGAGGAACTAGAGATCAAATTGCCAACATACGCTGGATCATGGAGAAAGCTAGGGAGTACCAGAAGAACGTCTACTTCTGCTTCATTGACTATGCTAAAGCCTTTGATTGTGTGGAGCACAACAAATTGTGGCAAGTTCTTAAAGAGATGGGAATACCAGAGCATCTTATTTGTCTCTTGAGAAATTTATATGCAGGTCAAGAAGCAACAGTGAGAACTGAACATGGAATCACTGACTGGTTCAAAATTGAGAAAGGAGTTCGGCAAGGCTGTATACTGTCGCCTTGCCTATTTAACTTGTATGCAGAGCACATCATGAGAAATGCGGGATTAGAGGAGTCACAAATTGGGATCAAGATTGCAGGGAGAAATATCAACAACCTCAGATATGCAGATGATACCACTCTAATGGCAGAAAGTGAAGAGGAACTAAAGAGCCTGTTGATGCGGGTGAAGGAGGAGAGTGCCAAAGTTGGCTTGAAACTCAACATCAAGAAAACAAAGATCATGGCATCCGGCCCCCTCAATTCCTGGCAAATAGAAGGGGAAGAAATGGAGATAGTGACAGATTTTATTTTCCTGGGCTCCAAGATCACTGCAGATGGGGACTGCAGCAAAGAAATTAAAAGACGCTTGCTCCTGGGGAGGAAAGCTATGGCAAATCTAGACAGCATCCTAAAAAGCAGAGACATCACCCTGCCAACAAAAGTGCGTATAGTCAAGGCTATGGTCTTCCCAGTTGCAATGTATGGCTGCGAAAGTTGGACCATAAGGAAGGCCGAGCGTCAAAGAATTGAGGCTTTTGAACTCTGGTGCTGGAGAAGACTCTTGCGAGTCCCTTGGACTGCAAGGCGAACAAACCAGTCAGTCCTAGAGGAGATCAGCCCTGACTGCTCTTTAGAAGGCCAGATCCTGAAGATGAAACTCAAATATTTTGGCCACCTCATGAGAAGGAAGGACTCCCTGGAAAAGAGCCTAATGCTGGGAGAGATCGAGGGCAAAAGAAGAAGGGGACGACAGAGAATGAGGTGGATGGATGGAGTCACTGAAGCAGTAGGTGCAAACTTAAATGGACTCCGGGGAATGGTAGAGGACAGGAAGGCCTGGAGGATCATTGTCCATGGGGTCGCGATGGGTCGGACACGACTTCGCACATAACAACAACAACAACAACAACAGTCTTTAACTATTAACAAGTATATACTTTCAACTTAAACTGACCACTTAAATCATACTTTTTGCTGACACATTTGGCTTTTGAAGTTAAGCAATAGAATATAAACTTTGATATTGAGGAAGCTGATTTGAGTGGCGGATCTTGTCCGTGTTGAAAACAAGCCTGTATTCAGGCACCAGTCAACTTAAAGTCTGAAAATGTGTATCTTTTCATTTCTTTTTGTCTCTGCAGACCCAACCGTGCTTTGGATTCCTGTTCGGTTGCTCGCCATCTACTGTTGCAAACTCTCCATCAGCTGTAACACGGGAACAGCGGCCCGCATCCCTGTCATAGGACTGTCCGCAAAGCGTTCCAAGATGGAGAGCAAGAAAAGACAATTAGAACTTAGGGATGAAACCCCTTTCCTGTCTTGTGTCCAGGATGTCTGGCTGCCGCCTGCTATAACAAACTTGGAGGAACTCTGCACTATGCTTTTTTATGTTTTTTGTGGCGTTTTTTATTATTATTTTAAGCTCAGTTTTTCCCACGTGAACTCTGCCTTCCCTGTTATATCTTTACAGTTTTTATTCCACCAGTTTTCTCTTGTTTCTCCTGTACTTGTTTTGTTCAAATTCCTGTTTCCAAATTCAGCTTTTGTTTAGATTTGAGACCCCCCCCCCCACCTACTGTCTCAAATTGCATTGTGTGTCAAAAGAATCTCCTCTCTTGGTGTAGCAGCAACAAAATTCTGAATCTAGCTTTATTACTCCCTTGTGCTGGAAGCATAATTAGATTTGGGGGGTATGAAGCAGTGTTTCTGCTTTAGTTTCTCTGAGATTTCAGATGTCATAACTGTGTAGAATGTGGCATATAGCCCCAAGGAACAGACATTTCATTGCCTGTTTAGTTCTCATGAGTGGATCCTTCAGCACTTTTCATTGGATTTTCCCACTAATAAGACTGATTCTGGTGGCCTGTTGTTGTGATACTGCTTTATTGCACACACATGTGACCAATTAAAATAGATTTGGTTCAGAATAAGCAAAAACAGTTGTGGCTGACCTTAAAATCTGTTCCTCTTCATTCTTTCTCTTCCTGTTGTTTGTCTTCATTGTTGTCCATAGAATAGCAGGTTTGATTGGATAAATTTGAGGGATGCTTACAGCATAAGGAGGAACTAGGCTAATTATACAGAAGTAGAACCACAAGTAATGACCCCTCTTGATAGTTCCATTCTCTTCTCCTGCTGTTCTCTTCTTCGTACTTAGGATTTTTGCATTTGAATCTGCAACTATTGAGACTTTGTATTCTATTCAGAGAACACAAGCCACTAGGAGCATCTCTTGTGCAAGGGCCACACAAGAACAAATTTGGGGGTAACGTCTCTTCCATTCATAGGAGCACTTATTTCCAAAGTCTCCTCAGAAAATCAGGTTGAATAAATAGCACTGTGGCTTGAGAGCCAGCATGGTGTCAGATTTGGATCTAGGAGACCCAGGTTCAAATCCACAGACTGCCATGGAAACTTGCTTGGGTTTCCATGGGCCAGGTTCTCAGACTAACCTGCATACTAGAGTTGTGAAGATAGAAGAGGTGAGAATGTAAGCCACTTAAGAACTACACTGGGGGGTGGGTGGAAATGGGGTTTACATGAAGTAAATAAATACTTTGTACTTTCACAGCTGTGGTCTTTGTTATATTGTGAATTTTTTAAAGTGGGTCAGCATCTGACTTAAATTGCCTTATAAAATCTTATATTCTTCCATCAGGAATCTTGTAGAGCTGAAGTCTTCTTACTGTCGTTGTTATTTCCATCCTAATCTCACACATTAAGTGAAAAGTCAAGAGTAGGTAATTCTCTCCTTGACAGGCCAAAGGTCTGCCTCAATATAAATCAGCTTCATCTGTTCATGAAAGTATAGAGCCTGTGCTGTTGTAGATGTTAAGTTGTAACCCAGGATTTCAAAAACACGTGTTTTCTGGATTTATATAATCAGGGGAAAGATAAATTGATAAGAACTGTTGCTGTATATCCTTAACACTATTTTGCTCCCTTATATATTTGGGAAACAGCCTCCTGGGAGGAGACTGTCCGGGGCCCTGTCTGTCCAGATCCACCCTGACTGGCCCTCCCCCTCCAGCTCCCACCCTCCCTTCTTGCCTGCTAGAAACCTTGTGGCTGCGGCCTCCATTGTCGCCCACGAGGAGAGAGGCAGCAACAGGGCTTTGCGGCCCACAGGTAACTCTCCTGCTGGGAGGGAGCTGCGGGGGGGGGGGTTGCAGCCTCCCTGTGGGCCGCAAATCCCTGTCCCCGCCGGCAGTGGGGAGGGCTTTTTAAAAATGGGCTTTGATACTAGTTGTAAATAATAGGTTGGTTCCTACGCAGCACCAGTAGAGGTACATTTTTCCTTTTCTTCAGCGGTTTCCTTTGACCTGCAATAGGGGGTTGGAGACTAAAAGGCTATGCCAGTGCTACAGTTAGGAAGAGGAGGCAGAAGCAGTTGAAGGCACACATTTTCCATCAGCAGAGCCACTGGTGCCACTAGAAGCTGCTTGTATGGATGGAAGGGAGACCTGCAGCCCACCTCAATACAGCCCTTCAGAGATTCTTTTTGTTTAAAGAGTACATGTATGTAAATTCGGTATTATCGATGTGGCTCCTTAGTACAATGATTGGAGGGATGGGGGTCACAAAGCATCTTTGCCTGCTTATTGTCTGATCCTCGCCAAGCAATTTGAGTGCACTTGAGTGTAAGTGAGGGTAGATTTCTTTTCAGGATTATCCTACAAAACTGCTGTTGAAAAAAACCCAAGGAAAAATAGGTCTTCCCTCTGTGGTCATGAAAGCAAACAGCTACTTCTCTCTCTGGAGGACATATGCAAGGAAAAATGGCTAAGTTTGAGAAATCTTGCAGTTTTATGTTGAAATCAAGGATAAGCCAGGAATTTTCTTGCCTGGTTATGATGAGTTTAGGAGACATTCATAGGTTCAAGCACTCATTGATTACTGGAAGTAACTAATAAAGCTTGAGTTTGGAACTGGAATTTTATTTGTTCCGAGTCAGTCTATATGGAAATTGGGATACGTTGCACAGGGTGCAGTTTAAGGCAGAATCAATTTGAAAAGGAGGACAAATCCATTTCTGTGACAGGGAGGAGAAAAGGACAGGAGGTAAGTGTGTTTCTCAACCCTCAGTGAGGTCCAGTCAGAGCAGTCTGTCATCAGAAGGACCATGCAGTTTTTGTGTGGCATGATAACATGTATGTATTTATTGACCACCTTTCTCACTGATAAGGAGGATTACAAAATATGAAAAACCAATCAGGCATACACTAGGGAGGGGTTGTTTGCAAAAGTAGAGGGTATTACAATAAAAAGGGAGGAGATATGTGAAATACAGTGTAATAGTCTGTGATAATATTCCTTCTAGAAGCAACCTTTTGTGCTGTTCTGTCACCATTCTATTGTCTTTGTAAAATTGCTGTCCTGAACGTATTTCTTTTTTGCAGTTTGTGAAGTGTGGGGGCTTCCCTGACCCCCCCATGAAACGTCCTGAAGGTGGGGACCACAGCAGGTTTTCCTCCGGTAATAGCTGTAGCAGGAGAACTGGTCCTGCAGGTATGCGGGTCCAAGGCCATTATGGGCTTCAATAGGCGGGATGTACAAAGTTTGGGCCATTATTTGTGCATTTCTCTTTCAGCAGCCTGAGAGAAAAAGGCACCCTTCCTGGCTCAGGTCATTACTGATCATGCCTGTAGTTTTTTTTCAGAGTTGCAAAATAGGCAGCTCCCAGCTTCTTGCTCCTCTGGAGACACCATTATAATAAACTGTAGAATCCTAAAAATGGGAGTAGGGGTTAGGAAGGAGAAGCTGGTAGCTCAGACTGGGAAAGGCATGTGTAAGTTTTCTGGACCCAAATATTCACCAGCAAGTTTATTCTCTTATGAAACGAGTGCTGGCATTTTTTGCAACAAAAATATTTATGCACTTAAATGTGTGCTCCACCTCACTCCCCAATAAGACCCAAAGCAGCTCACATTTTAGCCTAGAATTCACTAATCCTGTATGGCAAAGCCATTGCTCTGTTTTCAGTACGTATCAGTTGTAATTGCTGGCTCTGCACACAACATTGTTCCACCTCTCGGTCAGTCTGGGGTTTTTTGCACTGCTGGGAATAGCAGACATGCAGAGATCAATGGACTTCCTGAATCAATCTGGAAACAGAGGGACATTCTTTCTCTAATATTTCTATCACTGTGGTCATTTCCCTGCATCTGAAGTCATTTTGCATTGGCAGTAGTTAAGTCAGTAAGGATAAACTCCAGCTCTGAAACCGATTCCTTTTTTAGCTGCAAAGCTGTCTAGTATATCATCAACCCAATGTCCATGAGGCTATTCAGGGTAAATGCACTAGATAAATTTTAGGCCCTGTTCTAAACTACGACTGTTTATGCGCTTGTCTTTCCCTGTGCCTACCCTGTGTTCACTTGGGTGTATTTTTCTCACTTGCATGCCAACTCACTTTCACTTTGTAGGTGGGTCAGGCTTTATATGGATTTAGCTCCCTTCAGGGCTCAGTTCATATTCTGTTCACTGTATGCTGATTTGTTTCAGAAGTCCTATTGCTGTCCCCCCCCCCCTTTTGGCTCCCAAGGTGAAAGAAATTCACAAGCAGAACTACTCCATCGGATTCCTCCCCCCCCCTCCACACACACTGATTTTTTTTTAGGTGGGTTCACCATCTTTGGAAATTTTTAAACAGAGGCTAGATAGCCTTCTGATGGAGAGGCTGATTCGGTGAAGGCTCAAGGGGATGGCAGGTTACACTGGATGAGCGATAGGGATGTAAGTGTCCTGCATAGTGCAAGGGGTTGGACTAGATGATCCATGAGGTCCCTTCCAACTCTGTGATTCTACACCCCCGGAAGCCATGTCTCCCCCACTGACATTGTGTCACAATCTCTGCTTAGTCGTCATTCTTAGGCAGGGACTATCTTTTGAAATTGTAAGAAGAGATTCTTAAGGCTTCTTTCACTGCTGCATTGCCATCTTTGTTGACTGGTTTCCTGTCTTCAAGTTATCTAAGCTCCAGTATTGAATAATCATTTCATTTTTTTATCACACACCCCCCCCCCGTAAGTATTGTGAGAATTAGGGTTCAACATCAATGTTGGAACTACAGCCAAGCCTTTCTTGTGGATCCCTTCCATCCGGTCCCCCAATCACAGTTCTTGTAGCTCAGTTCTACAGCAGTACTATCAAGTGAACATGTAACCAACCTGCACTGCTCAGCAGACTGCAGGGAACTATAGCACTCTGCTGCAACGCTTAATTTACAGTGCAGTCCTAAACAGTAGTTACATTAGTCTGTCTGCATGAAAAGTCTCCAAAGTGGCACCTTATGAGGGCCTGACTATGCATAGGAGGAGGGACCTACAAATGGTTGCCAGCCTCCCAATGTGTATGAATATAACATCTGAAAAACATTGTCCCTCAGATCATCTATATGGATTCACCATTTCCTAAAAGAGAGCTTGCAAACCTTTTGGTAAGGGATATTGAGCCTTTCCTCATTTAGAAAAACAATCATTTCATTCTGAGCTATCTGACCATACCAAGCACAGTTGGAGAGTTGTGTTACTTTTCACAAGTGCCAGCAGATCAGAAGATGCCCATAGCATTTGTATGTGGAGCAGTTTGAACCCACTTGCTCATGAAGGTGGGAATGGTGTTTTCCTAGCTCTTTGTAGTTCAGGTGGTTGAGAATGTCCAGTTTTCCCTTGATACATTAACTGTAGCCAAATATTTAAAACATTTTTCAGTCACACCTGTCAAGCTCCCCACAAGAAGGGCACAGTGACAGCACAATGAAATAACCATCAGATAGCACATCCAGCAGTCATTCATCAAGGCTGCTGTTCTGTATTGATACCCTACTCCAGTGGTCCCCAACCTTTTTCAGGCTGGGGACCGGCGGCAGCAAGGAGGGCGACTGCCCGGCCGTGCATGCCGCCATGCGTGGTTGGGCTGCGCTTGCGCCATGTGCGGCCGAAAACACACATGCGCTGCACTTTTGTGCATGCATGGCATGCCCGTTTTTGGCCGCGCATGGCGCATGTGCACGGCCCTGCTTCCCTCTCCCCCCCTCCCACAGTAAGAAGCTTGCTGGGCCGCAAGCTTGCGGCCTGGTAAGTTTCTTACTGCGGGGGGGCGGGCGGGGAGAGGGAGCTGCGGCCCAGTGCCAGGGTCTTCGTGGCCCAGCGGTTGGGGACCACTGCCCTACTCGATATCCATCCCTTCTTCTCTTTTTAGTTTGTTTTCTCATCCTCTTTTCAACACCCACTGTCGCTATTCTGCCAGACAATGTATTGTTAGGAAATCCTTGCACTAACATATAGACTGATCAATAGAAAGTTCCTTCACACAAACACACCTGATTATTATTATTATTTATTATTATTATTATATTTATATTTATACCCCGCCTCCCCCCGAAGGCTCGAGGCGGCTTACATAAACCCGTCCCCTAAAACCATAAAATGACAATAAAAACCAATGATTTACAATAATTGTAACAGCGATGGCGTAGCCTACTCATTTGCTCTCCGCATCCTCATCTACGGTGGGGGGTGACGCTCTCTACCACCAGTTTGTGAGGGGGGACAATGTCAAGTCAGCTCTAGATTTCTTTCTGCTTTGTTCCTCCCTTGTGTCATTTTTTAAAAAATGTTTCCCTGTAATCCATTGGGGCTGAGAATCTCGCTTACCTTGGGACTGCTTCTGTTGAAGGGCAAAGCCCCTCATGCCTTCTCCCTCGTTTCTTACTTATGCCTCCCTCGAGATACATAGATGAAGCATTCCTTCATCCCGAAGGAAGCTACATTCAGGCATAATGGTTTCCTCCAATTGTCTTATGGTGAAAATGATCACACAGCTGGGCTGCGACAGAAAGGAAGTGGCACAGCCAAACGAGTATTCTCTTTGAAATTTGGGTAGGCTGCCATTTTATAATACCATCGGCTTGCTGGTTAACACAAATAATATTCAGGTATTCAAAACACATTAAAGTAACCAAGTACAAACAAACAGCAGCAGGAGGAGCTGCTGCTGCTATTGATCATTAGAGCAGTCTAGTAAAAATGTTAACTCGGTACCAAAATAGACACACACACAAAAAGTGCTCAGTGCATGCTTCAAGGGAAGCTGAGCCACAGCCTGAGCATTACTGTAACTCAGGCTTGCTGAACCAAGTCTTTGTGAAACCCTGGGGTTTCTTTTCCCAAATGGGTGGGAAATAATGCCCAAATTTACTCCTGAGCGCTTGTCTTTTTTTTTTTTTTTTTGCAGTAAACACAGCTTTCTACAATGATTTTCTTCTGGCATTCCACAGGGCCTGCAAAACGGAGCTCTTCCACCAGGTCTATGGTTGAGGCCAGGGTAGTAAAGAAGATCGGTGGGGACCCCCTGGAGTTAGGCAGCAGTTAGTTCTTTGTTATCTTGGCCCCTCTTTCTGCCCCTCCAGAGGTTGGGTGGGTGGTTGGGGAGTTTTTGAAGTACTACCACCATGTTGTTTTCGCTCTGTTATGATTCTGTTGTCCACTTTTAATGGGGTTTTATTGGACATTTTGTAACCCGCCACCAGCCGGTCTCGGGAGTGGTGGGAAATAAATTGAATAATAATAACAAACAGAATGAAGGAGAGATTTTCAGTCCCTTTTCTTCTTTGTCCAACTTTCACAACCAAATATAGTAATGGGAAATACTGTCATTAATTATCTTGATCTTGGTCTCCAGTAAAAACATCTTTACACTTGAGAATCCTTCCTGGCTCCTTCATTAGTGCCCTTTCCCATTTTTATCTCCTGAATTCCTGGCTGTGGTTCCCTTTTTGGTTCATGATGAAGCCAAGGAATAAAAAATCTTGAACAACTTCAATTTCTTCCTTGTCAGCCTTAACATCGTATAGGGAAGGAGCTCAACAGTATAACCCTATGCAATCAAAATCCTATTGTATTGGATGTCTCATCCTGTATTGATTTACAGTATGTAATCCACGTTTGGGTATTTGAACTATTGGGGCAGATTTTTAGAGCAAGAGCCAGTTTTACATGAAACAGTTTTACATAAAACATTTATGTGAACTTGTGTTGCAACTAAGTATTGTTAGGTTTTGCCTTTGAATTAAAAAAAAATGTTGTTTTGTTTTGTTTTTACATTGCAGTTTTGCTGACAAGATGCACCAGAGCAGGCAGAAGGAAAAATAAGATCTGAGGAGAATCTTTCAAGACTATTTCCCCTCTCCTTTGGTCAAAAAATTGTTTGCAGAGCAAGGGTTTCTCCACTTAATAAAAGCACTATGCAAACGGCAGCTGGCACACCAGCCATCTTGAAAAGAAAGTTTAACACACCTTAATAGTAACATATGAGTGCCCTTGTTATTCCCTTCAGTTGAAGCACTGCAGTTTGCCCAAGCCCAGAGTTATTACAAAGAATCCAGTGTGAAAATAAACAGCTCCCACCATGTTTCCCATACCATCCACTGCAAAGGCAGGCAGCACAGAAGAGTACAGGAAAAGCCTTGGTTTATATGCAAGACTTCTTTCCACTTAGGGCTTGTAGCATAACATTTCAAAAATACTGTGAAGCTCTAGGATTTTTTGCATGGAATGCTCTAGAGATGGGTTCCGAAATGGAGAGAGCCTTTATTTTATATGCTTCCAAAGGTATTCCAGAAAAACAAGCATCTCGGCACAGCCTCACTGCAGAAAAAAAAAAGGGGGGGGAAGCTGTTCAGTCTCATTGCTGTCCATTTTTCAGCTTTTGTGCAGCCTCTGAAACCTGGTGGAAAATTCCAGCCTCTCCACGTACTGTTCCTCAACAGAAACAGCAAGGGACATTATATATCAAAAGCAAACTGCTTGCATTTTTATTTTTTACCTTGCAAAATTCCTTCCTTGAAAATAAGATAAGAGAGAGGGCTTTTCCAAATGGACTTTGCAGGGTGTAACAAGTGGCTATTATCATTATTTTACTGTGATTACCTAGACAGTGTACGTTTTAAAAGGCACGCTATTACTATGTATGTTACAAGCTACATGCAACTTCCTATTGATTTCTACAGAGAAGTATGTGTGGAAACAATGTAGATATGTAAAAGTATCTCTCAAAGTCATGTGGATGTCTTTAAATCATTTGAATTTATATATTTAAAACATTAGTATACGTTGATAACTCTTATGCTCCCTCATAGTTTAAACTGGCATTTTACTGATTAAAATGAAATGGCATTCCCTTTTTCTGGTATTTGCCTTGTCTCTGGCTGTGCTAGCGTGTGTGTGTGTGCGGAAGGTGGGGGGGAGCAGGCAGAGGAGAGGAAAACACCACTGAGAAAGCCGAACAACAGTCCATTCATCTCTTTCCACCACACACAGGCACATACCAAGAAAATCCACAGGATTCTGAACAGTTATTAGGTGAAGGTTTTTCACATAAGTTTTTCTTCACTGTTCCCAGTTTTAACTGAGCCAGAGCAAGGGACAAGGTAAGTGGTTGGGTACCTGGGGGAAGGGTACATCCCTGTGACTAGTTCAGCAGAGAGACTGCACAGTTGTGGTTGAGAGTTACTCTAAATTGCTTTCATCCTCGGAAAGGGGCACTCTCGGATGGCTGGCGACAGTTAGGATGCCACATTTGGTACGGAGAGTCTGTCCATTTCACAAAAGTAGGAACTAACTATATCGGTTATGTTTATGCTATAAAATAAGTTATTGGGGCTCAGGCTCACTCGGAAGCATAGAGAGTTATTCGGCATCTTGCATTGTAATCTTAATTCTTGAAGGGTCCTAAACGGGCTGAAGACACTCAAAGGAATTTATGCCTCTCATTCGCCGAAAGATACCTCAGTCACTGCAAACAGATTAAGTTATTGAGGGCTAGTCCACACAGCCATTCAGGCTGGGATTTAAAGGGGGAGAGTGGTGCTGGTAAGAGAGGCTATTGAACTCTCTTGCTATTTGTCCACTAAAAATCACCTCTCCAAGGCTATCCTTCAGGAGGAAATGTCTTAGTGTTTGTATTCTTCCCCTTAGCATGTGTAAAAGCCATTTGGGGATAGCAATTTTAACACTGTACCACACCCCATATGGCTTCCATCTGTTAAAAGTTGGAGGGGGGTGGGTGGAATCATAGAACTACGTGTTACAAATAGCTCAGTATTTAGGATTGTCAACTCTGTTGGGACATTCCAGGGGTGCAGCCCGATGGGTTCTGAATTAGAAAATACCAAGAGGAGAAAAGATCATGACGTTACAGCAGGTTGTTCAATTAAAAGTTAGGTGCAGTGAAAAATGCAAATCCCAAGCAGGGGGCTATGGGGAAAGGGACTGACATTTTGTATCTATTTATTTAGAAAATGGATCTGTCTTCTCTAAAGTCCTGCTCTAGGTAGCCTAATAAAATACCTCATAAAAACAGACCAATGCCATTGAACTGTCAGGTATACCAGCAGCCTAAAACCTGCATTATGCTTAGACTGACAAAGATAGAATAATCCTTGCTATGAAACAGGCATTGGGAGCTCTGATGATTTTGCCCTCCCTCACAGGCTTTCCTTCTTTTAACCTGAGTAGCCCCTTTTTCCATTTAATTTGAATGTGCATTAGTAAAAGCTGACCCAGTCTAGGGAACCAAGCGGAGAGACTAAAATCCTTCTTATGCCTGGTTTGATAATGGCACACAAGAGGCTGATGGTAATTCAAAAATAAGAGGCGGCAACCGGATTCTCGGCTGTTATGTGGAGGCATCTCGTATAATGACCGGAGCAATGGCTGGCGAATCCGGGCACCAGGCCCCACCCGCTGCAGTGCCTCCGCCTCCTCCCCCATCCACACTCTCCCGAGGATAGGGGCGGTCTCGGAGGGCAGGCGGCAGCAGTGTGGCGAATGGGGCTCAGCTCTGGGCCTTGCCAACCACTTGCTCTTCGAGGCCACCTTGGCTCTCCATCTACTGGTGTGGTCCCCGGGGGCAGGACTACGGATGTCATGTCCATAGTTACATCCGTTTGAGGGGGCACACCAGTAGATGATCTCACATCAATAATAAGCTGGAAATAGTCATACTGGCCTCTCCAAGATATGCTGTTTCCTGCTGCTAGCTCGAGTCCAAGAGGGCAGCATGTGTGGCGGGGCCAGTGCAGAGCATGTATGTCAAACAGACATTACCCTTGCTAGTTACAAAAGGGTTTTGTAAAGGCCTACAGGGAAGAAACTAGTTCACCCCCTTGGTGTACACAGTGTCTGTACAGCAATGCACACAAAACCTTATACCCAGAATCAAACTTTGCTGGGTTAAAGGTGCCACTGGACTCCAACATTGTTCTGTTGATCATAGAATCATAGAGTTGGAAGGGGCCATACAGGCCATCTAGTCCAACCCCCTGCTCAACGCAGGATCAGCCCAAAGCATCCTAAAGCATCCAAGAAAAGTGTGTCTCCAGCCTTTGCTTGAAGACTGCCAGTGAAGGGGAGCTCACCACCTCCTTAGGCAGCCTATTCCACTGCTGAACTACTCTGACTGTGAAAATTTTTTTCCTGATATCTAGCCTATATCGTTGTACTTGTAGTTTAAACCCATTACTGCACGTCCTTTTCTCTGGATGAAATGCTGATACAGCAGGACACTTTGCGGTGGCAGCAGACCCTCTATAGCGTCCTTGGCTCTTTTACTGCAATTATTTTAGCATGTGAAACAGGTGGGTTGGGAAGACATACAACTGGTCTCATAATCCAAGCTGAACTTTCAAAAGCAATACTAATTGCTTCTGGGGCTTCTTTGGTCCTTTGGTCACTGCAGCTTTTGTGTTCTTTTAGCGTTATATCTAAAATCATAAAAACTCCCCCCTCCCTTCTCTTTTGATTGTTGTAGCAGACGCTAAGGAAGTCTGCCCAAATACCAATCACTTGTGGGGGGGGGGGCAGCGCTAATCCCTGTCTTCTTTCTGTTTCTTAAATCTTCCTTTTTCATGCTGCCTTTCCAACAGCAGTTCAGGGTTAAGGTGTGCTAATATGAAGCTGCAAAAATGGACGTTTGCTGTAACCTCTTGCCATATAGCTTAGCCCCAGCCTTTAATATACAGCAGAAATGTATCATCTAACCGTCTGCCTTTGCTTTCCACTTTTTTCCAGCCGTTTCACAAGATGTGGGCCTGTCTGGGCCTTCTCCTGACATCCACTCTCTGGGTGGGGAAGGTGACTGCTGAACGCTGCCCACAAATCTGTATCTGTGATGGCATCAAGCGTCAGGTCTCATGCTTAAAGAAGAACCTAACAGAAGTTCCTGTTAACATCCCTCAGGTCAGTCTACGTGGAGCAGTAAGGAAAGGGCAAGATGATGGGAAGAATATTTCTAAGAAGGGGGGCTAGGGAGGCAAGCCTTCAGATGGCACTTGGGGATCCTCTGGAATTATAGTTCGTCTCCAGACGAGAGACAACATCCTCTGAAGAAAACATAGAGTGGACTGCATGGCATTGTACCCCACAGAGGTCCCTGTCATCCCCAGGCTCCATCCCCTGATCCAGGGGTGGGCAAGCTGTGGCCCTCCAGATGTCCATGGACTGTAATTCCCATAAGCCCCTGCCAGGGGCTCAAGGGAATTGCAGTCCATAGGCATCTGGAGGACCACAGTTGGCCCACCCCTGCCCTAATCTCTAGGAATTTCCCTGCCTAGATCTGGCCACCCTATCAAACATCCCCTGCTGTGGGGACATGGTAACTCTACGCCGGACTTGTTTTCTTATGCTGCAGTTTTTATGGGTGCATTTTATCCCTCTTTTTAGCCATAATTGGCTCCCAAAGCAACTCATGGGAAACAAAACAGTATTAAGGATAGTTATTTTTTGTGGGGAATATTCTTAGCAGATTTGAATCCAGCCATGCCTGAGGGGTTTCTGAGTCTCCCTTTCCTCCTTCTGAATGTATAATCGATGACTGAAAGAAGCTGAAGGAAAGGAGTATCTTGATTCATATTCACTTGATATGTCTGAAATGGAATCGGTGTAAACTCACAAACATTCCACATAGTATTACATACCTTCAAATATAATGACACTGCCCTCAATGTAGAATATTCAGTTCCTGGAGGCAGATTTGAGCTTTCCTTCTTCTGAGGTCTAGATATTTTGAGGGCAGAATGTTCAGATTCTTACTTGACTCTAGGGAACTGCTAGAGAATACTGGGGCCAAAATTCTACACTGCTCTGCAGAAGAGCAAACAGCACCCTTCATTGTCAAATCTGTGCTTAATAATGTTTTCATAATTTATAGGTCACTCAGAAACTGGACCTCCGGGGCAATGAAATCAAAGTCATCCCTGCAGGAACTTTCCTTCCCATCCCCTATCTCACACACCTGAATCTTCAGAAGAGCCAGATAGAAAGCGTTGAAGAAGGAGCTTTCAGGGGTTTAGGGCGGCTGGTCTACCTCAACTTGGCTTCCAACAATATAGCCTTCCTCTATCAAGAGGCCCTGGATGGCCTCTCCTCTCTTCAGCAACTGATCTTAGAAAATAATCGCATTGAAGAAATAAAGCCAGGGGCTTTTGGACAACTAGGCTTCCTTAGCTTTCTTAACTTGGCTAGGAACTCCCTGGTTTATCTGCCAGATATGGTTTTTCAAGGCCTTCAGGTGATTAAGTGGATCCGCTTGTCCCATAACACACTCCATGTGATTGCCAACGAGGCCTTTGGGGGATTACCAGCCCTTAGGAGGCTGAGCTTGGACTACAATGAATTGCAGTTCCTACCCACTGAGGCACTGTCTAGGCTCTCAGGCACAAACCGGCTGGAGATAGGACACAATCCTATCACCTATGTTGGTGAGGAGGCCATCGAGATGGCTTCGCTGAAGCAGCTGTTCTTGGACAACATGGCCCTTCAAGATGTGTCACACAGAGCTTTTGTCAGAAGCCCTCTATTGCACACCATTGACTTCCACAACAACCAGCTGTTTATGCTGCATCCCCTGAGAGAAATGGCCCAGCTAAAAAAAATCAACTTAACAGGGAATCCTGTGCTTTGTACCTGCAACATGCGCCCCTTCAAAGAGTGGGTAGAAAAAGCCAGAATTCATTTGGATGTGGCATGTGCTGGCCCTGCTGCTCTCAGAGGACAGCAGCTGGAGTCACTGAGGACAAGAGATATGAAGTGTAGTGGTCAAGGCTTTGAAGAGGAGCTCCTTGCCAGCCTGCCCACGCTTACCAGGGAGCTAGAGGAAGATACTCCAAAGTGCCCAGGAGGATGTACCTGTTCACCTGACTTCCACCATGCAAACTGTGAGAGCAGACGGATGCAGAGTATCCCCAAAGGGTTTCCTAGCAACACCCAGCTCCTGGACTTGCGCCACAATGAGTTCCATTCCATACCAAAAGGCTCCTTCCCTGGCTTGAAAAACCTAACATCCCTCCACTTGCAGAACTGCAAGATAGCTGCACTGCAGCCTGGTGCTTTCCATAACCTGAAAAATCTGGTCTACCTTTACTTGTCCAACAACAGCATCACTTCGATAGATGCTGATGTTTTTGAAGGAAATACCCAGCTGGCTTATCTCTACCTGGACCATAATGGGTTCACCCAAATGCCGAAGGGTGCCTTCAGCCTCTTGCCCAACCTCTTTTCCCTCCATTTGCAACACAACTCCATCAGTCAACTATCAGATAAAGATCTGGAAGGGATGGAGAAGCTACAAGGGCTGTATCTGACAGGAAACCGTATCACACATGTGGCCCCCAAAGCTCTGCGTGATGCCCGGATGCTGGAGAAGCTGCACTTAGATGAGAACTTTTTGCAAGAAGTACCCACCAGGTCTCTTAGAGAACTGCCCAACCTTATTGAACTGAAGTTGTCCAAGAATCCCATAAAGCATATTGGGGATGGAGCCTTCCTTCCAGTTGCAAGATCCTTGCAGCACTTGTACCTGGACAACATGGGGCTAGAAGAGGTTAGTTCTGCAGGGAGTAAGGATTAACTTCCTCTTCTGGATCTGTTCTATCAATGCTAATTTCTGCCATGTTGCATATTAATTTTAGCCAGGGCTGCAGTTATGCAAAACTAGTTAATGTAAAAACATGATATAAATTTTACTTTTCCTACAAACCATACTTTGATTTAAGTTTGTCATTAACTGGGAATTAGTAAAGACAGCTAAACTGTGGCTTTTGCTTTCCCTCCAAACCAGGGTTGCAATCATGGAGTTGGAAGGACAACTGTAAGCTATAGTTTTCTGGCTAGGGTGTAATAGACTGAAATTGAAGTCACAAACTGAATTGGATTGCACAAGGAGAGGCTAGAGCACGGGAGCGCACGACTTGGCATTAAGCCTGAAATGAGACCCGGTGATGAATAAGGGAGATCTGGACATCTGGAGAACTTAAATCTCTATGTCATAAGGATAGTTAATATATTCTTCACTGCAGTTGTCACTTTTGTTGTTCACACCTAACCTCTGCTATGTTCACAGGTTTCTTTCCATGCCTTTACTGGGTTGAGCCCAAAGTTAAAAAGCCTGCACCTGGAAAAGAACAAAATGCACAACTTACCCAGCCTGCACAGCATCACAGCCCTGGAGGTCATCAATCTGAGTGAGATCCCATTTTACTGTGACTGCCAACTCCTCCCACTACGCAAGTGAGTTTATGATTCCCACGTGCCACGCCCTGGTGTTGCAGCATAGCAAGAAATGGCAGAACTGAATCATTGTCTTATGCAGCATAATAGAAACACCGTCTAGTCACACCAGCAGACTGACAGGCAATCTTAGCAAAGCAGCTATTGGCACAGCTGTTGTGTATTGCCTCGAGTCACAATGTCAAATTCTGATTATTTATACAGCACCATCAAGCTTCATGAAGCATTGTTAGTAGGGCGTTACGATCCCCGTTGAGCCTGGAGGCTCTCTCGGACATTTGAGAACAGGGGAGGGGGCATCACCACAAATCACTTCCAGGGGAGACAATCACAAAAATGACGGCCTTGGAGTTCTGGATCCAATCACAGATGGTCAGGTGGTTGCAGCCCAAGTATCCTCCCCTGTGATAAATGCAGTTGTTTCTAAACAGGTGCTTCCCACAGGCACAAAGGTAAAGCCTTCTGGCTCCTTCTTTAGCACTTCTGGCAGAAAGAAACTGGAATCAGGCCTTTGCTTTGGGAAACAGATGGTTTTTGAAGACGCAAAAAGGTGTCAGAAAACCCATTAATGGACACTCTTTTAGGGATCACTACTTGATAGCATAACAGGCTCCTGCCCCCAAAAATTGCAATTTGAAGTTTACAGTTGTAGCTGTAATCTAAGAGTTATGCTGCAGTGGTCAGAGGTATTTCAAGAAATTCTGGGTGCACCTGTTACACGATACTGCTACAAACAGCATAATTCTAAACACTCTTCTAAGCACATATACTTCAATGGGTTTAAGAGGGTGCATCTTGTTGCTTAAGATTGCACTGAAAATGATTGGCTCTGCCAAAAAAGAAATGTAAGGTTCATTACATTTGCCAGCTGTTTGGAAGCGGTAGCTGGATGGCTCAGGCAGAGTCGCCTGAAACTCAACCCCTCCAAGACGGAGGTCCTGTGGCTGGGCAGAAGAGGGCAGGACCAGGAAGCGCGCCTCCCATGCCTGAACGGGGTGCAATTAACACCTGCACCAGTTGCCAGGAATTTGGGAGTGACATTTGATGCCTCCCTCTCTATGGAGGCTCAGGTCACCAATGTAGCTCGGACAGCATTTTTCCATCTTCGCCAAGCCCGGCTACTAGCGCCCTACCTGTCCTCGGAACACCTGGCCACAGTGATCCATGCAACGGTCACTTCCAGATTAGACTTCTGTAACTCGCTCTACGCGGGCCTTCCCTTGTCTTTGACTCGGAAGTTACAGCTGGTCCAAAATGCGGCTGCCAGGGTCCTCACTAGAACACCTTTGAGGGCCCACATTCAGCCGGTGCTTCGTCATCTGCACTGGTTACCAGTCTGTTTCCGAATCAGATTCAAGGTATTGGTATTGACCTTTAAGGCTATACGCGGTCTGGGTCCCATCTACCTGCGGGACCGCTTGGTTGCTTATGCCCCCCGCAGGGCACTCCGCTCTGCGGGTATGAATTTACTGGTTGTCCCGGGCCCACGGGATGTGCGCCTGGCCTCGACCCGGGCCAGGGCCTTTTCAGTCCTGGCCCCAACCTGGTGGAACGAGCTCCCAGAAGAGCTAAGGGCCCTGCAGGATCTACCAGCTTTCCGCAGGGCCTGTAAGACGGAGCTCTTCCGCCAGGCATATGGTTGAGGCCAGGGCAGCTCTCCCACTAACCCATCAGAGGATCCCCTCCAATATTGAGATCTCTAACACCGAGATCATGGTTAGATCTATTGTATTGGTGCCACCCTCTTCTGAACATTATTCTCTCCACCAGGCTGAACTAAGATCAGAATTGTGACCACCGCCGCTATATGTTATGTTATATGTAACTTTTAATTGGGGTTTTTATGGGGATTTTATTGTATTTTAACTATTTATGTTGTAAACCGCCCTGAGACCTATTGGGAGAAGGGCGGTCTAGAAATTAAATAATAATAATAATAATAATAATAATAAAAGTATTTGATCATGTTCCTTGCTTATTGCAAAGAGTAGTGGACTAAAAGCCCTGGCTCAGCATCTAACAAGCACATCTTGATACCAAGTTGCTTTGGGCAAAAGTGCTTCGTGTTTAAAGTTTTTAAAAAACTAAGTAGGTCACAAATTCTGCAGCCTCTGACAAGACAAAAGCTATGTTAAGTAAGGGAGACGTAACCCTTGAGAAACACTGCAGATGGGTCATTGGTCGAGCTAGCCAATCGGCTTGTGTTCCACACCTGCTGATGGTGACATAGTAAGTCTTTGGAAGCCTCGTGGTCAGGGAGCTTTTTTACCCAGCTATCTGCTGCACCCTAATGAACGGTCCTCCAGGGTCCAACATACGACCCCCAATAATTTTATAGAAATGTACTCTAGCTGGGTGACTGAATTTGTGAAGATACAGCAGTCAGATTATCATCCCTCACCACCCTTTTTCCCCCAGGTGGCTTGACAAGCTGAACCTGAGAGTAGGAGCCACTTGTTCCTCCCCAGCAGATGTCCGTGGCCAAAAGGTGAAACTCGTAACCAACTTTCAAAGCTGCCCAGGATGGGGTACCAAGAAGGCCAAGAGAACCAGCTCAACTAAAGCTAGGGCTGGAAAGCGCCATAATAGGAAGCGGTCGTCTGGAAATGTCCAAATCAAGAGAAGTAAGAAGAGCAAAGCATGAAAAAGGGAAGAGGGACTGCTGCTACTACAGATATGCTTCTGATCTTCTCAGATGTTAGGAAAAATGGTTACAGTGTATGCATCCAAAACCCATCCTAAGGCAACAATAAGAGCGCACATGAGAGAGAGAAAGCAGACCGATTATTAGGTGATGTTAATACTTTGGTGTAGGTAGATAAGAGAGCGAAGACTTTTCTGTGTACACATTAACTATCAAGAACAGCTGAGTTCTGTAAAACATGAAAATTAAGCAGATTTACTTATTTTGCAAAAAAATTACTTTGCTAGTCACCGAGAAGTGCAAGGACCACTCAGATCTTACTGAGCTCGTCTGATACCAGAGATTTCACTACAGAGCCAGGTCTCACTGGACAGACTTACTGAGGAGGAAGCAGCCTTCTTGTGTATACAAAGAGCCCGAGCCCACCCCCACCCCCGAGCGCTCTACAATTCGCCCTTGCAAACTTTGGTGTGCCTTCCAGCCCCTGTAGTACAACTGTTCTAGACCAGGGCTTCTATAAGTGGATTTCAGGCACTGAAATGACAGAAAGAATGCCAGGAACACACATCTAGCATCGTTCATGCCACTGTCTTAAGAATTTTTCACTAGCAACACTAAGAATGCCTTGCGGTACCTAATGTGTCATTTGTGATAGTTTAAGAACCACAGCATCCTGATCCGGATGGCCCAGGACAGCCTGATCTTGGAAGCTAAGCAGGGTCAGTTTGTTCTTAGGTAAGCGACCATCAAGGCCAGGGGTGGGCCAACTGTGCCCCTCCAGATGTCCATGGACTACAATTCCCATTCCCAGCAAATGGTGGCAGGCGGTCATGGGAATTGTAGTCCATGGACATCTGGAGGGCCACAGTTGGCCCACCCCTGATCAAGACAATCCAGTCGCTGTGCAGAAGCAGGCAGTGGCAAAACACCTCTGAACATCTCTTGCTTTGGTGTTGCTGTGACTTGATGGGAATTGGCACCTCTTCCAAGAATTACAGCAGCCCAGTGGAAGCCACTTGAAACAAGCCCTGCACGGTGGTTGCTCCGTGCAGTGGCAGAAAATTGCCTAGCAATTTGTCCCTCACATGCCTGGTTTCTGGAATGATGCCAGCAGGCTGTTTCAAGCCGTTCCCAGCTGGAGAGGGTAATGCACAGGCCTCTTGTCACAATACAGAAAGCACGAGAAAAGGCAATTTTCATTGAGGTTTCAAATGATGGGAGATGAAAATCCCACCAGGATCATATTGCCCTCCGCTAGGCCAAATTGCCTCATACACTTCCATGACGTCTTCAGTGCGAAATCTAAGGGAGGCAAGTCTAATGGACATAATAGATATATCTGATAAACAAGGTAGACCTCTGCTCCGCTCCAACAATGCTTTTCTTAAGGTTCTTAGGAATGCCTGAAAGCATCCTTGCATACTGAACTCAGGAGAAATGAGGAGACAGTGTGATAGTTATTTGAAATATCCTAAGACTCTCCAACAAACGAGAACGCACACAATAGTGTAGTAGGGCAATTGAGGGAATAACAAAGAAATCAACTAGGTACAGTTTTATTACAAAGCAGAAAAATATCCTCACCCTAACTCTGTTTAGGCACACCTTGAGAATTTCAAAGGATAATTACTTCTAAACAGGACAGAAGCCTAAAGCTGTGCATCAGGCAACACTTCCTCAATGCAAGAATGGTCAGACAATGTACCCCAGGGAAGTGACAAAGAGGGTTTTTAAACAGGATACTGGATGAGCCCATATTAAGCACAAGTATTAAGCCCAGGGTCCTTGGCACAAGGTTTGCCTTAAATATCAGCCATGCAGCTGTGAAATCCTTTCATTAGTTATCCACTCAGAGTAAACGAAGCTATTTATTTTAAGGATTTCAAACATAACCAACCCCCTTTTGCAAATGTTCCACTGGCCACTCTCTTTTGCCCCCTGGCAAAATGGCTTATGGAGGGAGCGTCTGATGGATTTACCTTCACAACGGCTGCTAAGTTATTTGCCAGGTCAGCTTCCAAGTGGCTTGCACCTATTTCAGCCATGTTAGGGAAATGCCTCCACTCTGCAGAAAAAAGAAATAATCAACTAGAAAAGTTAAGATCAAGGATGATACAAGATGTACTTCACACAGACCCCTGACCACACAAAGGAGCATTCACAGAAAATACATTATTGGCAGGAATCTCACAGCTTGAAATCTCACACATGATTTATATGCTGGGGTAGCCCTTCTGTCTCACAACCCAAATTCCCTCCATCCACCAGAGCTGGCTCTAAGGCCGCAAAAGGCTTGTTTCATTAAACGCTAGTCTTTATGGTGCCACAAAGTCCTTTTTGTTTTCCGATTTTCACTCAACTATCAGTTTTTTCTCTGCTTAAGCCCTTCCCCCCACTCATATCAGCCAGTGTTTTGATTCACATAAGCTTATATTTAGAAAAACGTGTTGGTGTCTATGGTGCTATTAGACTTGAATTGTATTCTCCCCCCCTCCACAAAAAAAACAACAACTGTATTTCTCTCAATAGGACCAAACCTGCTACGATGGCAGGAACACCTGCATAAAATTCACATTAAGTGGGAGTGAACAACTATTTATAAAATCCCCCCCAAAAACTGTGCAGACCAAAGAGGGGGACAAAGTTTCCCCTCCCTCATCTTCTTTTAGGTTGCATTGCTTGAAGCATTGTTTTCTCCCAGTTCTGCTCATCAGAAGTGAACCTAACTGCAAGAACAACGATCCGATACAGCACTAGCTAGGCAAAACAAAGGGAACTTGGCAGTATTTAGCTGTTCTTATTTTTGTGTGTGATTTACTGTAGTAACTAGATCCTTACATTTCCTCCAGGCCACACTGGCTAGGGATTTTGTGCGTGTAAACAAAAAAATAGTGGTGGTGGTGGGGGGGGAGAAGCATCATCTAGGCATGGAATTGGGGATTACTGTGGGTGGGATGGTAGTTGTGAACTTCCTGAATTCTGCAGTGGGTTCAATGATCCTGGAAGTCCCTTCCAAATCTATGATTACTTGCATCTCCAGCTTTCTACAGGAATATGCATGAGAGTCTCAGATCCCATTCACCACAGTGGTGCACTTCACAGCCCTCCCTCCATATAGAAATGTGTAATCTTCTACAGACTGATGGCTAAAACATGCAAGCACACAGATTGCCATCGATCAGGAAATTAGCTCCCATTGATAAAACCCCTACCAATCATTCTGGGTACTGGACGAACAAGGAAATAGGTAGCTGCTACAAGACTGGGACAGATTTCATATCTCATCAAACCAATGAGTTATACACATGACTGGAAACAAAATCTGGGAACCACACTGAAATCAAAATAAAAACATCACATTGATGTAGCCCTGTTCCCTATGTGTACTAAGTAAGTGTAGAACCTTTACCAGTATGCCTGTTCTTAGTTTATGTAATTCTGCTACCCTTTATGTTATGACTAATAAAGCTGATATGTAAGAGCCACGGGTGCAACTTCAGTCAATGCACATTTAGCAGCATGGTGTAGCAAGTTAAAGCAGTGGACTCTAATCTGGAGAAAGGGGGTTGAATTCCCAACTTTTTTGACTGCATTGAACATAGAGACAGTTATTGAGAAACCCACTGTAACTCTGCACCCATTGCAGTTCTGTTGGGGAGTTAATTCCCCATGTTTTGTAACTGATTTGATTCCATGATGTCTTTGAGAGACAAAGCAACACCACCAACAAACCTGTCCCTCTATGTCCTACCTACAGAGCTCATACCTAGTACTCCATAGATTCCACCCATTACAGAATGTTTCTGATGTGTCTGTTGTTGTTAGGTGAGAAGTCATGTCTGACCCATCGCGACCCCATAGACAATGATTCTCCAGGCTTTCCTGTCCTCCACCATTCCCCAGAGTCCATTGTGTCTACTATATCTAAATTGTCACTGAATGCCAATCACTCCATTTTGCACTATCTTGGCTTGTTAATCTAGTACCTTTTGGGTCATGAATCAGCCTAGTTACAGCTTCCATCTTTGAACAAAATGAATTTCAGACTAACTCAGGCTTTCTCAACCAGGGTTTCGTGAATGGCCCTGGAAAGGTTTCGTGATTGGGTGGGAGTTAGTTAATTTTTAATATATTTTTTACATTTGCTAAACATTTATCAGGTCTAGAACTCTATGATGGGCCTGGAGGGGGTGGGAAGGGGAGGGGCCCCGGGCAGGCATGTTCACATAGGGTTGTGCACTTCGGCTGCCGAAGTGGCCGTTCCAGCCCAAAGCAGTCAGCGCCATGGAACAGCCGCTTCGGCAGCTGAAGCACACAACCCTAGTTCACAGCTGTGCTTCCCCAACCATATTTTACAAGATCGTGCCACTTCTGGGGTTTCTTGAAGCCTGAAGCAAGGTTTCTCAACAGTAAAAAAAGTGAGAAAGGCTGCTCTAATTCCATGTAGTCTAACATCCATCTAACATCAGAAATTGTGACTTTTGCTGAGACTGCCACAATTACGCACAGAGTGATGGTTCTGCCTTCTGCTTAGGCACATCTAAGTGTAAAGGAGTGGTACACATTGGGAAAACCCCTTAATATTAGGGATGGACTCGAACCAGCTGACAAACCTAAGCTCATCATAAATTTTTGCACAATTTATGGATCTCTGTGGCAGTTTGTGAAGCAGCCAGGAGAAACAGAGAAGGAAAGCTTAGCTCAGCCTCATTTAAACTTTGCTATTAGCTCCTTGAGGCTTTTCACAGGAAGCAACAGTAGGGGATTTAGGCCCTGGTTTCTGGTTCCTGGCAAAAGCTGCAGCAAACAGAAAGAAAGGCTTAAATGGAAGGGGCAAAGTGTCTTCCTGGTGGCAATTCACCCCCACCTTTCTGCTGGCTGCAGCTCATAGCATCCGGGAAAGGGAAACGAAGCGTCTTCCCTGGCTATCCCCGCCCCCCTTCTCCAGGTGCATGGACAGGGAAAAAGGAGAAGAAAAGCCTCTTCCCTGTCAATCCCACTCTCCTTTCCCCTGGCTGCAGGCAACACCTGCAACTCTGATGAACAAGGCGCCCAGTCTCATGAGCAATGACAGCTCAGAGTGATGTGCTGCTTTGTGGTACTGAGAAGATGTTACAGGTATGGGGTTTTGCTTGGTGCCAAAGTAAACAATGAATGAGAGGGGAATTAAGCCATACCTGTCTCTACCCCATAGGAGTGACATACCAGCATGCTGCCCCCCTTGCCCAATCAGAAATGCAGAAAAGTCCAGGACGAAAACAGGTTTGAAACCCCAACTTTATTTTTTGAGCAGCTTTTCTTTGCAGTCCAGAAGTAGCCTTTTCTCTTTAAAATCCTCATGCCTTGAAGATTAGTTGATTAGTAAAAGCCTCTTGCTTCAACAACTTGACTAACCATGCTGAGCATGGAATAAGAGAATGGGACATTTTTGTTTGTGTCTGAGGGGTGGGCTTTACAAGGAATTTTACTGGCAGAAGCGTGTCCTCTCAGTCCAATGGCAAGCAAGCAATAAACAAAAGCTGACAACACAATACAGAAAGTGACAAAGGTAACATGGAGAACAGAAGCAAGACGTGTAGTGTTTCCCCCTCCATAGCACAGAATAGCCATGGCTTATCTATGCACAGGATCAATTTGACCACTTGAAGGGAGGGAA